>NC_041392.1:329669757-329741876 GCF_002162155.2 Triticum dicoccoides | reverse complement strand
CTCCTCCTCCCTCCTCCCACCCCCTCCTCCTTCCATCTCTATTTTTCTGTCTTTACTGTAGTTTTTTTACTATTGTATAATGTAGTTTTTTTTACTATTTTTAGTAAGTGTTTAATAGAATTAGTAGGAAAATTAATAGAACTAGTTGAACTAGTTTATTTTAGTAAGAACTAGTTTATTTTTATTTATAGTAAGTGCATAGTTGATCTAGTTGAATTAATAGAACTAGTCTAGTTAAAATTTTACTATAGACCTAGTTTATTTTTAGTAACAAAATTAATAGAACTAGTTTATTTTTAGGTGTATTTAACAGAATTCTAGGTTGATTCGTTTTGAAGTGGACATGTCATATTTTGAACATGTCAAATTTGTTGTTATTTTTTTAGTTAAAGCAATTATTCCCGCATCTACGTCGATGATGCCTATCCAGCATCCTCGTCATCGACTCGGCGGAGGAGGCCTGCTTGATTAGAGGGGCCATGTCTGGGACTGGGCTCCGTCGTTGACCTGAACCTTCTTTGGTGGCGGTCGCGTAGGCTAGTGACGGTGCGGAGGCTTGAGGACCCTGTGGAGGTGGTACGTCACCATGTCAGTGAGGAGGATGAGCACGTCTGTCACTACATGGTTGCGTTAGAGTGCAGGTTCTCCAATACCTGGCAGGTTCTTCAGGGATCTCACTAGAGCTATGATCCTGTGATGGTTCCTTCTCTTTGCGTGTCCACCGCCCGCGCCGATACCCATCGTTCGCTACGGTTTTAGCTATATTAGTGATGTTATATGTATGATACTATTCGAGATGTATTAGTGAGAATATTTGACGATGTACCGACACAAGAGATGATTTAGTTTTGCTTATTGAATGCATGCTAATTTGAATACTAATTTATTTTACGATTTGGTTTTGCTTATTGAATGCTCAAATTGGAGAACTACCCTATTTTGAATGCTCAAGTTGGAGAGCACTATGCAAGGCATATGCATTTGATTAGTTCATAGCTTATAGGGTTTTTGTTTTTGTAGAAATCAAGGAGCCCCTCCATCATACCCGCCATCGTCCCCGTCACCGACCCCCTCCGACCTCGAGGTGAGACCAGCCAAATCTCCATGTCAATATTAGTCCTATAAGATATTTTGAAATGTTTTTGTTCATATTTTCAACCATTGAAATGCAATGACCATCAAGTTTGAATTCTCATATGATGTAGATATAAACATGTATATCTTGTGTTCCTCAAATAGGATATGTGATTGCCCAAGTGGCCGGACATGTTTGCAGGTTACACCTCCGAGTGGCCTATGTTTTGCTGGAGTGTTGATTAATTTCCGTTCTGGCAAATTTCAGGCACTCGATATGTCCTTTTTTTAGCAAAGGTCATGCTGGATTTTTTTCGTGGATTTTGGCATGACTTGTGCTAGAATATGTAGGAAATATCGAGTGGCCTGGATTTTCTAGAAAGATAACATTTCGGGTTAACTTTAAGTCTGTCGAGGCTCCATACATGACAGTCAACAAATGAGTGAGGGAAAAAGTATGTACCATATATGAGAGTAGAAGAATCCCGACTGTTGTCGTGGGGGGCGTTTTTTCTTCTTCTCCTTGTGCTAGACCTTTGTTATGCATTAGGGGAAGGTGGAATACCGACCATCACCGACGGTCGAAAAATCAGTGAGGGAGTGTATCCACCATATATGAGAGAGGACGAAGAATCCCGACTGTTGTCGTGGGGGTCATTTCTCCTTCTTCTCCTCGTACTAGACCTTTGTTATGCACTAGGGGAAGGAGGAGTAACGACCATCACCGACGGTCGCAAATGTCAAAGAGGAATCAGTGAGGGAGAGTCTCCACCATATATGAGAGGACGAAGAATCTCGACTGTTGTCGTGGTGGTCTCTTCTCCTTCGTTCTTGTGTGCTAGACATTTTGGTGTAATGCACTCGGGGACGAAGGGACGAGCAACCATCACCGACGGTCGAATATATACAACACGTGAGCTGAGAGTTTTCAAGAGAAGACTCGGGCAGACTGATAGTCAACCCATGATGAATAATAATGATCTAATTTAGTTTTTTAGTACATATATTTAATTGTACAAGTTTAACCTTTGAATTATGAATCTAGGAAATGTCGTCATCGGACGACGAATGTCTCCCGGGGGAGTGCGACTGGTGCAACGACGACCGGGGTCTGTGCGACAGGCCTCACCTGGACGAAGGTCGGCGCTTTAGCATTAAGCTCTAGGAGACCTTTGATGTTGAAACGGTACACAATGACGACAAGTGTTTTTTTCGTAATTAAGCATGACTTCTACTACTTCAACGTGTCATTTTCGTCTTCTACAATTCGACTAGCTTATCCCATGCCATGCAAGATGCTATGTCTTGGAGAGGATGGATTTTGAAGATCATGAAAGTATGGAAACAAAGAAAATTCACCTAAGGACCCATCATGGTATGGATTTTTATGTAAACAATTCTGAGAGTGTATCCCATTTTGGTTGCCCGAATTGGGAACCACTTTGCAAGATGTATGATTTTCATGAGGGTATGCTTGTCACCATCTTGGTGATCCTGATATCGCCCAAGACAATATGGACATTTGGGTCCTTGTTGATACGCTTCCAATTCTACCGCTATGTTAGTTTCTCAAACATAGTTATTAAGTAATTTATATTGTTTATTTGAAAATAGTTGACAGCTTATTTCCATTGATAGCTTATTTTCATTCTTCAAAGAATGTGCGGAAGGTGGTAGACAGAACCTACTACACTGATGGCTCAGAATTAACTTATTAGGAGAAAAATCATGTGATCTCATTTATTACTGATCTTGAGAATTACAATATCTATTATCAAACTCCTCCACATTATGGTCAACACATGCCACTAGTGCACATGTTGAACTACGGTAACATCCATGGAGATTTCATGGTAAGATTTTTTACTATTACGACATCCGTGCATCTTTTGCATAAATTCTTACAAAACTCAACTACGTTGCTAACTACGAAGTTATTACTATGTTTTTCAATAGAAAATTCCAAAGGATTGTGTGCCTCATCTGATGTTCCAGAAAGGTTGCCTTGATGTTTTGAACATACGGTCAGGTCATCCTACGAATCGCTCATGTTCATACCGGATTTCTAAAACCAATGAAGACATGACAAACAAAGATTGGAAAAAATGTATGGTCAATCGTATGGAGCTACTTGGAAGCAACATTGTGCAAAGTGTAAGAATTGGAGACAGGATAATCTCCATTCTCCTTGATGGAGGGTCAATGCCTATCTTGTGTTATGTTATTTTACCTAAGAGAATATAGTAGGTCCTATGAGAGAGGAGAAGGTCCTAGGTACAATGTGTTATTATGTGCTACAATGTGTTACAGTTGATCATGATGATGAGGAGTTGTGATTATGACTAGTGCCCACCTTGCTATATGATGTCTCATTGATGAAAATGATGATCATGAGGAGGTGTTATATGACAATGATGTATTATGATGATAAGATGTTAATGATATGACGACGATGATGATTTATTATATCATTGGGTGAAAGGACCGCGGATTAGTTTCAAGTGGATGGATCCATCCACTTGAAACTAGTCCATGATTATTTCACCCAGTGACGTAATAACTCATTATGATGTAAAAACAATCTCTAAATTTCTACTGTATGAAAACTTGTATAATGCTGTACGAATATGACATAAAATGAAAAATAAATAGAATACGCAATAATAGTAGTAGTGCGGACGCATAGGCGTGCTGCTAGTACTTGCCAGTAGCGCGTTACGAAAAACTCGCTACTACTATGTACTTATAGCAGCAGTGTGAGTTGACCAACGCTACTGCTAACCTTTAGACGTAGCTCCTTATCAGTAGCGCGGCACCCCGAGCTATTGCTAGGACAAAAACATGCGCTACTTATAGGCTTTTCCCTAGTAGTGTCTCGCATTGGCGCTTGGCCAGAGATTATGGTGCGGTCGGCAATGGGTCTCCTCCCTCGATGTCGGTGACAACCTAAACTGAAGGAAATATGCCCTAGAGGCAATAATAAAGTTGTTATTTTATATTTCCTTATATCATGATAAATATTTATTATTCATGCTAGAATTGTATTAACCGGAAACTAGATACATGTGTGGATACATAGACAAAACACCTTGTCCCTAGTAAGCCTCTACTAGACTAGCTCGTTAATCAAAGATGGTTAAGTTTCCTAACCATAGACATGTGTTGTCATTTGATGAACGAGATCACATCATTAGGAGAATGATGTGATGGACATGACCCATCTACTAGCTTAGCATATTGTTGTTTAGTTTTATTGCTATTTCTTTCTTCATGTCAAATACATATTCCTTTGACTATGAAATTATGCAACTCCCGGTTACTGGAGGATTGCCTTGTCTGCTATCAAACGTCACAACATAAAGGGGTGATTATAAATATGCCCTAAAGGTATCTCCGAAGGTGTCTGTTCGGTTGGCATAGATCAAGATTAGGATTTGTCACTTTGAGTATCGAAGAGGTATCTCTGGGACCTCTCGGTAATGCACATCATAAGAAGCCTTGCAAGCAAAGTGACTAATGAGTTAGTTACAGGATGATGTATTGTGGAACGAGTAAAGAGACTTTCTGGTAATGAGATTGAACTAGGTATGTAGATACCGACGATTGAATATCGGGAAAGTAACATACCGATGACAAAAGGAATGACGCATGTTGTCATAATGGTTCGACCGATAAAGATCTTTGTAGAATATGAGCATCTAGGTTCCTCTATTTGTTATTGACCGGAGAGGTGTCTCGGTCATGTCTACATAGTTCTCGAACCCATAGGGTCCGTACGCTTAACGTTCGATGGCGATTTAGTATTATATGAGTTATGTGATTTGGTGACCGAATGTTGTTTAGAGTTCCGGATGATACCACGGACATGACGAGGAGCCTCAAAATAGTCGAGAGATAAAGATTGATATACAGGATGAAAGTATTTGGACACCGGAAGTGTTCTGGGTAGTATCGGGTATTTATCGGAGTACCGGCGGCATTACCGGAACCCCCGGGGGAAAGATATGGGCCATATGGGCCATAAAAGGACAGCACACCAGCCCAGAAGGGGTGGCACACCCCCCCTTAGGCATGTGGCAAAATTGGAGAAGGAGAAAGGGGGCTTCGGCCCCCCTTTCCTTTCTCCCTTCCCCCTTCCCTCTTTCTCTCAGGACATAAGGAAAGGGGGGTGGCCGAATTGGGGGGCTTCTCCCCTCCCTCTCCCACCTATATATACTTGGGGAGGGGGCGCCTAGAACACATAACAACAATCATTAGCCATGTGCGGCACCCCCCTCCACAGTTTACACCCCCGGTCATAGTTTTGCAGTGCTTAGGCGAAGCCCTGTGAGAATCACTTCATCATCACCATCACTACGCCATCGTTCTGACGAAACTCATCTACTTCCTCGAAACCTTGATGGATCAAAAAGGCGAGGGACGTCATCACGCTGAACGTGTGCAGAACTCGGAGGTGTGGTATGTTCAGTGCTTGATCGGTCGGAGCTAGAAGAAGTTCAACTACATAAACCGCGTTGTCTAATGCTTCCGCTTACGGTCTATGAGGGTATGGACACACTCTCCCCCTCTCGTTGCTATGCATCTCCTACATAGATCTTGCATGAGTGTAGGAATTTTTTTTGAAATTGCATGCAACGTTTCCCAACAGTGGCATCTAAGCCAGGTCTATGCGTAGATGATATGCACGAGTAGAACACAGAGAGTTGTGGGTGGTGATCATCATACTGCTTACCACCAATGTCTTATTTTGATTCGGCGATATTGTTGGATGAAGCAGCCTAGACCAACCTCACATGACCACGTTCATGAGACCGGTTCCACCGACAGACATGCAACTAGTTTTGCATAAAGGTGGCTGGCGGGTGTCTGTTTCTCCTACTTTAGTTGAATCGAATTTGACTGTGGCCGGTCCTTGTTGAAGGTTAAAACATCACACTTGATAAATCACCGTTGTGGTTTTGATACGTAGGTAAGTACGGTTCTTGCTAGAAGCCCATAGTAGCCACGTAAAATTTGTAAGAACAAAGTAGAGGACGTCTAACTTGTTTTTGCAGGGCTTGTTGTGATATGATATGGTCAAGACATGATGTGATAAACGTTATTGTATGAGATGATCATGTTTTGTAATATATCTGACAACCGGAAGGAGCCTTATGGTTGTCTATTTATTGTATGAAATGCAAACGCCATGTAATTGCTTTACTTTATCACTATGCGTTAGCGATAGTTGTAGAAGCTACAGTTGCCGAGACGACCACGATGCTACGATGGAGATCAAGGTGTCGAGCCGGTGACAATGGAGATCATGACAATGCTTTGGAGATGGAGATCAAAAGCACAAGATGATGATGGCCATATCATGTCACATATTTTGATTGCATGTGATGTTTATCTTTTATACATCTTATTTTGCTTAGTACAACGGTAGCATTATAAGATGATCCCTTAACTAAAATTTCAAGGTACAAGTGTTCTCCCCGAGTATGCACCATTGCGATAGTTCGTGGTGTTTAGACACCACGTGATGA
The DNA here is from genome assembly GCF_002162155.2 of Triticum dicoccoides. NCBI lineage: Eukaryota > Viridiplantae > Streptophyta > Magnoliopsida > Poales > Poaceae > Triticum > Triticum dicoccoides. The sequence continues at coordinate 329,735,274 of NC_041392.1, read as the reverse complement.
TCAAGTGTGATAGACTCTACGTTCACATACAATGGGTGCAAGACTGTTTTGCACATGCGGAATACTCGGGTTAAACTTGGCGAGCCTGTCATGTACAGACATGGCCTCAGAACACTGGAGACCTAAAGGTCAAACGTGAATCATATAGTAGATATGATCAACATAGAGATGTTCACCATTGATGACTACTCCATCTCACGTGATGATCAGACATGGTTTAGTTGATTTGGATCACATATCATTTAGATGACTTGAGGGATGTCTATCTAAGTGGGAGTTCTTATGTCATATGATTAATTGAACTTAATTTATCATGAACATAGTTTTGATAGTTTTTGCATATCCATGTTGTAGATTAATGGCCCGTGCTACCGTTCCCTTGAATTTTAATGCGTTCCTAGGGAAAGCAAAGTTGAAATATGATGGTAGCAACTACACGGACTGGGTCCATAACTTGAGGATTATCCTCATTGCTACACACAAAAATTATGTCATTGATGCACCGCTAGGTGTGCCACCCCCTCCAGCAACTGCGAGCGTTGTGAACGCCTGGCAGTCGCGTGTTGATGACTACTCGATAGTTCAGTGTGCCATGCTTTACGGCTTAAAATCGGGACTTCAAAGACATTTTGAACATCATGGAGCATATGAGATGTTCCAGGAGTTGAAGTTAATATTTCAAGCAAATGCCTGAGTTGAGAGATATGAAGTCTCCAACAAGTTCTATAGCTACAAGATGGAGGAGAATAGTTATGTCAGTAAACACATACACAAAATGTTTGTGCAGCATAATCACTTGACTCAGCTGGGAGTTATTCTTCTAGATGATAGTGTTATTAACATAGTTCTTCAATCACTGCCACCAAGCTACAAAGGCTTCGTGATGAACCATAATATGCAAGGGATGGATAAGACAATCCCGAGCTCTTCGCTATGCTCAAAGTTGTGGAGGTAGAAATCAAGAAGGAGCATCAAGCGTTGATGGTTAAAAAGACCACTAGTTTCAAGAAAAAAGGCAAGAGAAAGAAGGGGAACTTCAAGAAGAATGGCAAGCAAGTTGCCACTCTCGGGAAGAAGCCCAAATCTAGACCCAAGCCTGAAACTGAGTGCTTCTACTACAAAGGGACTAGTCACTGGAAGCGGAACTGCCCCAAGTATTTGGCGGATAAGAAGGATGGCAAAGTGAACAAAGGTATATCTGATATACATGTTATTGATGTGTACCTTACTAATGCTCGTAGTAGTGCCTGGGTATTTGATACTGGTTTGGTTGCTCATATTTGTAACTCGAAACAGGGGCTATCGATTAAACGAAGATTGGCTAAGGATGAGGTGACGATGCGCGTCGGGAATGGTTCCAAGGTCGATGTGATAGTTGTCAGCACGCTACCTCTACATCTACCTTCGGGATTAGTTTTAGACCTGAATAACTGTTATTTGATGCCAGTGTTAGCATGAACACTATATCTGGATCTTGTTTAGTGTGATACTGTTATTCATTTAAATCAGGGAATAATGGTTGTTCTATTTATATGAGTAATATCTTTTATGGTCCTGCGCCCTTGAAGAGTGGTCTATTTTTATTGAATCTCGATTGTGGTACACATATTCATAATATTGATGCCAAAAGATGCAAAGTTGGTAATGATAGTCCAACATATTTGTGGCGTTGCCGTATAGGTCATATTGGTGTAAAACGCATGAAGAAACTCCATGCAGATGGGCTTTTGGAATCACTTGATTATGAATGATTTGATACGTGTGAACCATGCCTCATGGGCAAGATGACTAAAACCCCGTTCTCTGGAACAATGGAGCGAGCTAATGACTTATTGGAAATAATACATACCGATGTATGCAGTCCGATGAGTGTTGAAGCTCACGGTGGGTATCGTTATTTTCTAACCTTCACAGATGATTTGAGTAGATATGGGTATATCTACTTAATGAAACACATGTATGAAACATTTGAAAAGTTCAAAGAATTTCAGAGTGAAGTGGAGAATCATCGTAACAAGAAAATAAAGTTTCTACAATCTGATCATGGAGGCGAATATTTGAGTTACGAGTTTGGCCAACATTTAAAACAATGTGGAATAGTTTCACAACTCACGCCACCTGGAACACCACAGTGTAGTGGTGTGTCCGAACGTCATAATTGTACTTTATTAGATATGGTGCGATCTATGATGTCTCTTACGAATTTACCACTATCGTTTTGGGGTTATGCATTAGAGACAACTGCATTCACGTTAAATAGGGCACTGTCTAAATTCGTTGAGACGACACCGTATGAACTATGGTTTGGCAAGAAACCTAAGCTGTCGTTTCTTAAACTTTGGGGTTGCGACACTTATGTCAAAAAGGCTTCACCCTGATAAGCTCGAACCCAAATCAGAGAAGTGCGTCTTCATAGGATACCCTAAGGAAACAATTGGGTACACCTTATACCACAAATCCGAAGTCAAGATATTGTTGCCAAGAATGGAAACTTTCTAGAGAAGGAGTTTCTCTCGAAAGAAGTGAGTGGGAGGAAAGTACAACTTGATGAGGTAATTGTACCTTCTCTCAGATTGGAAAGTAGCTCATCAGAGAAATCCGTTCCCGTGATGCCTACACCAACTAGAGATCAAGCTAATGATGATGATCATTAAACTTTAGATAAAGTTACTACAGGACCTCGTAGATCGAACAGAGCATGTTCCGCACCACAGTGGTATGGTAACCCTGTTCTAGAAGTCATGTTACTAGACCATGATGAACCTACAAACTATGAAGAAGCGATGATGAGCCCAGATTCTGATAAATGGCTTCAAGCCATGAAACCTGAGATAGGATCCATGGATGAGAACAGAGTGTGGACTTTGGTTGACTTTCCCGATGATCGGCAAGCCATAGAGAATAAATGAATCTTCAAGAAGAACACTGACGTTGATGGTAATGTTACTGTCTACAAAGCATGACTTGTCGTAAAAGGTTTTCGGCAAGTTCAAGGAGTTGACTGCGATGGGACTTTCTCACCCATAGCGATGCTTAAGTCAGTCCGAATCATGTTAGCAATTGCCACATTTTATGATTATGAAATTTGGCAAATGGACATCAAAACTGCATTCCTTAATGGATTTCTTAAATAAAAGTTGTATATGATTCAACCAGAAGGTTTTATCGATCCTAACGGTGTTAACAAAGTGCGCAAGCTCTAGCGATCCATCTATGGACTGGTGCAAGCATCTCGGAGTTCGAATATACACTTTGATGAGGTGATCAACGCATATGGTTTTATATAGACTTTCGGAGAAGCCTGTATTTACAAGAAAGTGAGTGGGAGTTCTGTAGCATTTCTAATATTATATGTGGATGACATATTGTTGATTGGAAATGATATAGGATTTCTGGATAGCATAAAAGGATACTTGAATAAAAGTTTTTCAGTGAGAGACCTCGGTGAAGCTGCTTATATATTAGGCATCAAGATCTATAGAGATAGATCAAGACGCTTAATAGGACTTTCACAAAGCACATACCTTGATAAAGTTTTGAAGAAGTTCAAAATGGATAACTCAAAGAAAGGGTTCTTGCATGTGTTACAAGGTGTGAAGTTAAGTCGGACTCAATGCCCGACCATTGCAGAAGATAGAGAGAAAATGAAAGTCATTCCCTATGCATCAGCCATAGGTTCTATCATGTATGCTATGCTGTGTACCAGACCTGATGTGTGCCTTGGTATAAGTTTATCAGGGAGGTACCAAAGTAATCTAGGAGTGGATCATTGGACAGCGGTCAAGAACATCCTGAATTACCTAAAAAGGACTAAGGATATGTTTCTCGTTTATGGAGGTGACAAAGAGCTCGTCATAAATGGTTACGTCGATGCTAGCTTTGACACTAATCCGGATGACTCTAAGTCACAAACCGGATACGTATTTATTTTGAATGATGGAGCTGTTAGTTGGTGCAGTTCCAAGCAAAGCATCATGGCGGGATCTACGTGTGAAGCGGAGTACATAGCTGCTTCGGAAGCATGAAATGAAGGATTCTGGATGAAGGAGTTCATATATATCTGATCTAGGTGTAATACCTAGTGCATCAGGTCCAATGAAAATCTTTTGTGACAATATTGGAGCAATTGCCTTGGCGAAGGAATCCAAATTTCACAAAAGAACCAAACACATCAAGAGACTCTTCAACTCCATCCGTGATCAAGTCAAGGAGGATGACATAGAGATTTGCAAAAATACATATAAATCTATATGTTGCAGACCCGTTGACTAAGCCTCTTCCACAAGCAAAACATGATCAACACCAAGACTACATGGGTTTTAGAGCCATTACAATATAATCTAGATGATTGACTCTAGTGCAAGTGGAAGACTGATAGAAATATGCCCTAGAGACAATAATAAAGTTGCTATTTTATATTTCCTTATATCATGATAAATGTTTATTATTCATGCTAGAATTGTATTAACTGGAAACTTGGTACATGTGTGGATACATAGACAAAACACCGTGTCCCTAGCAAGCCTCTACTAGACTAGCTCATTAATAAAAGAAGGTTAAGTTTCCTAACCATAGACATGTGTTGTCATTTGATGAATGGGGTCACATCATTAGGAGAATGATGTGATGGACATGACCCATCCGTTAGCTTAGCATATTGCTCGTTCAGTTTTATTGTTGTTGCTTTCTTCATGTCAAATACATATTCCTTTGACTATGAGATTATGCAACTCCCAGATACCGGAGGAATGCCTTGTGTGCTATCAAACGTCACAACGTAACTGGGTGATTATAAAGATGCTGTACAGGTATCTCCAAAGGTGTCGGTTGGGTTGGCATAGATCGAGATTAGGATTTGTCACTCCGAGTATCGGAGAGGTATCTCTGGGCCCTCTCGGTAATGCACATCATAAGAAGCCTTGCAAGCAAATTGACTAATGAGTTAGTTAAAGAATGATGTATTATGTAATGAGTAAAGAGACCTGTCGGTAACAAGATTGAACTAGGTATGTAGATACCGACGAGCAAATCTCGGGCGAGTAACATACCGATGACAAAGGGAATGACGTATGTTGTCATAACGGTTCGACTGATAAAGATCTTCGTAGAATATGTAGGAGCCAATATGAGCATCCAGGTTCTGCTATTGGTTATTAACCGGAGAGGTGTCTCAGTCATGTCTACATAGTTCTCAAACCCGTAGGGTCCGCACGCTTAATGTTCGATGACGGTTTAGTATTATATTAGTTATGTGCTTTGGTGACCAAATTTTGTTCGAAGTCTCGGATGAGATCACGAACATGACGAGGAGTCTCGAAATGATCAAGCTATAAATATTGATATATAGGATGATAGTATTCTGACACCGGATGTGTTCCGGGTAGTATCAGGTATTTATTGGAGTACCGGGGGGGGGGGGTTATCGGAACCCCCGGGGGGAAGTTACGGGCCATATGGGCCACAAGATGGGAGCACACCAGCCCACAAGGGGTGGTGCGTTCTGCCTTAGACATGTGGCCGAATTGGAGAAGGAGAAAGGGGGGTTCGCCCCCCCTTTCCTTTCTCCCTTCCCCCTTCCCTCTTTCTCTCCGGAAATAAGGAATGGGGGTTGGCCCAATTGGGAGAGGACTCCAAGTAGGATTCCTCCTACTTGGGGCACCCCAAGGCTGCTCCCCTCCCTCTTCCACCTATATATACGTGGGGAGGGGGAGCCTAGAACACATAACAACAATCGTTAGTCGTGTGTGGCGCCCCCTCCACATTTTACACCCCCGGTCATTGTTTTGCGGTGCTTAGGCGAAGCCCTGCATGAATCACTTCACCATCACCGTCACCACGATGTCGTGTTGACGGAACTCATCTACTTCCTTGATACCTTGCTGGATCAAGAAGGCGAGGGATGTCATTGGGCTGATCGTGTGCAGAACTCGGAGGCGTCGTACGTTTCGGTGCTTGATCGGTCTAACACTTTTGCTTACAGTCTACAAGCGTACGTAGGCACACTCTCCCTCTTTTGTTGCTATGCGTCTCCTAGATAGATCTTGCGTGAGCGTAGGAATTTTTTTGAAATTGCATGCCATGTTCCCCAACATAAACGCTTCCCCTGCTCCCCTTCACTGGCGGAGGGGGATACGTCTGGATCTGTAACCAATGATGAGGATAGAAAGACAGTGTTACCACCACTATCTTGTTTAGATCTGGAGAGGATGAGAGTGTGTGAATAGAGAAACCCTAGCAAGGAAGCGCGGAGGCTCCGGCCTATAGATATATATATATATACGTATAGTGGGGTAGTTTTCTTTTTTCACTCCATCAAAACAATCGTTTAAAAAAGTGTATGTGCCAGATCGCCGGGTTTTTTTGAGTTGTTGATTGTTTTTTGAGATAGCTACCCGCTTATTCCAAGTGGTGTTACGGTGTGCCAGGTTGCACTTTGTATCTTTCAAGTCCGGTACTAGACCCTCCATTAAGTGAACAACCACCGCCTTGTAAAAATTGTGAACAAGCACACGGCTAAAATTATCGGAAACATGGGCTGACCCAACATGCATTATTATTTATATTTTCTATGTGGGAGTATCCTCAAAACAAAATGTGAGAGTACAATCTTTACTGGGCCCCTTTGTAATTTGTGCTAAATTTTGACCAAAGATTTAACTGACAAAATGTTAGTTCATGTTAACAAAAATTATATCCTTGGATTCGTATTTGAACATAGTTTTCAATGATGAAATTTTTGTGACATGCATGAACATTTGGTTAGCAAAATTTATAGTCAAAATTTGGCATAGATTTTCATAGGGACCAATAAACCGGGACGGAGCTCCACGTCTATCATCCAAACTACTACTACTGTATATGACTAGCCGCTCTATCTACATGTGGGACATCAAGCATCCGGGCCCGCGTGCCATTCACCAAATCACTGCGAGGTGCTACAGTCGAGACTCACCGATCACCCCAGGGTGGCCGTCATGACCCATCATATCACAAAACCCACACCTTTACCAGTAGTGTTAAAGTGGCCTCGAAGTTGGATTGGACGAAGCAACCATCATTTCACTGGAACGCTAGATGAAGCCCCTTCTCCCCTTGAAGAAAGCCTCACTCCAGGCTACTCGTCTCTCCTATTTTTCTTCTATACCGATGAAGGAAAGGTGGGTGAATCAGTGATGCTACTATATTTTCATTCCAAGAATCTTCTTTTTGCGAAGCACCAACCGATTTTCACATCCTATTCTTTTCATGTTTTCATTGCGATTGTGCTTTCCTTTCGATTGCTTTTTTGTTTGTCAGTTTATTGATGGATCCTAGAGCACTAGGCAAAGAGTTACCGGCAGAAAACCCACTCGAGACAAAGATCTCCAGGAAGCGAGCACCGACCAACGAGTTGGCGATGTTGGCGGGCCAACCCATGGCGACGAAGAACTCCAAAAGGCAAGCACTAGCCAAAGAGTTGATGACGTTGGTGGACGAACTCCTCAAAGATAGCTGGAAGAACAGCAAGGGCCCCACCATGCCTACCCCAAAAACACTAATGGCCACCTATGAGATTCTCAAGGCCGAGGTTGAGGAGATAGTCGCCATTGAGAAGTAGTATTTCCCTGGCAAGGCGATGGCCCACGAGGGTTGGGATCCCCCGGTGAGTTGCACAAGGTAAAAAATGGCTTACCATAGTTGTTGTTTTTGATTATTTATGATGTGCTTGCTAATATGTTAGGGTTGTGCAGGTGCCGGTGGACGTCCTTGATGATTCCGATGTCGTAGTCCATCCTATGGAAAATGCCACAGAGATCGTTCTTGATGTCGCGATCTGTCATGTGGACATCGCCCCTGTCAGTGTTCTGGGAACGGGGGTCCCTAGACTTGCCTGCCTACGGCCCACAGCGTGGCTCCACCAGCGGCCCTATATGGCCCATCTTCACCAGCAACAACTCAAGACCTTCGCGAGGGGCCTAGCCTCATGAGGAGGACGAGCAAGACTTCCTCAGGGGCGGCCTCACCAGGCTAGCTCGCGAGGGGCGGAGAGATCAAGGCAAGGGACACCTCGCGAGGTTTCTGTGACGCAAGCCATGACGACTGGAGCTAGGCGGGCGCCAGCGTGCGCAGTGTCCTCGTTTCCTCCTTGGTGCTAAAGAGGCAAGCGTAGGCGAGGAGTCCCGAGGCATCAGGCAAAGGTTTCCATATCGGTGCAACAAGACGAAGACCAGCAGGATGATAGGACGTAGGTCACCGTGGAGCCCCAAACGACGTTGTCTTCCTTTGGCAGGCGAAGACCACCTTTTGTCAGGATAACTTGTACTAGTTGTATTCCTTCGAATTTGGGCGTTGTAGGATCCCTTCCTGCTGAATATTTGGGAAGAGGACCAATGCCTCTATAAATAGGACTAACCACCACAGTAGGAGGGGGGATCCAGAGGAAGAGATCACATCCATATCATCCTCAACCACACAAGTTCACCAAGCACAAGAACACCTCTCCTCAGGAGGTTGTTCTTACACCAGGTGGCCCGAACTAGTATAAACTCTTGTGTCTCCTGTTCTTTGGGTTCGTCGAGCTAGGCTGTGAGATCACAATGTGTGTGAGCTAGAGGGGGGAGAGATCTTCGTGTGCACCCCAGTGTTCGAACCTCAAGGGTTTTGCCGGAATCCGAAATCTGACATTTGGCGCGCAAGGTAGGGGTACGCCGAATCTTGCCCTCGACGGCCTCGCCGCTCCGACCGGCTCTCATGGACGCTGCCGCTTCTCCAACTGGATTGACGGGCGCCCTCCACAGCGTCGTGGGGCTCCGGGCCTTCACCCCGCCTTGCGGCGGGTGCGGTGGCCGCACAAGTTCAAGATGGAGATGGCGCCCCATTACGATGGTGCGGCGGATCCGGCGCCCTCCTGCTGGCGTATGAGGAGGCCATCCTGGAGGCCGAGGGTGATGATAAAGTAATGGCCAACTGGCTGCCAACGGTCCTCGCTGGCGTGCCGCGCGCCTGGCTCCTCCATCTGCCAGAATCTTCTGTGGCCTCCTGGGAGGAGCTGCGCTACCTATTCATCGCGCACTTTGGGGGACCAGCACCCCTCGTTGTCGCGGCTCTCCTCGGTGGCTCGCTGCTACCTCTTTGAGCATTGTGTTGGTTTTCCCTTGAATAGGAAAGGGTGATGCAACAAAGTAGCGTAAGTATTTCCCTCATTTTTTGAGAACCAATGTATCAATCCAGTAAGAGACTACATGCAAGTCCCTCGTACCTACACAAACAAATAAGAACCTCGCAACCAACGCGATAAAGGGGTTGTCAATCCCTTCGCGGTCACCTACGAGAGTGAGATCTAATAGACATAATAATAATAAGATAAATATTTTTGGTATTTTTATGATATAAATTGGAATATAAAGATTGCAAAATAAACGGTGCCAGAAATAGCTTGTTGACGGGAGATTAATATAATGGAGAATAGACCCAGGGGCCATAGGTTTCACTAGTGGCTTCTCTCCACATAGCATAAGTATTACGGTGGGTGAACAAATTACTGTCGAGCAATTTATAGAAAAGTGCATAATTATGAGAATATCTAGGCATGATCATGTATATAGGCATGAGGTCCACGACAAGTAGACCGAAACGATTCTGCATCTACTACTATTACTCCACACATCGACCGCTATCTAGCATGCATCTAGAGTATTAAGTTCATAAGAATAGAGTAACACATTAGGCAAGATGACATGATGTAGAGGGATAAACTCAAGCAGTATGATATAAACCCCATCTTTTTATCCTCGATGGCAACAATACAATACGTGCCTTGCTGCCCCTACTGTCACTGAGAAAGGACACCGCAAGATTGAACCCAAAGCTAAGCACTTCTCCCATTGCAAGAAAGATCAATCTAGTAGGCCAAACCAAACTGATAATTCGAAGAGACTTGCAAAGATAACCAATCATGCATAAAAGATTTCAGAGAAGAATCAAATATTGTTCATAGATAAACTTGATCATAAACCCACATTTTATCGGATCTTGACAAACACACCGCAAAAAGAGTTACATCAAATAAATCTTCAAGAAGATCAAGGAGAACATTGTATTGAGATCCAAAGAGAGAGAAAAAGCCATCTAGCTAATAACTATGGACCTGAAGGTCTGAGGTAAACTACTCACACATCATCGCAGAGGCTATGGTGTTGATGCAGAAGCCCTCCGTGATCGATTCCCTCTCCAGCGGAACTCCGAAAAAGGCCCCAAGATGGGATCTCTTGGGTGTAGAAGGTTGCGGCAGTGGAAATAGGGTTTCGTGGTGCTCCTAGATGTTTTCGAGGTATATGGATATATATAGGAGGAAGAAGTAGGTCGGTGGAGCCACGAGGTGCCCACGAGGGTGGAGGGCGCGCCCCCGTGCCTCGTGGCCTCCTTGTTGATTTCTTGACATCCACTCCAAGTCCCCTAGATCACGTTTGTTCCAAAAATAACTCTCCCGAAGGTTTCTTTCCGTTTGGATTTCGTTTGATATTCCTTTTCTGTGAAACACTGAAATATGCAATAAAACAACAATTTGCACTGGGCCTTGGGTTAGTAGGTTAGTCCCAAAAATAATATAAAAGTGTACAAATAAGCCCATGAACATCCAAAACACATAATATAATAGCATCAAACAATAAAAAAATTATAGATATGTTGGAGACGTATCAAGCATCCCCAAGCTTAATTCCTGCTCATCCTCGAGTAGGTAAATGATAAAAACAGAATTTTTGTTGTGGAATGCTACCTAGCATATTTCTCAATGTAATTTTCTTTATTGTGGCATGAATATTCAGATCCGAAATATTCTAGACAAAAGTTTCATATTGACATAAAAATAATAATACTTCAAGCATACTAACTAAGCAATCATGTCTTCTCAAAATCACATGGCAAAAGAAAGTTCATCCCTACAAAATCATACAGTTTGGTCATGCTCCATTTTCGTCACACAAGAATGCTCTCATCTTGCACAACCCCGATGACAAGCCAAGCAATTGTTTCATACTTTAGTAATCTCACACTTTTTTCAACTTTCACGCAATACATGAGCATGAGCCATGGATATAGCACTATGGGTGGAATAGAATAATGATAGGGGGTTATGTTGAGAAGACAAAAAAGGAGAAAGTCTCACATCAACACAGCTAATCAACGAGCTAGGAAGATGCACATCAATTGATGTCAATGCAAGGAGTAGGGATTCCCATGCAACGGATGCAATAGAGCTATAAATGTATGAAAGCTCAACAAAAGAAACTAAGTGGGTGTGCATCCAACTTGCTTGCTCACGAAGACCTAGGGCATTTGAGGAATCCCGTTGTTGGAATATACAAGCGAAGTTACATAATGAAAAATTCGCACTAGTATATGAAAGTGACAAAACAAGAGACTCTCTCTCATAAAGATCATGGTGCTACTTTGAAGCACAAGTCTGGGAAAAAAAGGATAGTAGCATTGCCCCTTTTTATTTCGTTTTTTTGGGCCTTTATTTTTTTGGCCTTTTTTGGGACAATGCTCTATTAATGATGATCATCACACTTCTATTTATTTACAACTCAAGGATTACAACTCGATACTAGAACAAAATATGAATCTATATGAATGCCTCCGGCGGTGTACCGGGAAGGGCAATGAATCAAGAGTGACATGTATGATAAATTATGCATGGTGGCTTTGCCACAAATACGATGTCAACTACATGATCATGCAAAGCACTATGACAATGATGAAGCGTGTCATAAATGAAACGGTCGAAAGTTGCATGGCAATATATCTCGGAATGGCTATGGAAATGCCATAATAGGTAGGTATGGTGGCTGTTTTGAGGAAGATATAAGGAGTTTTATGTGTGATAGAGCGTATCATATCACGGGGTTTGGATGCACTGGCAAAGTTTGCACCAACTCTCAAGGTGAGAAAGGGCAATGCACGGTACCGAAGATGCTAGCAATGATGGAAGGGTGAGAGTGCGTATAATCCATGGACTCAACATTAGTCATAAAGAACTCACATACTTATTGCAAAAATCTACAAGTCATCAAAAACCAAGCATTACATGCATGCTTCTAGGGGGATAGATTGGTAGGAAAAGACCATCGCTTGTCCCTGACCGCCACTCATGAGGAAGACAATCAAAGAACACCTCATGTTTCAAATTTGTTACACAATGGTTACCATACGTGCATGCTACGGGACTAGCAATCTTCAACACAAGTATTTCTCAAATTCACAACTACTCAACTAGCACACTCTAATATCACCACCTTTATATCTGAAAACAATTATCAAGTATCAAACTTCTCATAGTATTCAATGCACTTTCTATGATAATTTTTATTATACCCATCTTGGATGCCTATCATATTAGGACTAGTTTCATAACCAAAGAAAATTACCATGCTGTTCTAAAGGACTCTCAAAATTATATAAGTGATGCATGAGAGATCAATAATTTCTACAAAATAAAACCACCACCATGCTCTAAAAGATATAAGTGAAGCACTGGAGCAAAATTATCTGGCTCAAAAGATATAAGTGAAGCACATAGAGTATTCTAATAAATTTCGATTCATGTGTGTCTCTCCCAAAAAGGTGTGTAAAGCAAGTATGATTGTGGTAAACTAAAAATCAAAGACTCAAATCATACAAGACGCTCCAAGCAAAACACATATCATGTGGTGAATAAAAATATAGCCTCAAGTAAAGTTACCGATAGAAGAAGACGAAAGAGGGGATGCCTTCCATGGCATCCCCAAGCTTAGGATTTTGGTTGTCCTTGAATTTTACCTTGGGGTGCCTTGGTAATCCCCAAGCTTAGGCTCTTGCCACTCCTTATTACATAATCCATCAAATCTTTACCCAAAACTTGAAAACTTCACAACACAAAACTTAAACAGAAAATCTCATGAGCTCAGTTATTATAAGAAAACAAACCACCACTTAAGGTATTTTAATGAACTCATTATTTATTAATTTTGGTGTTAAACCTACTGTATTCCAACCTCTCTATGGTTCATAACCTCCGATACTAGCCATAGATGCATCAAAATAAGCAAACAACACACGAAAAACAGAATCTGTCAAAAATAGAACAGTCTGTAGTAATCTGTAGGTTTCGAATACTTCTGTAACCCCAAAAATTCTGAAATAAATTGGTGGACGTGAGGAATTTGTCTATTAATCATCTGAAAAAATAATCAACCTAATCTCACTCTCCAGTAAACAATGGCTGAAAATCTCGTGAGCGCTAAAGTTTCTGTTTTTTACAGCAAGATCGCAAAAACTTCCCCCAACTCTTCCCAAAGGCTCTTCTTGGCACAAACACTAATTAAAAGCATAAAACCACATCTAAACATAGGCTAGATGAATTATTTATTACTAAACAGAAAAAGAAATTGGGTTGCCTCCCAACAAGCGCTATCGTTTAACGCCCCTAGCTAGGCATTGATAAATTCAATGATGCTCACATGAAAGACAAGAATTGAAGCACAAAAGAGAGCATCATAAAACACGTGACAAACACATCTAAGTCTAACATACTTCCTATGCATAGGCATCTTATAGGCAAACAAATTATCATAGAAAGAAAAAACTAACATATGCAAGGAAGCGGAAAGAAACAATAGCAATCTCAACATAATGAGAGGTAATTTAGTAACTTGAAAATTTCTACAATCATATTTTCCTCTCTCATAATAATTACATGTGGGATCATAAGCAAATTCAACAAAATAGCTATCACATAAAATATTTTCAACACGATCCACATGCATGCAAAGTTGACACTCTTCTAAAACAGTGGGATTAATATTAACTAAAGTCATGACCTCTCCAAACCCACTTTCAATAATATTGCAAACACTATTACCAATCTCATATTCATCATGGGGCTTAAATAAATTTTCAAGATCAAAAGAAGAATCACCCCAATCATGATCATTGCAACAATTAGTAGACATAGCAAAACTAGCATCCCCAAGCTTAGGGTTTTGCATATTATTAGCACAATCGACATCAATAGATTTATAGTAAAATCATTGCAATCTTGCTTTTGATTCAACGAACTATCAAGTATGGGTGCAATAGCAATAATCTAGTGTTTAACATAAGGAACTATAGAAAATTCATCTCCATAAATATTGGCATCATGGCTATAAGAATAGCAAGCATCATGTTATCAAGGGATATTTCAATCAAATAATCGAAATCATAATTATCTATAGATTCTTGCATATCATTATTTTCTTCCAAAGCAATGGTCATTCTCTCAATAAATTCCTTAACATAGGCATTCTGAGCATAGTTTTCATAGCAATATTTAAGTATGTCAAGATTTTCAGATTCGTAGAGAGTAATATCATACTTTTCAATCAAATAAGCAACTTCATAAGCGCCCTTAAAAGCAACAAATTCTTCAATCTGTTCGATATCGTAGTAACTATAAACACCTTTTGCATAAGAAAATAAGATTTTATTTTCATTAAACTCACATAGGTAGGGAAGGTGTTTTTTTAGGGTTCTTAGAGCAACAAGTAAAATCACAAATTTCACAAAGATTCCAAGCATAACAAAGCAATCTTTTTATTTGATCCCATAAGAGTTTCCCTTTTTCAGACAAACGGCGACACACAAAATGAGCATGCTCATCTAAAGATTTCCCATCAACTAGGCTAGTTGGGATTTCAGCATGAGCGCATAAGGACCGAAGATGATCCAAGTAGAACACTTTAAGTGGATCCATATCAATAGATTTTTAGCGAGCAAAGATGCAAGCAAATAGATGGCACGTGGAGACACAAACAAAAATACATACGGGAAGAGGGCGAAGAAAAGGCAAAGGAAAAGGTGAAGTGGGGGAGAGGAAAATGAGAGGCAAATGGCAAATAATGTAATATGAGGTATAAGAGTGTGTGATAGGTACTTGGCATGTCTTGACTTGTGCGTAGATCTCCCCGGCAATGGCGCCAGAAATCCTTCTTGCTACCTCTTGAGCACTGCGTTGGTTTTCCATTGAAGAGGAAAGGGTGATGCAACAAAGTAGTGTAAGTATTTCCCTCATTTTTTGAGAACCAAGGTATCAATCCAGTAGGAGACTACACGCAAGTCCCTCGTACCTACACAAACAAATAAGAACCTCACAACCAACGCGATAAAGGGGTTGTCAATCCCTTCACGATCACTTATGAGAGTGAGATCTGATAGAGATAATAATAATATGATAAATATTTTTGGTATTTTTATGATATAAATTGGAATATAAAGATTGCAAAATAAACGGTGCCAGAAATAGCTTGTTGATGGGAGATTAATATAATGGAGAATAGACCCGGGGGCCATAGGTTTCACTAGTGGCTTCTCTCAAGATAGCATAAGTATTATGGTGGGTGAAAAAATTATTGTTAAGAAATTGATAGAGAAGTGCATAATTATGAGAATATCTAGGCATGATCATGTATATAGGCATCACGTCCGCGACAAGTAGACCGAAATGATTCTGCATCTACTACTATTACTCAACACATCGACCGCTATCCTGCATGCATCTAGAGTATTAAGTTCATAAGAATAGAGTAACGCATTAGGCAAGATGACATGATGTAGAGGGATAAACTCAATAAATATGATATAAACCCCATCTTTTTATCCTCGATGGCAACAATACAATACGTGACTTGCTGCCCCTACTGTCACTAAGAAAGGACACCGCAAGATTGAACCCAAAGCTAAGCACTTCTCCCATTGCAAGAAAGATCAATCTAGTAGGCCAAACCAAACTGATAATTTGAAGAGACATGCAAGGATAACCAATCATACATAAAAGATTTCATAGAAGAATCAAATATTGTTCATAGATAAACTTGATCATAAACCCACAGTTCATCAGATATTGACAAACACACCGCAAAAAGAGTTACATCAAATAGATTTCCAAGAAGATCAAGGAGAACATTGTATTGAGATCTAAAGAGAGTGAAGAAGCCATCTAGGTAATAACTATGGACCCGAAGGTCTGAGGTAAACTACTCACACATCATCAAAGAGGCTATGGTGTTGATGTAGAAGCCCTCCGTGATCGATTCCCTCTCCGGCGGAGCTCCGAAAGAGGCCCCAAGAAGGGATCTCTTGGGTACAGAAGGTTGCGGCGGTGGAAATAGGGTTTCATGGTGCTCCTGGAAGTTTTCAAGGTATATGGATATATATAGGAGGAAGAAGTGGGTCGGTGGAGGCACGAGGGGCCCACGAGGGTGGAGGGCGCGCCCAGGGGGGTAGGCACGCCCCCTGCCTCGTGGCCTCCTCGTTGATTTCTTGACGTCCACTCCAAGTCCCCTGGATCACGTTTGTTCAAAAAATAACTCTCCCGGAGGTTTCATTCCATTTGGATTCCGTTTGATATTCCTTTTCTGTGAAACACTAAAATAGGCAAAAAAACAACAAGTTGCATTGGGCGTTGGGTTAGTAGGTTAGTCCAAAAATAATATAAAAGTGTATAAATAAGCCCATTAACATCCAAAACAGATAATATAATAGCATGGAACAATAAAAAATTACAGATACGTTGGAGTCGTATCACTCGCAGGCGCCGCCCTCGGACCGTCATGCCAAGCCGTTCTTTCGCCAGATCGGCGCTGCCTCCACGCGGTAGGGGGCTTCCCCGGGTTGGGCGGTGCCCAAGGCCAACCTGACCTTCGACTCGGGGGATCACCCAGTCACCAACGTCGGTTCGGGCATGCTCCCGATGCTTTGCATGCCCACCATCTACAGCGTAGCCATTACCAAGGCCCTCATCGACGGCGGTGCCAGCCTCAACGTACTATCCGTCGAGGCTTTTAGCCGCCTTCACGTACCGCTTGAGAGGCTCCGCCCCATCAAGCCCTTCTCCGGAGTCGGTGGCTCCTCCTCCAACCCCCTAAGGCAGATCTGTCTCCATGTGACCTTCGGCACACGCAACAACTACCGCACCGAGCTAATCGATTTTGACATCGCCCGCATCAACTTACCGTAAAACGCCATCCTCGGGTACCCGGCGCTGGCCCAATTCATGGCAGCTACTCATCCCGCCTACAACCTCATCAAGATGCTAGGGAGCAAGGGCATCCTCACCGTGGCCGGAGACACCAAGGAATCCTTGGCGGCCCTCAAACTCGCCTTCAGGGCCACGGCGGCAGCTTGCCCGGCCAACAAGGCCGTGCCCAGGACCAAGGGGGCTGCGCCGACCAAGAAGAAGTAGCTATTCACTCAAGGTCAAGCCAAGACGAAGCAGATACCGATTGACGAGGACGGGGCCTTAGGCGCCACCTTCACTATAGGCGCCGACCTCGTCCCAGATAAAGAAAGGGAGCTGGTGGAATTCCTGGGGCGAACAAGGAAGCGTTCGCCTGGGAGCCCAAGAAGCTAGTTGGGGTCCCGAGAGGAGTGATTTAGCATCATCTGAGGGTGTGCCCCAACGTGCGCCCTGTGAAGCAGAGGGCAAGGCGACAGTCCACAGAGAAGCAGTCTTTCATTGTTTAGGAAACCCACAAGCTGGAGGCAGCAGGTGTCTTTCGCGAGGTCCGGTACCCAGAGCGGCTGGCAAACCCGGTCGTCGTGCCAAAGAAAGGAGGGAAGGAGCGCATGTGTGTCGAGTTCACCAACCTCAACAAAGCTTGCCCTCAAGACCCATTCCCGCTGCCGCGCATCGACCAGATTGTCAACTCCACCGCCGAGTGTGATCTACTATGTTTCCTGGATGCGTTCTCGGGCTACCACCAGATCAAGATGGTGGTGGAAGATGTGGAGAAAACGGTTTCTTGACCACATGCAGGATATACTGCTACACTTGCATGCCATTCAGACTGCGCAACGCAGGAGCGACCTTCCAGCGGCTGATGCACACCGCCTTGGGTGGCAGCTCGGGAGAAATGTTGAGGCCTACGTCGACGACATTGTGGTGAAGTCTCAGGAGGCAAGAACTTTGATTCAGGACCTGGAGGAAACCTTTACGAGCCTGCGCCAGGTGGACTTGCAGCTCAACCCAGAGAAGTGCGTGCTTGGTGTTCCTTCCGGCAAGCTGTTGGGCTTCCTCGCATCCCACAGGGGGATCGAGGCCAATCCAGAGAAGGACAAGGCAATCGAAGACATGAGCCCACCACAAAACCTCAAGGAGATGCAGAAGCTCACAGTCTGCGTGACTTCGCTGGGGCGCTTCATCTCCAAGTTGGGGGAGCACGCCTTGCCGTTCTTCAAGCTGATGCAGAAGAAGGGTTTGTTCGAGTGGACCCCCGAGGCCGACCTGGCATTTCAAGACCTCAAGAGATACTTGACAAGCCCGCTGGTGATGGTGGCGCCTCGTCCTCTCGGGCCCTTGGTACTCTACCTATCTGCCACACCCCACTCCGCCAGCGCGGTGCTGGTGGCCCTCAGAGAGGAGCGCCAGGTCAAGGGCCCTCCAAATGGAGCCGCCAAGCCAGATGAGGCAGCGCAACACCAAGGCGATGCTCCTGAGACTCCTGAGACAATGGCTGCCTCGGCTGGTCATCGAGCCCCTAATGCTGGGGACCCACAGGAAACACCTCAGCCCTGGGAGCCAAAAACTCCATCAGCTCTCCCGCCCTCGTCGAGTACCCAGTGTACTTCGTCAGTACAGTACTACGAGATGCGAGAGCACGATACCCCATGCCTCAGAAGCTCTTGCTCGCGCTCCTGGTGGCCTCGCGCAAGCTGCGCCACTACTTCTAGGGTCACCCCATCAAGGTCGCCTCAGCTTACCCGTTGGAGAGAGTGCTCAGGAGCCCCAATGCTGTGGGAAGGGTCGCTGAATGGAACATCGAGCTGCAAGTGTTTGACCTGGAGTTCAGCACAACCAGGGTCATCAAGGGGGCTGCACTCGCCGACTTTGTGGCAGAATGGACCGACACCCCAGAGCTCGAAGCAGGCGAGAACCAATCCCTCTCGCCAGGGAGTGAAGTGCCGGATGGCTGGGTCATGTACTTCGATGGCGCGTTTGCATGCCGGGGCACGGGGGCTGGAGTCGTGCTCATCTCTCCCACTCAGGACAAACTTTACTACACCGTGCAGCTCTGCTTCCAGCGGGGCGAGAAGGTCTCCAACAACATCGCAGAGTACGAGGGTCTCATCAGCGGCCTCAAGGTTGCGGTGGCCCTGGGGGTGAAACGCCTCACCATCAAGGGAGACTCACAGCTCCTCGTCAACTTCTCCAATAAGGTGTACGAGCCAAAGGATGAGCACATGGAGGTGTACCTCACGGAGGGAACAAGGGAATGAGCTGCTGGCTGACATACACGGCGGATACTGCGAGAACCACTCTCGTAGCACACCCTAGTGGGTAAGGCTTTCCGCAGTGGGTTCTACTGGCCCATGGCACTCAACGACGCGGCCAAGCTGGTGAAATCCTGCGAGGCCTGCCAATTCCACGCAAGCAGA
Source organism: Triticum dicoccoides (assembly GCF_002162155.2). Lineage (NCBI taxonomy): Eukaryota > Viridiplantae > Streptophyta > Magnoliopsida > Poales > Poaceae > Triticum > Triticum dicoccoides. The sequence goes on along the minus strand of NC_041392.1, from coordinate 329,715,843 downwards.
TCCACCAGCCTGCTCAGGACCTCCAGACTATCCCGCTCTCATGGCCGTTCGCGGTCTGGGGGCTGGATATCCTAGGCCCATTCCCTCGAGTGACTGGAGGTTACCGCTACCTCTACGTTGCCATCGACAAATTCACCAAGTGGACGGAAGTGGAAGCCGTCCACACCATCCCAGCTCGGTCAGTAGTCAAGTTCATCAAGGGCCTCATAAGCCGATTTGGGGTCCCTAATCGCATCATCACCGACAGCAGCTCACAGTCCACTAGCAATCTCTTCAAAACATATTGTGCTAACCTTGGAACGCAAATCTTCTGTGCCTCCGTGGCGCACCCCAGGAGCAACGGCCAGGCCGAAGGCGCCAACGCGGAAGTCCTCAAGGGTATTAAGACTAGGACCTTCAAGAAGAAGCTCGAGGCCTGCGGCAGGGGCTGGCACGACGAGCTCCAGTCCGTGTTGTGGTCCATCCGCACCACCGACACCAGGCCGATAGGCGAAACCCCGTTCTTCCTCGTCTACGGAGCAGAAGAGCTTCTCCCACATGAGGTCAGGCATCGCTCCGCGCGGGTCCTGGCGTTTGATGAAACGCAGTAGGACGGCATGCGGGGGATGGACCTCATGCTGGGGGAGGAACGCCGCCGTGAAGCCTCGCTCCGAGCTGCGAGGTACCAGCAGGCGCTGTGGCGGTACCACTACCGCAGCGTCTGCTCTAGGACGCTTGAGGTGGGTGATCTCATCCTGAGGTGGGTGCTCTCCAAGGAAGGGCTGCACAAGCTCTCGCCCATGTGGGAGGGCCCATTTCGGGTCGCCCACGTCTCCAGGCCTAGCGCCGCACGCCTAGAGACGCAGGACGGGATCCCCATCCAGAACGCATGGAATATCCAGCACCTCCAGAAGTTCTACCCATGAAGCAAGGCCCGGCGCGTGTGAAGCAAGGCCCAGTGCCTGTGAAGATCTTCGCTCGTGACACTCTCACGTAATAATGAGTGGGGTTGTACACGCCCCGGAGTCTCGGGAGTGCCGCCCTCGGGCCACGGGGGCTCCCTCCCAAGTCCTAGTGGCAGCACTTAGCTCCGCGCTGGTGAGAAGACAAGAAGACTAGACTAGGTGTCGGATGCGGCTTTTCATTTGCTTTCCAAAGTTGGCTTACCCCTTTTTAGTATGAATTTGCTTTCTGGTGTTCCTTGCTGGCGTGGTTCCATTGCCTTTTTGCCTCCTTTTCTGCTCTCGGTTCCTCGTTTTTGACCCGTACTCTCCCTCGCATGCCTCGTGAGTGGGATGGACAGGTTCCCTCATGAGCATTTTCATTTTCCTGTTTTTCGCAAGGCACCCTCACTCGACCTCGCAAGCTGGGGCACCCCTCTCGATCTGTGCCCCCCAGGTACCGTGATGTGAAGCACTGGGTCATGGCCGGCAGTGCTTGCGACGAGGATTCGGAAGAAGAAGAATTTCCTAACGAATTTGTGCAGTTCCCAGCCGCCTTCCGAGTGCATGAGGCCTCGCCAGGCACTAGGGAATGTGTGCCTCGCGAGGCGGAAACTAATTCAGGCGCATCAAGCTAAGTTATTCCTACGCGCCTACATAAAACATTGACGTTGCAACACGACACAAGAAAGATAAATATAGCATAGCCACTTGGAAGTCATAGTTGTTGTACGCCCCCAACGGGCCCCACACTTGTATCTCTCTTAATGCAGGAAGGAAAGGAAGAACAAAACAAAAGTAGGACGTGCTCCCGCGACAGGTCGCGAGGACGGGCCCATGGCGCTCTCCTGATCTCAGCCAGACCCCTCCTCGCGCTTCACTGAAGCGCGGCGACGAGACGACCCGCTGCCACCTTCGAAGCGGGTGCAGCGGCGTGGTAGCTAGTCGAAGCCGTCGCTACTGGAGCTGTCGCCGGAAGAAGAGTCGATGTAGCTGGACGAGCCATGGCCTGCGCCGAGGGCGAGCCCTTCTTCACTCACGTCGCGGTTGTCGCCAAGGCCGAGCATCTCACCGCCGTCGTTGTCCTCGGGGCAACACCCGACTCAGCGGCAATCTTCCCCGAACACCCTCACATAGAGGGGCGCGTTGCCATCATACTTGAAGTGGAGCGAGCACCGCCGGCCCAGGCCGCGCGCGCGGGCAAATGTCTGCCAGCCGAGGGCCAGGGCCGCATTGCCTGCGGCGGAGACCTCGACCGGGACCCACGAAGCCTTGCTGCACCAGCCGTCCGCCTGCAGCGAGAGACCGCCTGGACCTGTGGCTGGCAGCTCGCCGGTGAAGAAGCACGGGAGCTGAAGCCAAGTACAGGCCGGGTTCTCTGACCACACGATGAACTCCGGCAGCACTTCCACCGCGTGGAGGCGTGGCCTGGGTGGCCGCGCGACCATGGTGCACCTCTCTTCATCTACGAGGCTGCCACGACATGGGCGACTCCCACCACACGATGAGATGCCACCGCGACCGCGAAGGGCCGCGGCGGGGGTCATGGTGTGCTTGCGGAGACGGCCGTGCCCCCTCTTGGGCGGCAGTGAGCCAGGCCCCTCCCGGCGAGACTTCCCCTTCTCTGCACCCAAGAACCTCTTCGCAGGCGCCATGGGTGTCACTGTCGGGAGTGAAGCGATGAAGAAGAAGGAGCGGGAGCGGGAGAAGCAAAGGAAGAGATGGTTGACAGGGGTTCTGCCCCCTCTTCCCATTTATAGCCAAGGGGAGGCCAACCGCCGTCCTCCATGATCTAAGGTAATAATGACCTTTTTCTGCATGCAGCAAGGACTCGTCAAGTCGGGCAGTTGTCGAGGCGGCATGGGGAAGCGGAGACTCCCACGTCCAATCAATCGCCACGTGCCAACTGTGGCCGCAGGCTATTGGGGCCCGCGGTGCTCCGCACTTGCCCTTTGGCATCGCCTCGAAGCCAAGTGCGAGCGCGCCTTGGGCCCAGGGGCTACTGTTGGCGTTCTGGGAACGGGGGTCCCCAGACTTGCCTACTTGTGGCCCATAGCGTGGCTCCACCAGTGGCCCTGTATGGCCCATCTTCACCAGCAAGCACTCAAGACCCTCGCGAGGCGGACGATGCAAGACCTCCTCAGGGGCGGCCTCACCAGGCTGGCTCGTGAGGGGCGGAGAGATCAAGGCAAGGACACCTCACGAGGTTTCTGTGATGCAAGCCACGATGACTGGAGCCAGGCGGGTGCCAGCGCGTGAAGTGTCCTCGTTTCCTCTTTGGTGCTAAAGAGGCAAGCGTAGGCGAGGAGTCCTGAGGCATCAGGCAAAGGTTTCCATATCGGTCCAACGAGACCAAGACCAGCAGGACGAAAGGATGGAGGTCACCTTAGATCCCAAAACGGTGTCACCACCAGAGCCTTTGGCAGGCGAAGACCACCTTTTGTCAGGATAACTTGCACTAGTTGTCTCCCTTCGAATTTGGCCATTGTGGGATCCCTTCCCGCTCAATATTTGGGAAGAGGACCAAGGCCTCTATAAATAGGACTAGCCACCATAGTAGGAGGGGGATCCAGAGAGAGAGAGAGAGAGAGAGATCACATCCAGATCATCCTCAACCACACAAGTGCACCAAGCACAAGAACACCTCTCCTCAGGAGGTTGTTCTTCCCTTGTAACTGTTGATCCTCAGCCCAAGAGGCAATCCACCACACCACACTGGAGTAGGGTATTACACCACATCGGTGGCCCGAACTAGTATAAACTCTTGTGTCTCCTGTTCTTTGGGTTCGTTGAGCTAGGTCGTGAGATCACGATGTGTACGAGCTAGAGGGGGGAGCGAACTTCGTGCGCATCCTAGTGTTCACACCTCATGGGTTTTGCTGGAACCCGAAATCTGACAGCCCTGGAGATCGATTTTGATGCCGCTGTCCGTCCTGTGAACATCGCCCCAGAGATCAATTCCGATGTCACGGTCCATCCTATGGACATCGCCCCGAAGATCGATTCCCATGCCACTATCCGTGATCTGGTCATTACTTGAGAGATCGATGGTAAGATATAGTTGGTCACACTAATCCTTCAAGGTAGTTTGCATTGTGCTTAATTACCAGAACGATGTGTCTTATCAAACCATCTTAGGGCTAGTGCATTGTCTTGTGTGGGCGGTACTTGCTACTTTTGTTTGACAGTGAATCATGCGAACCCTCTCCGAGTTATGGAAACAGATATATCCTCACCAGCTTTTGATGTAATATATGGCATGCTTAGATGTAAGTTTGAACTGTTTATCATATCAGCAGGGCTTGTTTGATGATTCTTGGTGTTAGTAGGCTAGCTACTATGTGAGCTATAATAAATGCAAAACACTCACCGAAGAGAAATGTTGGGGCTGATGAGCTCGTGGTACGCTTATAGGTCTGATATGTCGTCGATCGGCCAATAGCCCAAGCCCCTAAAATTGTAGGCTTAGCGATCGATTAGACAATAGTCCACAATTGTACATTAATTCACATCAAACTCAAAGAGTTGGTTCACGGATACATTCAGGCCTCATTTGGTTCATAGGGTAGGAAAATGGTAGCAATAGGAAAGTCATAGGAAATGATATGACATGTATCTTAAATCCTATGAGTAGGAATAGGAAAGGAGATGCCCTTTGATTTACATCATAGCATTTTTCCCATTGAGTCTGGGCTAATGTTTATTTTCCTATGAAATGTGGAGGATAGGAACAATTCCTCCATAGGAATATGATTCCGTTCCTATAAACCAAAGGGCTCCATAGAAATTCCTTGGAGCTCATGCTGCAACTGGTGTACTCCACAACCCGCTTCCCTTCTCCTTCCTCTTCCACCACCCGCGCACGTCCACGGGAAGCGACCGGTCAACCCTTATATAAGAGTGCTAGCAGAAAAATATGCATGCATGACCACTAAAATTTCCTTTCTCTTATCTCTGTGAAATAAATGTGGCGTCAAACTCAAAGCCCTTTAAGTCTGAGTATATAGGAAATCATCATCCTCCTCCGGCTCCGCTTCGCCCGCGCCGTCGTCCTCCTGTTCCAGCTATGCGTCATTGTTCTCCTCCTCCGGCTCTGTGTGCTGCTCCATCTCCAATGCCTCCTCGTCCAGCTCCTGCTAGTCCGGACTCTGGAGGCAGGGCGGCTACGATCCGGACTTCACGCTACCTCCAGATTAAAGAGTCGCTCCGACGGGAGTACGGCGTATGTTGTTACCTTCGGCCGGGCCATGGCTATCAGGCAACGGCGACCAGAGAAGAGACAGCGGGAGGGGAATGAATGCCGCTACTATTTGGGTTTGCCGTCCGACTTAAGTAAATGCACACCATCACATGTACCCGCGGGTGCACAAATTGTAACATACTGGTCTGCTTATGGGGCATCACATAACTAGTATGTGTGTGAGATTCCGAGAGACAGAGTTCGTGTGTGCGACTCTACTCTTTGGACATGTACTCAACCTTTTGCATCGCGATATAAGTATAATGGTATTACATTTAGCTTGTGATTTACGTGGCCATGTTAACATGGTTGTGTAAAAAAATGTCACTTCCTGCTCATGATTTGCTTTATATAATTATGAGAAGTTTGCTAACTACTAAAGTAAAGTGGAATTTGTCCATGCTTTACAAGTAAATTAAGGTGATCGTTTATCATACGGGTAAGGTTGGACGAAGGGTGGTAGGAACAAATGCTCCGCCTAGAGCATGTGTGTGTGGGATGGAGTCTTAGTGTGTGTGTGTGTGTGTGTGTGTGTGTGTGTGTGTGTGTGCGTGTGTGTGTGTGCGTGCGTGTGTGTGTGTGTTTGTCTGTGTGTGAAGTAGAGTCTTCGATGGCGAAAGTAATTTAAGTGTGTGTGGCTTCATCATAGAGAGGTGATGTGTTTGGCAGAGGCCACCAACGAGGGGGTGCAAGAGAGAAGAGGCCCGTAGAGAGGGAAGAGAAGGCGCGTGCGTGTGAGAGGAGTCGACATTGAGAGAACGTGTTTGTTCGAGAGACACCGAGGAAGACTACTATATATCGATGGTGCATGTAGGCGAGAATTAAATGATGGGATGGTCTTATTAGTTTTGGGGATATAGGGGAAGAGTGAGAGAGGGGGTAGCTAGAAGGAGATTGTTAAGTGTGAGTATGTGTTTTACCCATCCAGACGGAAGTTATGTGCACTCAAGAAGAGAACAATTTGATGTGGGGTTAGGGCTGAGGGTAATTAATTACGTATGGAGACATATGAGACCTTTAACGTGCATGGGTGAGAGGTATACATGTATACGTGGGATGTGTGTGTGTGAGCGCGTGCATGATCGAGATAAAATAAAGAAGACATAAGTCATAGTATCAACGGCATGGGAGGGACAGATCAGTATGAAAATATGCATGCATGTGAGAGTGGAGGGAAGAAGGCCAGATAATTGAGCATGTGTTTTTGTCTTTAAGAGATTGTTGCATGGGCTGGAGCATGCATCTACGGCGAGCAGAGCGAGCGAGACACAACGATTGTGCAAAAGAAATCAACCTATATATGCATGTATAGAGAGACAAATATAGTGTGCATGATAGGAAGCAAGAGTGCGTGCGAGAAAGAAATGTTGACGGAGAAACTACAGATAGATAGAGAGATAGAGATGCTAGCTAGAGGGACATAGGCTAGTTTTTGTGTTAGAGCTGACCGCCGAGTGGTTCAGAGGGTGAAGTTATGTGTGTGTGAGGAAAAGATAATAAGAGGGCGCATGACTGCATGTAGAGAGAAACATATATAGTGGGCGTGATAGGAAGCAAGAGTGAGTGCGAGAAATAAGGTTAATGGAGAAATGGATAAATACAAATATATAGATGCTAGCTAGAGGGAGATTGGCTAGCTAGTGTGTGTGATAGAGATAAGCGTCGAGTGGATCAGAAGGATGAGTTATGTGTGTGGATGTGAGAGAGATAGAGAGAGGGTGCATGTGAGTCACATACAAAAAATATCAGAGAGAAATGAGATCCCAAGAGATGGAGTTTTGTGTTTGCGAGAGAAAAATATTTCACAACGTGAGTGATAGCTAGAGAGATATATCAGGGAACGTGAGATATCTCTAGGGAGAGAGAGTGTGTGTGAGCGACATACAAAGGAATGGTGGAGAGATATGAGACCCTGGGAGACAGAGTTTGTGTTTGTGTGTGAGAAAGAAATATTTAAGAGGAAGAGTCGTAGCTTCTCATACCTAAGGAGCGCAAGCCATCTCTGTGTGAGAGGGGGTGTGCAAGTGGCACACAGGGGAATAGAAGAGACAAATGAGATCCCCGGAGAGGAAGTTTGTGTTTGTGTGAGAGAAAGAGATTTCCCAGGGAGAATCATAGTTAGAGACACATAGTAGGGAGTGAGATATACTTAGAGAGAGATAGAGTGAAGGTCGAGGGAGAGAGTACCGCTAGTGTGTTATGAACATAAAATTTCATTGTCAACATACAAGTAGCACAAGAGATACCCGAGAGACGATTAAGGCGTATAGGTCTATAGAGAGATATAAGCATGAGTGATAGATATATGAGACGAATATCTAGATTAATGGGGATTCAAATATTTAAACTAGAGATCACGACATCGATGATATCACAACGAAAATTGGTCTATCAAACATGCATATTCATTTGAATTTGGGGACACGTGTAATGTTATATAGTTTATCAATATTAGTGATCCATAGATTCTTTAATTAGAGACAATGCATGGTTTAGATGCAATTAATGTCTAAATGGGATTACACTATATGTTGCGTGTGTGAAACACATTATACATGTTGGACAAGTAAAAAACCCCGCCTGCTCCGTCGCCTCGGATGTACTGGGGGTTCCACCTCACCACATTGGTTGTGCTATCGGGACCGACTTGGGGGCTGGGACCTCATCCCGCCATAAGATCAGGCCACGTATCGACACCGAGCACATTAACTAGCTAAGTAGCTTTCATGCTCAATTTTTTAATTGTTGTTCGGTTCGACCAAACATTATATTGTGTTCAAACCTTAGTTTCTCAACAAATGTTGTTTGTTAAAAACACTTCCTTTACCCAAGTTAATAGGGGGGCTCTGAAATATGTACGAGCAGTTCTATAATAATTGTTTTCTTCCTAGTCGTTGCAAAGTCTTTTTGTATCACTCCTTTTCGACGCGAGTGTGTGGTCAATAGCTGGGGATCCTAGTTTCTCTCTCAAAGCCCCTCAAGTTTAGTTCGCTAAACTCGCCTAACGAGCAATACTCCGCCTTTAGGATAGGAGGTTGCAGCCATAGGGCTGACCCGCTTGAAGTCTTGAGATCGGATGTGTCATATTAATGCACGACAGAAGCACAAAAATTTTAAGACCAGTTTTCGGATTGGCACCAAATGACTTGATTTAGTTTGGACATCAAGCTTTTACATAATTTTTTTGGCTTTTCGAGTTATTGGCCTTTAAAACTATTTTTGTGTCTCCAGCATGAGTCTAGCAGTACAATGTCAGACACCTTTAAAGCTTCGGCATTATCAAAGAGGGGCTACGGCTAGAGCCGAACCCACCAAAAGCCAAGGTATTCCATGGACTCCTCGGCAAAACATTTTCGGACATTGCTTTATATGCATCGGTTTCGAATTGTGTCTTCGGTCAATAGTTTGATTGCACAGCTCCTGTGCTTGCCTCCTATGTTCCGCTTTGTTTGGCTAGGTGTGCAAAGGGAGAACCACTGCAATTGTGCTTCCATCTCGAACGGTTAAGCGCCTCAGTGGAGAAAGCTGAAAATTGACTGTCACAATAAGCGCAAACTAGTTAGCTGTCCGATGATTGTGTTAAACTATAAGATCGATAGAGGTCACCCTGTGTTAAATGACGGGCCATTCATCACATTGGCCGAAGTGTTTACGGCTTGACCTCAGATGTCGCCGAACACTAACCGGGGCTAGTAACTAGCCTCCCAACTTTAAGCTCCTATGACTAAGTGAAAGTTATAAAGCTCGCATATCTGATTGCCTCGTTTCTGCTAACACAACCACCATCGGGCACCGAGACATCGGCTAAGGGTTGTTTTGTTATTGCGAAAACACCTTGCATAGCATCTACAAGGGGGTGGAAGCCGACGATGGGCCACTTTCAACTGATAAATGGTCGCAACAGAGTCACAATAAACATATCATCGGCGTTTGTATTTAATATACGAGGGCTGCCTTATGTAATAATCGTTATAAAGCCTGAAATATGCATCAATTTGACTTAAGTTTTTGGTCAAGCTGGGTTGCCTGGCTCCTGTGCTTACCCCTACGTTCTCGATTGTTCGGCTAGGTGGTACAGGGAGCACCTATGTGATTGTTACTACCGGCCATCCGAGTTAGTACCTCAGAAAGGATATAATTGGTCGACAATGACGGAAGTGAAAATTTAGGTTCGCTAAAGACCACATATTTCAGGAACTTTCCCCACACTAAATCCTCAATATTTTTCTCCCGCATTGAATGGAGGTGAGGTTTCATGATCATGGTCGGCATCACAACCCAAAGAAAGGAACCGATAGTGGGACTATTTTCTTTGGAGGATGTTTCTTACATTTAATACCAATATAAAATTCTCTCCGCATACCTTTCTTTATAAAACCGTATGGCCGGATTGCCTTGTTTGTCGTAAATCTTTGCCCTCATAAAGGCTCTATAGAGTGGGACAAACACTCCTTGGCTACTGGCCGAGGAGGTTGAAGCCGATGGTCGGTCAACAAAGTTTTGTACAGTGCGGATCCAAGAATTAATGATGTATAGTACTTGGATACATAGAATCATTACACATAATTTGTGATTTTTAGCCCGGATATCGATCCTTAATTTGGCCACTCGTGCCCACATTAAGGCTCAGGGGCTACTCGGCTTTGGGCTTATCATTTACTAATATTAAAGGGGCACATCAATTCACTGATCTGGTATTGCCACCTGACCAATGTCTCGAGGGCTACTACATTAACTCTCCACCGGTCACCCATCATGTTGTGGTGGTGGAGGAATAATGCGGAGATTCTCCTTCTATCTTGAAGACTAACTATGTCCGAATTCCTGAGCTCTCTGAGCCGGATACCCGTTTATGGGAGGGCATCACCCAAACCCTGTACCTAGAGTCAGGCAGCGGGCCAGTCTCATCGGGCAACATACTAGAATCCAAATTTCCAAGATCGGAAACCCCTCGGCCCCTGGGTCTCAGATCGGGTAGGGGTCCGGACTCAAATCCACCCACCCACCTAGACATAAACGATCTTTCCCACATTAGGCAAGAGCCCCATGAAACATTACATCATTATTGGGCCAGATTCCTCCTTGTGATGAACAAGGTTAAGGACTGCAGCGAGGAAGACGCAGTCTCACTTTTCTGCAATAACTGCACGGACAAGGGAATCCTTAACGCCATAAGTCGCCGTGACATATCACGCTTCACCGACTTGGCGTCCATAGTATGAAAGTACTGTGCGATGGAAAGTGCCTGGAAAACCGAAACAAAATTTTGGGATAATCCGGCTCTGTATACACAGCCAGTTCGAGGTAAAAGGGTGCACTATCATAAGACACCCGAGTTCATTACAAAGAAGCAAAAACCCTCTACAGGGCACGGAACCGTATTGGAGGGATGGCTTAATGGACCCTGCAAAATTCATAGCACAGCGGATACAATACCAACGCACAGCCTTAGAGCATGTTGGATACTCCGGCTGGTGGCCAAAAGCGGTGAGGATCTTCTTATCGCAAATACCACAGAGCACCATCCCGTGGATAAAAATACGGTGTTAATAGTCTTTGAGACCTTCGCGTCAAATAATAGGCGCAAGCAAACACTCCACAGCATGGCCGAAATCTGCCACGTAGCAGCAATAAATCCATGGAGTGACACGGCTATTACCTTCAATGCCAGTGACGAACCTAAATTCCGAACAGCCCGACCACCAGCCGCACTGGTCCTCAGTCCAATCGTGGACGGCTTTTAACTCACCAAAGTACTCATGGACGGCGGCAGCGGATTAAACCTCATCTATGAGGAAACTCTTCAAAAAATGGAAATAGACAGGAACCGCATTGAGCAAAGTAGCACAACCTTCAGAGGAATCATACCCAGTCGGGAGGCACGATGCGCTGGGAAAATCACACTAGATGTGGTATTCGGTATGCCAGAGAACTATAGGTCCGAACAAATTACATTTCAAGTGGCCCCGTTCAGCAGTGGATACCACGCCCTTTTAGGACGTGAGGCTCAAAATTATGGGTACCCCATTATGGGTACATGAAGCTCAAAATTCCCGGGCCCAACGGAATCATCACTCTCGCCAGTGATCTGGACACAGCGCTCCAAGCCGAAAACAAAACAGCCGCACTGGCCCTCGAGGCATTATCCGAAGCCCTCTCGGCCGAGGAATTAACCACGCTACGCTCCACAGTGGGCAGGGACGACGTGATACTCGACAAGAGATCCAAGTCCACCTCTTTTAAACCAGCGGATGAAATAGTCAAATTCCAAGTCCACCCAACGGACCCTACAAAAATAGCCTCCATCGGGGCACAGTTAAACCCCTCCGTGGACGCCGCACTACGAGAGTTCCTGCGCAAGAATTGGGACATATTCACCTGGCATCCCTCAGACATGCCAGGAATCCCACGCAAGCTGGACGAGCATAGCCTCAATATCCTAAAGGGATTCAAGCTGGTGAAGCAAGCTCTTCGGCGTTTCTCCGAACCTAAGAGACAGGCCATGGGAGAGGAACTAGCCAAGTTATTGGAGGTCGGATTCATCAGAGAAATAAAACACCCGGACTGGCTAGCAAACCTGGTGATGGTACCAAAGAAGGATAAATCCTGGCGCCTTTGTGTCGATTTCAAGGTCCTCAATAAAGCTTGCCCAAAGGACCCCTTCCCCCTCCCCCGCATCGATCAAATTATTGATGCTACCGCAGGACATGAGTCATTGTGTTTCCTCGACGCATACTCCGGTTACCACCAAATCAAGATGGCGGAGTCCGACCAAGCCGCAACGGCATTCATCACACCATATGGTCCCTTCTGTTTCAACACAATGCCTTTTGGGCTCAAAAACGCCGGCGCAACATATCAGCTCATGATTCAGATATGTCTGGAGAAAAAAATCGGCAAAACAATAGAGGCATACGTAGATGATGTGGTCGTCAAAACCAAACACGTCGACTCTTTGATAGACAATTTGAGGCTCACCTTCGACAACCCCTGAACATACAACATCAAGCACAATCCGGAAAAATGCGTTTTGGCGTACCAGCCGGAAAGCTCCTGGGTTTCATTGTCTCCAGTAGAGGTATTGAAGCTAATCTGGCCAAAATCCGAGCTTTGTCACAGTTGGCTACCCCAACAGAACTCAAACAAATCCAGAAGTTAATTGGATGTGTGGTGGCTCTAAGCCGCTTTATCTCCCGCTTAGGAGAAAAGGCATTACCCCTTTATCGCCTCCTTCGGCGCACCGAACACTTCGAGTGGACGGATGCTGCCACAGCTGGATTGGGAGAAATAAAAGCCATACTGGCAACCAACCCAATCCTGGCCGCGCCAAACATCGGCGAACCAATGCTATTATACATTGCGGCAACTCATCAAGTTGTAAGCGCAGTGCTCGTCATCGAACGAGAAGCGGATGAACATAAATTCCCTCTTCAAAAGCCGGTATATTATGTATCCACCATCCTCACTCCATGCAAATCACGGTACCCACATTATCAAAAGATAGCCTATGCGGTATTCATGGCATTCCAGAAACTGCGACACTACTTTCAAGAGTGTTCGATTACAGTAGCCTCGGAGGTGCCACTCAACGATATTATTAACAACCGCGATGCCATGGGCCGGATTGCCAAATGGGCCATCAAGCTCCTCTCGTTCGACATAACATACAAACCTCGGCGAGCCATTAAATCTCAAGTATTGGCCGACTTTGTCGGCGAATGGACGGAAGCCGAACTCCCTAAAGAGTACGGCGCATACTCCAATTGGATTATGCACTTCGACGGCTCCAAAATGTTGGCTGGACTGGGGGCTAGCATCGTCCTGACGTCCCCAACCGGAGATACAGTTCAATACATACTGCAGATACTGTATACAGACTCCAACAATGCAGCCGAATACGAAGCCCTATTACATAGTCTTCGGATGGCAGTTTCCATGGGCATTCAACGCCTGGAGGTGCGTGGGGATTCGAACCTCGCAATATCCCAAATAAATGGAGACTTTGATACCAAGGATCCGAAGATGGCGGCCTATCGTATCACCGTCCTAAAGATGTCAGCTCGGTTCGAGGGGCTCGAATTTCACCATGTGGCTCGGGAAAAACAATCAGGTGGCGGATATCCTCGCCCGCGTCGGCGCAAAATGCGATGCGGTCCCCCCCCCCCAATATCTTCTTAGAGAGATTGTTTAATCCATCCGTGGTATGGGATGGGGACACCGGCAATATTAGTCCGGACCCGGCCACAACACTCGATACCGAACACGCTGACATAATCGGAGGCTCTGCCACCGAAACAACACCTTCAGCCCACGTAATAATGGCCATCATATCCCCATGGACAGAACCATTCCTGGCCTACCTAACTAGGCAGGAACTTCTGTAGGATCAAAATGAGGCATGCTACATAGTGCGGCAATCTAAGGCCTATAGGGTCCATGAGGGAGAACTGTATAAAAAAGCACTACCGGAGTCCCTCAAAGGTGCATCTCCGAAGAGGAAGGGCGGAACCTTTTGGCAGAAATTCAGGCCGAACTCGGCAGTCACCAGGCCGCAGCCCGGGCTCTTGTAAACAAGGCCTTCCGTACATGATTCTATTGGCCGACGACCCGGGCAGACGCACAGGACTTGGTCCAACGCTGCGTCGGTTGCCAGCTTTTTGCAAATCAAAGCCACATGCCACCCACCGCCCTCCAAACCATCCCCATTATGTGGCCCTTCGCAGTCTGGGGGCTTGACATGGTTGGACCCCTTAAAGGGGGAACCCACAAGAAAAAATACTTACTGGTCATCGTCGATAAATTCACCAAATGGATAGAAGCCAAACCTGTCAAAACAGCTGAATCCGGACTGGTGATAGACTTCATACCCGGGGTCGTACACCGTTATGGCGTCCCCCACATCATCATCACTGACAACGACACGAACTTCACGGCTGATGAGGTAAAACTCTGGTGCAGCAAAATGGGCATCAAGCTCGATTATGCTTCAGTCTATCACCCACAAACCAATGGCCAAGTTGAGCGAGCAAACGGTCTTATAATGAGCGGCATTAAACCCAGGCTAGTGTGGTCCTTAACAGAGTCTAAAATGCACTGGGTAGAGGAGCTCGACTCTGTACTCTGGGGGCTGCGAACCACGCCGAACCATAGTACCGGATATACACCCTTCTTTATGGTGTACGGCGCAGAGGCAGTCTTGCCCTGTGACATAATTCATGACTCACCTCGAGTGCGCATGTACAAAGAAAGAGAAGCCGAGCTCGATCGGCAGGACAGTCTGGACACCCTAGAGGAGGAGCGCGACCTGGCAAAAGCCTGTTCCGCATTTTATCAGCAACAGGCTTGCAGATACCAAAGCAGAGAAGTACAAGCCAAAACTTATAGCGTTGGCGAATTAGTTCTACGCCTGTCGGATAAGAAAAAGAACAAGCTCGAGCCCAAATGGGAATGTCCCTTCATTATTGACCAAGTTCTAACCGGTAGAGTGTACCGTCTGCGGGATGCATCGAATAATCGACTCGAACTGAACCCATGGAACGCGGCCAGGCTCCAAAGATTCTACGCCTAGCACCGGACTCTATGTTCGTCTCCTTCCTCTGTCCATTTTTTGTATATACATCATCTACCTTGTTTTTCTTTCTCTCTTTCTTTTATTCCTTCTCTAGGCCTTCAAAGGCCAACTTGTGCCTCGCTTGCACATTATAGGTGCGCTAGTCGTGCTCATCATACCTGGGGGCTTCTTTCACAGAAGCTTGATTATTTATCTAGGCCTCGTGCCCCGCACATGTGTTACGCTTCCGCATGTACCTTTTTTTTGCCATTATATGCACCGATATGACTTAAGTTTTGGCCAAGCTGGGTTTCCTTGCTCTTGTATTTATGCCCTACGTTCCCGTTAATTCGGCTAGGGCATAAGGGGAGCACCTCTGCGATTGTTCCTGCCGGGTCAGCCAGATGTGTACCTCAGACTGGGTGAAGCCGAAAGCTAGCGTTCTTAAGGGAATATTCAGTCGGTGAACAAAAGATGATTTTTATTTATTTTCTATATCCGCCTCCAGATGTTTTTTCCTGCGTTTCTCATCGCAGTCTGGACATGCACCTTAGGGCATGCGTACCCAGGGAAAGGAACCCTTAATGGAACTATTCTCCCTGGAAGATGTTTCTTACTACCCATGTAATATAACATAACTAGTTGGGCACTTGTCCGTTCAAGCACTAATGACCCCTACGCCTGGTCTCCACGCATACCCCGGTTCTTACATAACTGAGCGAGTATTCGGATACAGTCCGGACTATCGGGTCCCGAGGTTGAAGCGAAAAGGTCCGCCAAGACAAATGATCTACAATCCGGCTAGAAGGCATTATACATGTCACTTTAATTACATAGTCATGCAGACTGACTAAATTCCTCTTCTATACAATCCAACAGGCGGTCTAGCCTACAATCCTATTGGGAATACTTTGCGGCTAATTCTACTTGCCCATAAACTAAGCTAACGGGGATCTCTTCTCCGTCGGGCCCCACAGGTCCAACCTCGGGCATGTGATTTGGGTCAGCCTTGGTATACCGTGTCTTCACCATGGCCCAGGCTTCTCTGGCACCTTGATGGCAGGCCGATATATTCCATAATTGGAAGCGCAGCTGCGCTCCCTTGAGCTTCTCCGTAAGCTCTGCAACGCCTTCTGGCAGGGAGACGGATGGCCACAAGGCCTGGGCAACACCTTGCATCACCTATCAAACTTGTTCGTGCAGATGTGAGAGCTCGGATAGAAGATCACCCACAGACCCGGGCATTTCCTCTGCGGGACGACCCGTTAGCATACCTACAGACATAATGCTGTTAGTCGGCTTCTTCGCTGAACTCCTTCAAAAGGATTCGTTCAAGCACTTACTGAAAATGCCGCGTCGAAGCCGCTTATTCTCCTTCTCGGAGTCTGCAAGCTGGGCTCGAACGTCTTTTAGTTCCACGCTCAGCATGATATTGGCATCTTGGAGATTGTTTTTCTCCCGCCTAACCTCAGCCAGCACGCGTTTGCCAGCCTCTAGCTGTCGCACGACATGCTGGTCCTCTGGATTTTCTCCGGATTCATCTGCAAACAACTATTGTTAGATCTGCAGCCACGCCGCACACTATATGGCAACCATCATTCTTTAAAGTAAATGTTACCAGCGGGGGACTTTTTCGGTTCCTTCAATGTGGCAACAGCGGTCCGCAGTTGGGTCTTGCATTCCTCCAGCTCCTGTGACAGCCTAGTATTCTTCTCTGTAAGAACTTGCACAATAAAGATGATCCTTAAATCAGTTCTGCTAATTGTTTCAAGTCTCAGGGGCTACTGATACACATAAATCGTCAGATTTACTTACCCGTACATCCTTTACATACTAATCCGTGGCTCTGGCTAGACCACCCTGAGCAGCACGGAGGTATGCCTCTCCAGAATTGAAGGCATCAAATGCCTCTGGTGAGAAACAAGCATCGCGGAGTATGGTCCGACGACGCCTATGATTCATGGCGCTTTCCACTTCTAAGTTTGTAGCGGATAATCTATCTGCATCCTCTGTAGGGGGATTATCCAGCGCCCGCCCCATATCGGCTTCCGTCTCTATGTCCGGTCCTGGCGCCCGACTGGTGGAAGCGTGATTAGCCACATCGCCGGACATATTCCGGCGAGCGTTTTTTTGTTAAAGAAACATGGGCGTCATTACATTTCGAGAAAGACGACTACCACGAAGAGGGGTTTCTATTATACCTTCCAGCGTCTCCGTCCTGACCGCCTTCCTTTTTGGCCTGCCCGGCCTCGCTGCCTCTTGTTGGCGAGTTGGTGCGGGTTCGGCAGGGCGTCCCGAATGCCTTCCCTGTAAAAATGCCATATGCATATGGTAGGTGAAGTGTATAACAGGGGATCCTAGTTTTTGGAGTTGGGATTTTTTGGTTTTCTTACGTGCGATGCAGGAAGCAGTCCGGGATAGTCGGCTATAATGGCCACCATGGCATCATCGCAGCTTAACTGATAGAACTGCCGGTCTATCAGCTCCACGAATATAACCGGAGCTTCTTCGAGTCCGGAGTCGAGGGCCCGGTCAGGGTCCTCGGGTTGTGGAGAAGGGATGCTGACCTCCTTTATGGCTTTTCGCAGTTCCTGCCGCAAAGTGGCAGGGTGAATATTTACGACAAAGAATGCGAGAAAAATGGGAGTAAGGAGATATAGCTTACCCAGCTTGGAGGATTGTACATGGAAAATCCATCCCGTGGCTTGATGTGGATGAAATCCTCTTCCTTTCCCTTGAACAATTCGGACAGAATTTTTGCTAAAGCGGCAGCATTGTCCGAACCCTTACGCCCGCAGCGGGTGGCATCATCCACCCCGTTAAAACACCACAAGGGGTGCCCACGATATTGAATTGGTTGCACTCCCTGCATTATGCATATCGACATAACTTCGATTACTATCAATCCTGATTGAGCCAGTGCTTTAATCCGGTTCATCAGGTAGAGGACTTCTCCATTGTCTTCCACCTGGGGGCTCCATGGGCACCAACTTTGGCGTTTCTTCAGAGGGGCATTACTGAACTCAGGAAGACCCCGCCGAATAGGGTCCGAAAGGTGAACGTCCTCCATATAAAACCATTTCGAAGGCCAGTCTTCGGATGACTTCTTCGGGGTACCGGACAGGTATCCGGTACCAGCGATGCGCCATATTTCGGCTCCGCCCACTTGGTAAAGTGACCCCTTCTGTGTCCGAGGGATGAGGCAAAATAGCCTTTTCCACAGCTCGAAGTGAGCCTCGCAGCCCAGGAACAACTCGCAGAGAGCAACATAGCCGGCGATGTGTAGAATGGAGGCTTGGGTGAAATTGTGTAGTTGGAGGCCGTAGAACTCCAAGAGCCCGCGGAGGAACGGATGAATTGGGAATCCGAGTCCCCTTAATAAATAGGGAACAAGGCATACCCGCTCCCCCGTAGAGGGACTGGCGAAGCTCTCCACTTGCTCCTTGCCATTGTAGGTGGCAAGCCCGACTCGAACGGGCACCATGTATGCTGGAGGGAGGAATACCTTAGTCTGCAGTTCGATTAATCGACTGTGTGGGACGGAACACCTCTCCCAATCACCGGGCATAGGGCTACGGGGGCGGGAGGAGGAGCTGCGGACGTCGGCCATGCTGGAATGGATCTTTCCGAAGCATGCTCTAATGGATTCTCGCTGGGGGAGGATGGTGTGGATCGGATCTGAGAATCCCCATCCTTTTAATAGACAATTTATTTACCTGGCTAGGGGGGCGAATGTAAAAACGCCCTAGCGCCTCGTATTCATTCGACGCGTGGAAAATAGCCCTTATTGGGCACAGAAGCCAAGAGGTCCAAACATTTATGGGGTCGGACACTGCTTTACAAACGTTCAAAATATGGAGAAGAACCCGCCTTGCAATGCTGAAGACAACACTGCACGCCGGACTCGTCGTCATTGAAGCCTGGTTCGGGGGCTACTGAGGGAGTCCTGGATTAGGGGGTATCCGGACAGCCGGATTATATTCTTTGGCCGGACAGTTGGACTATGAAGATACAAGATTGAAGACTTCGTCTCGAGTCCGTATGGGACTCTACTTGGCGTGGAAGGCAAGCTAGGCAATATGGATATGTATATCTCCTCCTTTGTAACCGACCTTGTGTAACCCTAGCCCCCGCCGGTGTTTAGATAAACTGGAGGGTTTTAGTCCGTAGGACAACATACAATCATACCATAAGCTAGCTTCTAGGGTTTAGCCTCTCCGATCTCGAGGTAGATCAACTCTTGTAATACTCATATCATCAAGAATAAATCAAGCAGGACGTAGGGTTTTACCTCCATCAAGAGGGCCCGAACCTGGGTAAAACATCGTGTCCCCTGCCTCCTGTTACCATCCACCTTAGACGCACAGTTCTGGACCCCCTACCCGAGATCCGCCGGGTTTGACACCGATAGAGCCCTCCGTGGACTCGCGCAGCTGTTACCCTTCGTGGGTTGAAGTCTCCATCAACGTGGAT
Organism: Triticum dicoccoides; assembly: GCF_002162155.2. NCBI lineage: Eukaryota > Viridiplantae > Streptophyta > Magnoliopsida > Poales > Poaceae > Triticum > Triticum dicoccoides. The sequence goes on along the minus strand of NC_041392.1, from coordinate 329,696,660 downwards.
GTACGATAGCACCACCTATCGGAACCACGTCCTAAAAATCTCTGTGTCTCCAAATCGCGTTTGCACACTCCAATCCTATCCTTTTACATTCTTGCAAGTTGCATGCTTTACTTTCTGCTGCTCATATAGTCTTTGCATGCTTGCTTGATATGTATTGTGCTTGTTAAACTTGTGCCAAAACTCCACTTCAACTTAAAGAAATAAAAAACTGCAACTTTTGGTACTTAGTGTCTAATCACCCCCCCCCCTCTAGACACCTCTTCTCGATCCTTTCAGTGGACTATGTGCCTTGCCCAAGTTGGAGCCTGGGGCTCCGCAACAAGGACTAGCGGCACCTCCTCAACTGAGGGGGCACATTCCTCATTCGCGGGGACCATGGGCCTGGCTGGAGGGTGCGGCTTGCCAGGTGGTTAGGAGTTGTTTCCGGCAGGGTCTCTCCGAGGAGCGGAAGGCTCTACCGGGAGAGGCTTACCGGAGTCCATCTTTCTCCTTTTCTGGGCCATTTTTGTTGGGGATACGGAGTGTTGAGTAAGATGGAGAACAAAAGTCCCTGGTTCCACAGGAAGCTTGTGCGCATCACACTTTGACGGATGATCAGCAATGCTATTTTCCGCATGAGGTACGTGCTCTATTTGCGATCCGTCAAACTTCTCCTCCAATCTTCTCACTTCCTCAATGTATGCCTCCATCAATGAGCTTTGGTAATCCTTGTTGACTTGCGTCGGTGTCAAAACCGGCGGATCTCGGGTAGGGGGTCCCGAACTATGCGTCTAAGGTGGATGGTAACAGGAGGCAGGGGACACGATGTTTTACCCAGGTTCGGGCCCTCTTGATGGAGGTAAAACCCTACCCGAGATCCGCCGATTTTGACACCGACATTGGTGCTTTCATTGAGAGTTCCTCTGTGTCTTCACCATTAGGCTTGATGGCTCCTACTATCATCGATAGTGATGCAGTCCAGGGTGAGACTTTTCTCCCCGGACAGATCTTTGTGTTTGGCGGCTTCGCACTGCGGGCCAACTCGATTGGCCATCTGGAGCAAATCGAAAGTTACGCCCCTGGCCAATAGGTCAGGTTTGGAAGCTTAAACTACACGGCCGATATCCGCGGAGACTTGATCTTCGACGGATTCGAGCCCCTGCCTTGTGCGCCGCGCGGTCTTGATGAGTACGATTTAGCTCTACCATCGGACAATGTTCGAGAAATCACACCGGCAGCTGCTCCGACCCTCAGTTCGAAGCTAGTTGCGCCATCCGTAGACGGGTGGATAGACCCTGCGCCCGTTCCTGTCGAATCCGACTGGGCGCCGATAATGGAATTTACCTCTGCGGATATTTTTCAGCACTCGCCCTTTGGCGACATACTGAACTCATTAAGGTCTCTCTCCTTCTCAGGAGAGTCCTGGCCGAACTACGTCCGGTAGGATTGTGTCGGTGTACAAAAAGAGGGGTACACTTTTTGTACCCCTATAACTGTGCACGGGCAGTCTGAGCCACGGGCACCACCACACCAAGGAAGGCAAGGGAGGTGAGCCAGGGTAAGACCGAAGCTCAAGAGAACTAGAACGACGCCAAGGCCAAGACCATGAAGAGCAAAGGGAACGAAGCGGACTCCCCCGGCAAGATCCTTGCCGGGTGATAGTTCTAGCAGCCCCGGCAAGACCCTTGCCGCGGCAACTCGTCCCGCACCTACGGAGCAAGTCACCCTTGAGTCCACTGCACCCAAAGGGCAAGGATTCTGGAGACATCCCCGTGGCGGCATGCAGATCTTCGTGAAGACATTCAAGATCAGATACGAACTAAGGAGACGACAACCCTTGGCGGGATCCCAGCCGAGGAAGACCACAAGGCCCCCGGCAAGCGCCTTGCTGGGGATGACAGCAGGCGCCTCGACAAGACCCTTGCCGGGGCCCCGGCTAGGACCTTGCCGAGGACACTCACAGGGCCACCATCAGGCCCACGCCGACTAAACCTCCACCACCGCATGCATGCAGCTGCCGACCCAACCAGCTGGGCAGGCACCCGTGTGGCGGCATGCAGATCTTCGTGAAGACCCACCACTGCGCCACCTCAGCTGCCTGCCTACCTACATGGCATCACAGGCATCGCTGACCAGGGCGCGTATTGACACAAGAAGGAGCGGCGACGGACGAGATAGGTTTCTCCCCTGTCCCCGATAAAGCAAGGACACCTAACCAAGACCCATTAAAGGCGCCCTGTCATGTAATGCAAGGGATAACCTCGCATCACTGTACCCTTTCCACCTCCTATGTGCCACTGTGGCATCCCCTTTTCTCTATAAAAGGAGGCCCGAGGCGACCAGGAGAGGGATTCGGCTTTTTGGAGATCCTCACGCCCCATAGCTAGCTCAAGAACACCGATATACAATCCACCAAAGCAGGAGTAGGGTTTTACGCATCCTTGCAGCCCGAACCTGGATAAACAAACTGTGGGCTACCTGTTAGATCCACTCTTCCCACGACCCCGCGCCCCGCTAACCGTAGTTGGGATTCTTGTGATCCCATAGGTGTTGTTTCGCACCAACATCTTTGGCGCGCCAGGTAGGGGGTGCAGTTGTGAGAATCGGCTCTAGTAATCAGCCCAGCACTCCTTCGTCTTCGTGGCTCTTGGAGAGGGAAGGAGGCCGGAAGATCAGCGCTCGAGCGACTACAAACAGAAGCTAAGTTGCATTGAACCCATATTTTTTCTATCCTTCTTATATGAGGTTATTCCCCCCGGAGATGTCACACCTTTGTATGAGAAACCTGCACGCCAGGGGGCTCTCCCACGATCGGCAAAGCCCTTGCCCTGTTTCGAGTCCGCTCAACAGCTCAGGCAGCTGCGTCGAGAATGGCAGAGTAGCCTTCCACGATCAACAATGCTCTCGATTCTGACTTGAGTCAAGCTCAACAGTTCGAGCGCCCGCGTTCAGAACAAAATGGTGGCTCGTCCGGCAGCACGCGTACCCAGCAGGCCCATGGGGATCCGTCCCCAAAACGCCGCTAGGGGCTTCCGCGCCGGCGAGCCTACCCAATCGGCGTAGGGCGCGCATACAAAGAGGAATTGAATGGGGAAATAACGTGCATGAAATTAAAAGTACTGCAGAGTTATATTACATCACATCATTGCTGCGGTTCTAACTAAAGATGAAATTTGTCTTGGTCGTGAACCTGCAGCGGCGGTGAAGGACGGGATGCCTAATCCCGGCGCTGGCCTTCCACCCTCTTGATTTCGTCGATGCTGCTGATGACGGGCTTGATGCGCTCCTTGAGCACCGTGAGTTCAATAACCTCCGGCAAGCTATCCATCGCAGCACTGAAGTCGATGTCGGGATTCCAGTACGCCATCTTGGTGAGGACCTTGGTCATGACCCCCCGGCAAAGTCGCCGGGCTTCCCCGGCCAATGTGGCCGCTCAGTTGGAGTGAAGATAAGCCAAGGCTCCGAGGACACCCTCGAAGAACAGGGTCAGCTTGGTGTTGACGGTCCCGCTACGCTCAGGGGCATACCTCACGTTTGGCATCCCCATGGTGGCCAACTGCAAGGTGACCCTGCCGGCGACCTCCTCCAGACGGCTGATCCATCTGTTCTCGCCCGCCACATAATCTTGGTGGGAGGCGGCCTCGTTCGCCCGCAGCTGCTTCTCCTCCTCCAGACTCCTGGTCAAGGTCTCCTCCCGAGCCCTGCTCTCCGACAACATCTTCTCGAGATCCTCCAGCTTCAGCTTGAGATCTCTGACGGAGTTTTGCACTTCAGAGAGCTCCCCAGCCCTGCTGATGACTGCTCCTTGAGCCTCCACCAAGGCGCTGTTGAGCGTGCTCTTTTCGTTGGACAACTTGAGGGCCTGCTCCTTCAGCTCGTCCTGCGCCACCTCCAACTCCCTTACCTTGCTGGCATGGGCCAGAGCCTAGGCATCGAGTGCCTCCTTGTGCCTCTGCTCCAGCTCGCGAGTCCGCCGCGCGACAAGGGCCTCGAGCTCCTCATCCTTGCCGCGGAGCACTGCGGCAAGCTTCGCCTCACGCACGGTGAGGTCCTCTTCCTGGGAATCCAGTGCGGCTTGATGCTGGTTCCGGACGGCCTTGGCCGCGTCAGCCAAGTTCGCCGCTTGTTCCTAGGCCTTCTCGATGTCAGCCATCTTCATGGTGAGCTCGACATTGCGCTTGGCCAATTCCTCCTGGAAGGCCCTCTGCTCCTCGCGAGTCTGGTGGAACCAGGTCTGCGTCTCAGCAACGCGCGCCTTGAAATCCACCTCCGCCTGGTCCACCGTTGCCGTCCTGGACTTAACCTTGTCCAGACGAACACGGTAGAGCGCCTAGAGTTTTTGGAAGTTGGCCCCCATAGCGCGGAAAAGCTCCTCTTCTGGAGAACCATCACCGCCAACGCCCGGCTCATCGACAACCTCAAGCCCGGTGGCAGCAAGCACCTCACCATCAAAGACTTCCCCTTCGGCGGGCGCCCGAGAACTTGACGCCCGTGGGAGGTGGACGAAAAGATTGTTTCCCACCTTCAGATACCTGCCGGGGCCCGAGGTTGAGGAGGAGGGAGGCTGATCATCAACCGCCTCTTCCTCGGCAGTGGCCTTGCCGGCTTCCCCAGCAGGCCCACCGTTGGCGCCCTCGGCAGAAGCCTCGCCGGTCGCCTTGGCGGCCCCCGCAGCGGTGTCCTCGGCAGCATCCTTGGCGGCCTCCTCAGCAATGTTCCCAACAACGGTATCCACGTCCTCCATACCTATTGAAGGAGGGCCTGGGTAGTAATGGGAGCATTGAAGCCAAGAAAAAGAATAAGGGAAAAACAGAGACGGAGGACAGGCGACTCACTAGTGCCAGGCTGTGAAGCAGAAGTCCCCTCCCCGCCAGCATCCGGCGCCGTGGTAGAGTCACCAGCGCCCAAGTTCCCCTCTTCCTCCATGGGTGTGGGCTCTGTGCTTGGTGCCCTTGCCGGGGACGCCCCTCGCGGCGGCGTAGTCGATGGGGGTGGTGTTGGGGGTAGCCCTCTGCGTCTCCTCCTGCTGCCGCTCCCCTCCTATGAACCCGGCAAGGTCAACACCATAGCATCGAACGCCTACCACATGTCGAGTAAGAGGAGGGTGACGAACTTACGCTGGGGGCTATGCCGGGGGTTGATGTCCGGGCTGCTCAACACCACCAGTGGCGTCTCTGAAGCCCCAGCTGGGGGCTGACTGCTCACCGAGGCCTTCGCCCTCTTCACCCTCTGGGCCAACGTCTCTGCATCCCTGCAAAAGCAAAAACGGATCAAGATAAGTGACTTGATTTAGGGGAATGGAAATGGCAGTAAGGGACGGAGTACTTAATCGTCATCTATCTCATCTTCCTCCGCCACTTTCCTTTTCCTCTTCGGGCTGAGAGGCCCGAGATCAAAAGTGACCTCCGCGTCAACATCCGAGTCGACATCTGCCGGAGGAGGCGAAGACGACGGGGTTTGTGCGCGCCTAGATGAGGAAGGAGTTGTTGTCTTCTTCTTCTCAGCGGCCTTCGTCAGCCTCTTGGCTGCCGTGGCCCTCATGTGGCGCCCAGACCCCTCCAGGGTCAATTGAGGCCGCGTAGCCCTGCCGGGCCGAACTGGCTCGTCCGAGTCAGCCCGCCGCAGGACTCGCCCTCTTCCCCTGGTTGGCGTCGAGCCCGCCGCCACATCCTCCTCCTCCGACGACTCGTCGGCCGCGTCTTCGACGAGCGGAGCTCCAGTGTTAGCGATGCTGACCTCCCCGGAGGCAACCGCCCACCGGGCGAGCTCCTTTTCCTCCACAGCCGTTGCGGCCTTGTCCTCCTCACCCCCGGCGCTGCCGGCCTCCATGGCAAGCTGAGCCTCCCTCGCCCTAGTGGAGATGTAGTCCAGCTCTGCCTGGGTGGTGTCCATGATAAGCCACCGCTCGGCGTCAGTATTGACATACACCTCGATCAGGGTGTCAAAGAATTGCTGCATATCAGCATCCTTCGGCTCCTTCCAGCTGGGGACAGGGCAGTGCACGTTACAGTCCGGCATCATGGTGATGATCTCGGACCGACGTGAATTGTTGCACAACGGGACCACCCCCGCTGGCAACTTGAAAAACGGCCCCTTGATGGCCTTGCCAACCTTTGCGGCAGCCCTCGCGGCCTTGCCGGTCCGTTCGACCTTGCCATCGCGACCCACATCAAGCTGGAAAAGCCGCTGGCAGAAGTGGGCATGCGCCAGCACTGTGAAGTTGTGATCAAGGCCGGGGCGGAGTCGCATAATGTCAGCCGGGTTCGTAAAGAGCCAAACTGGCCTCCCCTTGTTGTGCAACGGGGCGATCCGACGGCGAATGAAGTCCGCCCCGATCATCTCAAGGGTGATTCCGGCCCGGGTGAGCCGGAGAATCCTGGTGGTGGCGGCAGTGAGCCTCCCGTCGGCGGCGTCGACATCACTCCAATCGCTGCCACGGACCGGCGGCACTCGGCGGACCTTGCAGAATTCCGGCGGGTTTTCATCCTCAATCCAGCACCACCGGCCACGCCATTCCTCCCACCTCTCCTTCACGGCACCGTCCGGGTACGCCCCTTGGATCTTGGGATCCAGGTGACGCAACCAAAGACGGCACCTCCCGGCTGGATCCGAGGGAAGCAGTAATGGCGGAAGAGCACCGTGTTGGGCTGCACCCCGGCAAAGCCTTCGCAAAGATGCGCGAAGAAAGCCATGCACGCCACCGCATTCGGAGTAAAATCCAAGAGGCGAAAGCCGAAGGTGTGCATAACGTCGCAGAAGAAATCGGAGAAAGGGGGCATAACCCGCAAGAAAGATAATCGACGAAAAAGGGATACCGATTTGGAGCAGGATCGGCGCAAGCAGCAGGGATGACGCGCGTCGCCGGGTGTCCCGAATTCTCTCCCCCTGTCTTCACTCCCCATAGGGGCCTGAAGGAGGCCCGAAGCTCTTGAACATCAACCGTCGAGGGGAAGAAAAAGGCGGACTTCATCCGGTCCCCCGACAACACGCTCTCTAGCGGCTCCACAGTCCCAGCGCCCTTAGCCACCCCCTTGCCCTTGACGGATTTGGGCGCCATGGTGACCAAGAAGTTTAGAGGGCTGAGGAAGGGGGATGGCGGAGCAACGACGGCGGGCGACGGCGGAAGCTTAGGAAGGAAGGAAGAGAGGAAATGGCGGCTCTGAGATTGGAAAAGGCACGAGGAATGAGGAGAAAGTGAGCAGCGCGCCCGCGGTTATTCCTTTCTTATGGGGGAAAACACGGGCCGTCTCCTTTCACATTAACTGTGGTGTGACGCATGCCCGCGGGAACCAACCCCACGCATGCCGCCCACGTCACATGCACCTCCCCACGCCGCGCCACGCGCGGGAGTCGTGGGAAGCGCAGCGCGCGAAGAATCTTACCGCGGTAAAAACCGCCCCGCCTACCCGCGCACCGTTTTTGGGCCTAGTCCAACAACGCGTTGCGCTTATGTGTGGCCCAGGCCCGGGGGCTCCTGTCGGTGTACAAAAAGAGGGGTACACTTTTTATACCCCTATAACTGTGCACGGGCAGTCTGAGCCACGGGCACCACCACACCAAGCAAGGCAAGGGAGGTGAGCCAGGGTAAGACCGAAGCTCAAGAGAACTAGAACGATGCCAAGGCCAAGACCACGAAGAGCAAAGGGAACGAAGTGGACTCCCCCGGCAAGATCCTTGCCGGGGGACAGTTCTAGCAGCCCCGGCAAGTCCCTTGCCGCGGCAACTCGTCCCGTGCCTGCGGAGCAAGTCACCCTTGAGTCCACTGCCCCCAAATGGCCAGGATTCGGGAGACATCCCCGTGGCGGCATGCAGATCTTCGTGAAGACATTCAAGATCATATACACACTAAGGAGACGACAACCCTTTGTGGGATCCCAGCCAAGGAAGACCACAAGGCCCCCGGCAAGCGCCTTGCCAGGGATGACAGCAGGCGCCTCGGCAAGACCCTTGCCGGGGCTCCGGCAAGGCCCTTGCTGAGGACACTCACAGGGCCACCATCCGGCCCACGCCGACTAAAACTCCACCACCGCATGCATGCAGTTGCTGACCCAACCAGCTGGGCAGGCACCTGCGTGGCGGCATGCAAATCTTCGTGAAGACCCACCATTGTGCCACCTCAGCTGCCTGCCTACCTACATGGCATCGCAGGCATCGCTGACCAGGGCACGTGTCGACACAAGAAGGAGCGGCGACGGACGAGACAGGTTTCTCCCCCGTCCCCGATAAAGCAAGGACACCTAAGCAAGACGCACTAAAGGCGCCTTGTCATGTAATGCGAGGGATAACCTCGCATCACTGTACCCTTTCCACCTCCTGTGTGCCACTGTGGCATCCCCTTTTCTCTATAAAAGGAGGCCCGAGGCGACCAGGAGAGGGATTCGGCTTTTTGCAGCTCCTCACGCCCCATAGCTAGCTCAAGAACACCGATATACAATCCACCAAAGCAGGAGTAGGGTTTTACGCATCCTTGCGGCCCGAACCTAGATAAACAAACTGTGGGCTACCTGCTAGATCCGCTCTTCCCATGACCCCGCGCCCCGCTAACCGTAGTAGGGATTCTTGTGATCCCATAGGTGTCATTCCGCACCGACAGATTGGGATGCGGATGACGAAGAAATTCGCCGCCACCTACCACCCACTTAGTAGCCACTGTATATGACTGAACCGACATGCTCGACTTTGACTCCGAAGACATCGATGGTATGGACGACGATGTAGGAGGCGAAGAGGAATCACTGCCCACAGGGCACTGGACAGCCACCTCATCATATGATATATACATGGTGGACACACCCAAAGAAGGGAATGGCGACGAGACAACGGAGGATGACCCCTCCAAGAAGAAACCCAAGCGCCGGCGTTAGCGGCACCGCTCTAAGTCCCGCCAAGGCAAAAGTGGTGATACCGGCACTGGAGATAATAGCACTCCGGACAGTGCCGAGACGGCAACAATCCCCTCCAGCAAGATTTAGGGCAGGAGGATGGAGAGGCTAGCCCTCTTGAGAGAGCGGCAAATGGAGAGGTGGAGGATGATAATTACATGCCTCCCTCCGAAGACGAGGAAAGCCTCGACGACGACGAATTCGTCGTGCCAGAGGATCCCGTCGAACAAGAGTGCTTCAAGCGCAGGCTTATAGCCACGACAAATAGCCTTAAGAAAAGGCAGCAGCAGCTTCAAGCTGATCAAGACTTGCTAGCTGACAGATGGACTGAAGTCCTGGCGGCCGAGGAATATAAACTCAAACACCCCTCCAAGAGTTACCCAAAGTGCAGGTTGCTACCCCGACTGGAGGAGGAAGCACCGAAACCTACATCCCCGGCGTATGACGCGGCTGATCGGCCACCTCGTGGCCGCAACAAAGAAACATTCCAGCCAAAAGCTCAGCCCGCACCCCGACGCCATTCAAATAAGAAGGCATGGGGAAATACGCCAGACCTGCGAGACATATTGGAGGACAAAGAAAACATGCAAGATCGATCTACGGATCACGAGGGCGCGCCACTATGCGAGACGATAATCGTCACGCCGGATACAGTAAAAGTAAGTCCGGCCGAGCCGAACACAGCGGGCAAGACTCATTCGAGTTGCGTCGCGACATAGCCCAGTACAGAGGCGCCCCACACTCCCTATGCTTCACAGACGAAGTAATGGATCATCAAATCCCAGAGGGTTTCAAACCCGTAAATATATAATCATACGACAGAACAACAGATCCTGCGGTATGGATCGAGGATTTCCTCCTGCATATCCACATGGCCCGCGGTGATGATCTACACGCCATCAAATACCTCCCACTCAAGCTCGAAGGACCAGCTCGACATTGGCTCAATAGCTTGCCAGCAGAGTCCATTGGCTGTTGGGAGGATCTGGAAGCCGCATTCCTCGACAACTTCTAGGGTACTTACATGCGACCACCAGATGCCGATGACTTGAGCCACATAATTCAGCAGCCAGAGGAATCGGCTAGGCAATTCTGGACATGGTTCCTAACAAAGAAAAATCAAATCGTCGACTATCCGGATGTAGAGGCCCTAGCAGCTTTTAAGCACAACATCCGCGATGAGTGGCTCGCCCGACACCTAGGTCAGGAAAAGCCAAAATCTATGGCAGCCCTCACGACACTCATGACCCACTTTTGTGCGGGAGAAGACATTTGGCTAGCTCGCAACAATAACATATCAAAGAACCATGGTACTTCGGATACCAAGGATGGCAATGGCAGGTCACGTCGCAACAAACATAAGCACCGCATTAACAGCGACAATACCGAGGATACGGCAGTCAATGCCGGACTCAAAGGCTCTAAACCCGGTCAGCGGAAAAATCCATTCAAAAGAAGCACTCCGGGCCCGTCCAGTTTGGACCGTATACTTGATCGCTCGTGCCAAATACACGGCACCCCCGACAAGCCAGTCAACACACCTGCAGGGATTGTTGGGTGTTCAAGAAGGCCGGCAAGATAAATGCCGAAAACAAAGATAAGGGGTCACATAGCAATGACGAGGAGGAGCCCCGGCAGCCGAACACCAGAGGACAGAAGAGGTCCCCCCCCCCCCACAAGTGCAGACGGTTAACATGATATACGCAACCCACATCCCCAAGAGGGAGGGGAAGCGTGCGCTCAGGAACGTATATGCGTTGGAGACAGTCGCCCCAAAGTTCAACCCATGGTCTTCCTGCCCGATCACCTTCGACCGCAGGGACCACCGCCCTAGTATCTGTCATGGCGGATTCGCCGCATTGGTCTTAGACCCAATCATTGACAGATTTCACCTCACTCGAGTCCTTATGGATGGCGGCAGCATCCTGAACCTGCTTTATCAGGACACAGCGCACAAAATGGGTATAGACCCTTCAAGGATCAAACCCACAAAAATGACCTTTAAAGACGTCATACCAGGTGTAAAGGTCCATTGCACAGGCTCAGTAACACTGGAAGTGGTCTTCGGATCTCTGGATAACTTCTGAAGCGAAGAGTTAATCTTCGACATAGTCCCGTTCCGCAGTGGCTACCATGCACTGCTCGGGCGAACCGCATTTGCGAGATTCAATGCGACACCACATTATGCATATCTCAAGCTTAAGATGCCAGGACCTCGGGGGGGTCATCACAGTCAATGGAAACATAGAGCGCTCTCTCCGCACGGAGGAGCACACTGCGGCCCTCGTAGCAGAAGCGCAAAGCAGCCTCTTAAGGCAATCTACTAGTTCGGCGATTAAGGACCCGGACACCTTCAAGCGCGCCTGGAGTAATCGGCAACAGGACCGCCTGGCACGTTCCGAGCTTGCATAGCAATGGGGCCCCCACCCCGGTCCCAGCCAAACGGCGAAATCCATGCCACGCGTACATAATTATGCATTAAAAATACCATGGGCACAGGCGGGGAGGGGGCACGACTGCGGCATGCTCCAAGTCGCGGCCTAAACCACACTAGGGGCTTCCCGCTTTGTTATTTTTCTCTTTCAGGACTTTAATCTCTGGAAACCCTGTCCGGCAGCATGATTGTTGAACACATGATGCAGCAACCAAGGAGGCGGAAAGCTACGTCACACCATGAAACTCCCAGGTGGATTACGATAACGAGTGAAATATTTGCTTTAATACTATTCCTCAGCTTGCCCTTGGAAGGGACATGTCAAACAGTCCTACTTTTTGCTTATCGCACTACTTGTATCATTCTGCTTTCACGCACCTTTTTGAATAAACAATGCATAGCATTAAGACTATTATTGCATTCTTCCTTTCTATATATATATATATATATATATATATATATATATATATATATATATATATATATATATATATGTTCATTCATGACATCTAGCACCCGTACACTCTGGTACGGCCAATACGCTAGGGGCTTAAGCATACCCCATAATACGGTGTGAGAAGTCCGAACACTTTCGATAGTGCGACACCCCGAACTTATAGCATTATATGCATCAGCTCCGAATCATGTCTTGGGTCAATAGTTGGGTTTGCCCGGCTCCCATTTTTTGGTACCTTACGTTCCGCTATATCGGCTAAGGTAGCACTGGGAGAACTACTGCGATTGTGCCCCGGTTCTGCTGGGCTAAGCACCTCAGTAGAGTAAGCTAAAACTGACTGTCATGATAACGCGAGAGACTGGTCTTTGTTCGAGAGGTTTCATGTCCCTAAATACTTATGCCGCTTAGAGCGAGGAGTCGGCCCTGTCTGGCTTAAGGCATGTATTGCGCCCCGAATTCGGCCTTCGAACTAGGGGCTTCGACGAAATTTAAAATTATAGGATTCTATGGCTAAGTGAGAGTGATAACGCATTATAGTCTGATTGCCTTGTTCGTTGTGCTGAGCACCTCCCTCGAAGGACCCAAAAATGGGAACAAGAGTGTTCAGGTTTATCCCGAACACCCCAGCACTCGTGGCGTGGGGGCAGAAGCCGACGACTAGCCATCTCTCAGATTTGATAAACAGCCGAACAGAAGGTAATATTTTAAATTCAGACAAGCGTTGCATAGCGCATATGAACAAGTTTTCATAATACAGGATTCCACGAGCAAGTTTATTCAAATATTACATCTTTCGCACACTCATCCGCTACAAGACGGGCGCCCTTCAGGACACCCTCATAGTACATCTCGGGCTGGCGATGCTCCTTGCCCTGCGGCGGCCCCTCCTTCACCAGCTTCACGGCGTCCATCTTAGCCCAGTGCACCTTCGCACGGGCGAAAGCCCGGCGTGCACCTTCGATGCAGATGAACCGCTTGATGACTTCCAGCCGTGTGCAGGCATCCACAAGCCACCTCACCCGGCCGAAGTAGTTGTTGGGAAGGGCGTCGCCAGGCCACATCCTGACTATAAAGCCCATTCATGGCATGTTCGGCCGCCTTGTGCAGCTTGACCAGTTGCTTTAGCTGGTCGCTTAGAGGCATCGGGTGTTCGGTCCCAGTATACTGAGACCAGAACAGCTTCTCCGTTGAGCTTCTCTCCTCGGCTTGGTAAAACCGTGTGGCATCCGACACGCCGCGGGGCAAATCTGCGAATGCTCCTGGAGAGCTCCAGACTCGGGTAAGTAATAAGTAATTTACTTTCACATGCTTGCTTTGCATATTGAATGCCTTACCCGCCGCTATCTTCTTCATCGCCTCAATCTCCTGGAGGGCCTTTTGGGCCTCAGCCTTGGCATTCTTTGCGCTCTCGAGGACCGCGGCAAGCTCAAACTCTCGCGTCTTCAAGTCAAGCTCCAACACCTCGTGCTTCATCACGAGAGCGTGGAGCTCTTGTTGCACCTCGCCCACCCGTGCCTCCTGCCTTTCCCGCTTGGTGCGCTCCTTGGCCGCTTTATTTTGGGCCTCGGATAGCGTTTGCTTCATGGTCGCCACCTCGGTCGTGGCCCCTGGCAAATTTACGATGATCCTGTCATTTTGCAATCGCATTCTTTTTATATATATCCATAGACTAGGTACTACTTACCTTTGTTCTCCTCGAGCTGCCTCTTGGCAAGGCCAAGCTCTTTCTTGGACCCTTCGAGGTCCTGCTTCAGTACGGCGACCTCCGCAGTCAGTGCGGTAGAGGTCAGCAATGAAGCCTGCATATGCATATAGACATACTTATATTAGACTCCTGCAGATATTAGTTGATCCTCTATTCGGCTTTTCTTTTTGAACACCAAACAGAGCATCAGGGGCTACTGTCTATGCGGTAATATTTTTCCTATATTTCAAATACTTACCTCAAAGCCTATTAGAAGGTTGGCACAGGCTTCAATCAGTCCGCTCTTGGCGGACTGAGCCTTCTGGACCACCGCACTCATAATAGTGCGGCACTCTTTGTCGATGGAAGCGCTGCGAAGCGCTCCCAGCAGATTGTCTGGTGCCTCTGGAAGGACAGAGGTCACTGGCACAGGGGTCTTGCCCCTTTTGGAAGGAGGTCACCTGCCTAAGTCCGGAACCACTGGAGGTTTCGGCGCGGTGTTCGACTGAGGTCCGAACTCGGAGCCCTCGGGAGCCTCCCTCCCTCTGCTCCTGGAGTCCGGAAGGTTGCCTTGAGGCGCCTCCGGGATTGTCTCCCCTCGACCCGGTGCCTCTTGAGACAATACCTCGGCATTGTCCGTAGGGAAAGGGGAGGTGGCGGTCGGAAGTGAATCGCTATCCATATCCGACGAGTCCAAGGAGCCGCCCGACGAATATACGTCGATACAGGCTTGGGGCAGTCTGCATAATCATATTCGGCATTAGGGGAAGCAGTGCGACAAAGGTATGCTATGAGTTACTCTGGTATCCGAATACTTACGACTTCGCCAGGGGCTTGGCCCTAAGCAGCCACTCGTCTTCGCCTTTGGCGGCGGTGGTGGAGTAGTCCGAAAGGAGGGTCCTCCCCTTCTTGGACCCTTCACCCCCCCTGGTCGGGGCGGCCTTCCTTTTCTTGTCTCCCCTGATGGAAGGGGGAGCATCTTCATCTTCCTCCTCGTCTTCGGGGGAGGAGTGCGTCGTGGAGTTATCGGACGATGAGTCCGATACCACCCGGCACCGGGAACTCTTTCGGGTTCCCTTGGCCTTCTTGGTCTTCTCCAGCACCTTGTAACGAGCCGGAGTCAGCATCTCTGTCAGGAGAGCGTCCGCACTGTCTTTGGGCAGAGGGGTCGGACAGTTAATCTGCCCCGACGTCTCCACCCAGTCCTGTCAAAGGCATGGAGCTCAGACCCCGCACATGGTTAAGCTAGGGGAAATAAATATCCTACCGGATGTATAGAACTCACCGAATGCGCTAGGCACTTCGCGCTTAGCCCGCGGTCCTCGATGAGATAGGTAGGGACCTCGGCACCCTTGAACAGCACCCTCCAAACGTCCTTGTGCATCGTGTCGAAGAGCTCACTCAGAGTCTGGTGCTGGGCCGGGTCGAACTCCCACAAGTTGAAATCCAGTTGTTGACACGGGAGGATCCGGCGAATGAGCATGACTTGGACTATGTTGACAACTTGAGCTTCTCGCTTGCCATATTCCGGATACATTTCTGGAGTCCGTCTACCTCCACCGACGAACCCCAGGACAGGCCCTTCTCTTTCCAGGAGGTGAGCTGCGTGGGGATTCCGGATCGAAACTCGGGGGCCACCACCCAGTTGGTGCCGCGCGGCTCGGTGATGTAGAACCACGCCGATTGCCATCCCTTTATGGTCTCCACGAAGGAGCCTTCGAGCCATATAACATTGGGCATCTTGCCCACCATGGCTCCACCGCATTCCGCTTGTTGGTCTCCCACCACCTTCGGCTTGATATTGAAGGTCTTCAACCACAGGCCGAAGTGGGGCCGGATGCGGAGGAAAGCCTCACACACGAAGATGAACACCGAAATGTTGAGGATGAAGTTCGGGGCCAGATCATGAAAGTCCAGCCCGTAGTAGAACATGAGACCGCGGACGAATGGATGGAGGGGAAACCCCAGTCCGCAGAGGAAGTGGTCGAGGAAGACTACCCTCTCGTGAGGTTCCGGGGTAGGAACAATCTGCCCCGCAGCGGGCACCCGATGCGTGATATTCGCGGCTAAGTATCCGGCTCCGTGCAGCTTCTTGATGTGTCCCTCTGTAATGGAGGAATCCATCCATTTTCCTCCTGCTCCGGACATATTTGGAGAAGGTTGAGGGGAAGGATGTGTACTTGGGCGTTGGAGCTCGAGTGCGCAAGAATGGATGAGCAAGGAGGAAGGAGTGGGTAGAGAAAGGTTAAACCTTATCCCCTTATAAGGGCGGTCGAAACTATGCGCCCCCCACTAGCCTGGTAAAACTCGCTTATCCTCCAAGCGCCATAATTGATGGCGCAGTTGGGTTACCCACGCCCGTATTGATGAGAATCCCATAATAAGGGGGACACGATCTCTGCTTTGACAAGACGTGTCAAGAAACTGCCTCGTGTTATGTGCGGGGCTGGTTAAAGAAAAAATGGTTTGAATAATCGTCGAGCCCTTGTATGATGTCATGTTTCCAAAACATGTCAGCAGATTAGATTGGTGGAAATATTATTCTCTCTATGGTGTATGTGGAAATTATATTGCAGGGTCGAACACTATCCTGTTAGTCAAACTCTGCTGTGGTGTATCCGGAGGAGGAACCCGCCTTGCAATGCCGAAGACAACACTGCGCGCCGGACTCATCGTCATTGAAGCCTGGTTCAGGGGCTACTAAGGGAGTCCTGGATTAGGGGGTCTCCGGATAGCCGGACTATATCCTTTTGGCCGGACTGTTGGACTATGAAGATACAAGATCGAAGACTTCGTCTCGTGTCCGGATAGGACTCTACTTCGCGTGGAAGGCAAGCTAGGAAATACGGATATGTATATCTCCTCCTTTGTAACCGACCTTGTGTGACCCTAGCCCCCTCTGGTGTCTATATAACCGGAGGGTTTTAGTTCGTAGGACAACATACAATCATACCATAGGCTAGCTTCTAGGGTTTAGCCTCTCCGATCTCGTGGTAGATCAACTATTGTAATACTCATATCATCAAGAATAAATCAAGCAGGACATAGGTTTTACCTCCATCAAGAGGGCCTGAACCTGGGTAAAACATCGTGTCCCCTGCCTCCTGTTACCATCCGCCTTAGACGCACAGTTCGGGACCCCCTACCCGAGATCCGCCGGTTTTGACACCGACAACTTGTCTCACCACAAGTTGTGAATTTCCTCGAATGATCAGATTCTTAATTCCCAGTTCTGCGGCGATCCTGAGCCCAGCAAGGAGCCCTTCATACTCTGTTGTATTGTTGCTTGCCTCTTCCCGAGAAAAATGCATCTAGACGACGTACTTCAAGTGCTCCCTGGAGGGGGCGACGAGAAGCACGCGAGCCCCTTCACCTTGCAAGGAAAATGCACCATTAAAATACATAATCCATTCTCGGGGCACCTCCTTGTCGGGGATAAGTGTTTCTGGTACTTCTTCATCAAGGTTTGGCGTCCATTCTGCAATAAACTCTGCCAATGCCCTGATTTGAATTGTTGATGTGCTCTCAAATTAGGACCAAAACTGGATAACTCCAAAGCCCCCTCCACTATTCAGCAAGTAGCCTCAGGGTTTCGGAGTATCCTATGCAACGAAAAGCGAGTGACAACCATGATCTCATGGGCTTGGAAGTAGTGGCGCAGTTTCTTTGACGCCATGATGAGACCAAAGATCAACTTCTGCACGCCAGAGTACCTTGATCTAGCTCCTTGTAACAAGGAACTGGCGAAGTACACTGGATGTTGCACCACTTTTTTGCATGTCGTGTCCTTGGGGTTGCTCTCGCTGCCATGCTCATCTCTGCCGTGATCTTTCTCTGGCTCTGTCGGTCCTTCTCCATTTTCTGCTTCGTCCACTTCCCGCTGCGCCACCAAAGCTGCACTAACCACATGATTGGTTGCCGCTAAGTATAGTAGCAACGGCTCTTGCAGTTTGCGACGACCAAGGTGGGCACACAGGACAAGTAGGCCTTCAGTTCCTGCAGAGCCGCGTCTGCTTCTGGGGTCCACTTCATGGGTCCCGCCTTCTTCAGAATTTTGAAGAACGGTAGGGCGCGCTCGGCAGACTTAGAAATGAATCTGCTTAGCGCGGCAACACACCCTGTCAAACGCCTCACATCCTTGACCGTCCTTCGTGCTTGGAGTTGCTCGATAGCTTTGATCTTGCCGTGGTTGGCTTCGATCCCCCGATGGGATACAAAGAACCCAAGTAGCTTGCCGGAGGGAACGCCAAACACACACATTTATGGGTTGAGCTTCAAGTTGATCTTGCACAGATTAGCAAATGTCTCCTCCAAATCCTGGATAAGGATTTCTCTGTCATTGGTCTTGACCACAATATCATCCATGTAGGCTTCAATGTTTCTATGCAACTGCGGCTCGAAACCAATCTAGACAACCCTTTCAAAAGTAGACCCAGCACTCTTTAATCCGAATGGCATGCGGATAAACAGTACATACCACATTGGGTGATGAACGAAGTCTTTTCTTCGTCTTCCTTGGACTTGAAGATTTGGTGATACCCGGAATATGCGTCCAGAATGGAAAGCAGATCATAACCCGAAGTGAAATCCACAATCTAGTCAATGTGTGGCAAGGGAAATGAGTCTTTTGGGCAAGCCTTGTTGAGATCTGTGAAATCTATGCACAGCCTCCCTTTCCGGTTAGCCTTCCGAACCACCACTAGATTTGCTAACCATGTGTGATGTAGCACTCCTCTGACCAAACCAGCTTCTTCAAGCTTCTTGATTTCTTCTGCAATAAACTGCTGCCGCTCCAAGGCCTGCTTCCAGACTTTCTGCTTGATGGATCGAGCATGTGGGCAGACAGCAAGGTGGTGCTCGATTACCTCCCTGGGAACACCGGGGATATTAGATGGTTGCCAGGAAAACACATTGATATTCACTCGCAGGAAGGCAATGAGCGCGCTTTCCTATTTGTGAAAGTACCATCTTGCTGATAGTGAATGCACTATCAACGCCAGCCAGCCCTATCGGGACCTTCTTCACCTGAGGTGCAGTAACCTTGGATCCTTTGCTGTTGGAACTCTCTGGCAAGTCATCAACAGGCGCAGCGTATTCCGAGAAGGTACGCATCCCGGATTCCTTGCCAACGTCCTTGCTATCCTTCTTCTTTCCTCTATTCTCCTTGGCGGGAACTATTGCTGCTGCTGCCTCTGCCGCGACTGCGTCCCGGTACATCTCGTCTACGCAAATGACCGCGTCCTTATCATCTGATGGGATGAAAATAAATTCTATCGGCCCGGGCATCTTCAAGGCGTTGTAGGCATAGTGGGGTGCTGCCATGAATTTAGCTAGGGTTGGGCGTCCAAGGATCCCATTGTATGACAAGGGGAGATCGACCACATCGAACACAATCTTCTCAGTCTGGTAGTTCAACTCTCCCCCAAACGCGACAAGCAACGTGATCTTTCCCTTAGGATGACTCCTGCCGGGATTAACTCCGTGAAACGTGTCAGTGGCCTTTTAACTCTTCCTCTGCTATCTGAAGTTTGTTGATTACCCTTGGGGAAATCAGATTAACCCTGGCCCCGCCGTCCACCAACATCGTTGTAACCTTGAGGTTGCGAATTGTCGGAGAAACCAACAATGGCAAACATCCTATGTTGTGGTACGGTCAGGATGATCCCCTTCGTCAAAGATGATGGGCGTGCGCAACCATTTTAGCGGTTTCTAGGCCTCCGGTGCTAGTTCCATGGCATTGACCTCACGCGCCCACTGTTTGAGTTGGCAGTGAAAGGTGTGCAGAGATGCACCCCCGTCAATGCACATGGCATCGGTGGCCTTCTGGAACTCCTGCTCACTAGTTTGCTCTTCATCCCCTCCATCACTCTCATCATCCCAGGCTTCCTTCTCTCTACCTCTAGCGGGTTTTCCTTTGTTCCGAAAGGGTTTGCCTGGGAGGTTTACTTCACCACCTCGGCCCTTGCCGCCAGAAGCATTCCGACCTTTTTCCTTGTCACACTTCTTGTATTCTTCTCTCTGCCTCTTAACGAGCTGCTCAACTTGATAAAAATCTTGAAGATTGTGGCCCTTGGTCCGATGAATCTTGCAGTACGGCCCATCGCCCTTCCCGGCCTTCTCAGCGGCCGCAGCCTCTCGATAGTCAGTGCACACAGCAGCTTCCTTGCCGAGGGCTTTGGCCGTAGCCGTCTTTCTGGTACCAGGTATACCCGATCCTTCAACAGTCATCTGTAATGCCCACGATGCGGCTATATCTCTCACATGTCGAGGCATGACTTAGAGGCATAACCGCATTGTGGTTTTGTCACAAGAAGGGTCATCTTCACACAATCCCATGTAATGAACAAGGGATAAATAGAGTTCGCTTACAATCGCCACGTCACACAATATCAAATAATTCATACATCATTCAAAGTACACACATAGTCCGACTACAGACAAATCCAAATGAAAAGAAGATAACCCAAATGCTAGATCCCCAATCGTCCCAACTAGTCTCCACTACTGATCATCGGGAAAAGACACATAGTAACGGCCAAGGTCCTCGTCGAACTCCCACTTGAGTTCGGTAGCATCACCTGCAATGGTGTCATCAGCACCTACAGCTGTTTTGGAAGTATCCGTGAGTCACGAAGACTCACCAATCTCAAAACCCGTGAGATCAAGACTATTTAAGCTTATGGGTAGGATGTGTTTATGAGGTGGAGTTGCAGCAAGCGCTAAGCAAGTATGGTGGCTAACATACGAGTACAAGAGAAAGATGAGAACCTACGCAACGGTCGAAAAGCTAGAAGAGAACAAGAAGTGATCTTGAACTACTTACGTTCATACATAACCCAAACCATGTTCACTTCCCGGACACCGCCGAAAAGAGACCATCACGACTACACACGCGGTTGATGCATTTTAATTAAGTCAAGTGTCAAGTTCACAACCGGATATTAAAAGATTCCCATCTGCCACATAACCGCGGGCACGACTCTCAAAAGTTTATACCCTGCATGGGTGTCCCAACTTAGCCCATCACAAGCTCTCACGATCAACGAAGGATATTCCTTCTCCCGGAAAGACCCGATCAATCTTGGAATCCCAGTTACAAGAAATTTTGACAATGGTAAAACAACTCCAGCAAGACCTCCCGATGCACCGACCTAGCCTGATAGGAGGTGCGCGGTCTCGTTCTCAGGGTACACCAGATGGGTCAGCCTACAGGTATATACCAAATACCTCGAGTTTCCCCGAGGCGGCCCCGTAGTCTGCCCGGTTTGGACCAACACTCATGAGGAGCACTGGCTCGGTTTGTTGATTAAGTCCATGGGGGGTGGCAAGTTATAACACCCACGATGCGGCTATATCTCCCACATGTTGAGGCACGACTTAGAGCAATAACCGCATGGTGGTTTAGTCGCAAGTGGGGTAATCTTCACACAAGCCCATGTATTGAATAAGAAAGGGATAAAGAGTTGGCTTACAATCGCCAATTCACACAAATAACAAGTTAAACATACATCATCCAGAGTACAATCAAAGGTCCGACGACGGAACCAAAATAAAGGAAGACAACCCCAAATGTTAGATCCCCGATTGTCCCAACTGGGCACCACTACTGATTAACCGGAAAAAGACACAAAACAATGATAAAGGTCTTCATCGAGTTCCCACTTCAGCTCGGTTGCGTCACCTGCACTAGTATCATCGGCACCTGCAATTGTTTGGAAGTATCTGTGAGTCACGAGGACTCAGCAATCTCACACCCGCGAGATCAAGACTATTTAAGCTTATGGGTAGGGTAAGGTAATGAGGTGGAGCTGCAGCAAGCGCTAAGCAAATATGGTGGCTAACATATGCAAATAAGAGCGAGAAGAGAAGCAACGCAATGGTCGAGACGCTAGAAGTGATCAAGAAGTGATCCTGAAACTACTTACGTTCAAGCATAACACAAGACCGTGTTCACTTCCCGGACTCCGCCGAAAAGAGACCATCACAGCTACACGTGCGGTTGATGCATTTTAATTAAGTTAAGTGTCAAGTTCTCTACAACCGGATATTAACAAATGCCCATCTGCCACATAACCGCGGGCACGGCTCTCGAAAGTTTATACCCTACAGGGGTGTCCCAACTTAGCCCATCACAAGCTCTCACGGTCAACGAAGGATATTCCTTCTCCCGGAAGGACCCGATCAGACTCAGATTCCCGGTTACAAGACATTTCGACAATGGTAAACCAAGACCAGCAAAGCTGCTCGAATGTGCCAACAAATCCCGATAGGAGCTGCACACATCTCGTTCTTAGGGCATACCGAATGAGCAATCCGTACAACTAAAACCATCCCTCAAGTTTCCCCAAGGTGGCGCTGCAAGGGGCTCTAGTTCGGACCAACACTTAGAGAAGCACTGGCCCGGGGGGTTAAAATAAAGATGACCCTTGGGTTAATTACTCAAAAGGGAAAGGTATAGGTTGTTACGCAAATGTAAAACTAGGGTTGGGCCTTGCTGGTGGAGTTTTATTCAAAGTGAACTGTCAAGGGGTTCCCATAACACCCAACCGTGTAAGGAACGCAAAATCAAGGAACATAACACCGGTATGACGGAAACTAGGGAGGCAAGAGTGGAACAAAACACCAGGCATAAGGCCGAGCCTTCCAACCTTTACCAAGTATATAGATGCATTAATTAATTAAGAGATATTGTGATATCCCAACATATCCATGTTCCAACATGGAACAACCTTCAACTTCACCTGCAACTAGAAACGCTATAAGAGGGGTAAGCAAAAGCGGTAACTTAGCTAAACAAAGGATTGCTAAGAAAGGTGGGTTAGAGGCTTGACATGGCAATATGGGAGGCATGATAAAACAAGTGGTAGGTAGCGCTACACAGCGATAGAATGAACAACTAGCAAGCAAAGATAGAAGTGATTTCGAGGGTATGGTCATCATGCCTGAAATCCTGCAAGGAAGAAGAACGAGTCCAGGAAGTAGACGACCCAACGTAGTCGAACGAATCCTCACAACTCCGGAACGAAACTGAAGCTAACGAGAGATGCAACCCAGAAAGAAGCAAGCAACATAGTAAACAACCATCACATAAACATGGCATCATGCACAACCAAGTCTGATGCATGCCTGGTTTAATGAGGCATGGCATGGCAAAGTGTACAACCAAAACTACAAGTTAAGTGGAGCTCAATATGCAACGAGTTGCATATTGACGAAACACCACATTCAAGCTATTTAGTTTTCTCTCGTTTAGGTACCCAACAATATTAAATGTTGTTAAACATGGCAAGAAGGTGAAGCAGATGAAAACTACCTAACTAGGCAAGTTTAAATGAGGACGGAACAACAAACAACAATTCCGGTAAATCCCCATATGTCATTTAGCAATTGAAGCAAACAACAATCTAAACATTCTTGATGTTGTTATCATGATGCGGATGCCATTTGCAAGTTTTATGCAATATTTATGAAAATGTTAATAATAGCAAGTTATGAAGCATTTGTCATCGTGGCAGAAATGAAAGGGGTGCCATGACAACGAATCCGGAAATGGTGCCATGACAACATATCAGTTCCGGTAGCACATGGAGATACCAGTGCAAAAGGAAAAGTGACGGGAGCGTGTGATGCAAGGATGGTGGGGTGATCCCGGATACTGGTTTTCCCATGTGTCAGTGGCATGGCATCCGAGGGATGTGCATGAAAAAACCGGGCACAGTGCAAGCATGGGGTTCATCTCATACATGACACAACATTCGTCCACGGTTCATCGTCTCGGCGGTATACCTTCGAAGCATGCATTTTCGAGGGTCGAGTTTGATGTGGTGTAGGGGAAGTAGGCGTTCTCGGGACGGTCGTAGTGGAAGTAGTGGTACTATCGGTCATCGGGGATCATCGGTACGGTAGTGGAAGTAGAGGTACACGACGTCTTGTCGAAAATCACGGCGGCAGTAGTAGTACCGATGTTGTCATCAAACTTGATGAAACCAATGTCCTCGAGGGTAGTCGTGGGAAGTAGTTGTACTCGCGAACTTGTCAGATCCACGTCGACAGTAGTTGTTCACGGCGCTTGTAACCCGTGGTTCTTCGGCAACGGTAGTCGTACATGTCTATAGATATTCGGGGTCATCACCATTCGTAGTCAATGTAGTTGAACTTGAGGGTCGTTAACATCATGGTACATGCAATCCTGGCCCCTCGGCCTTGACATAGACAAAACGGAACGCGATGATTGGTACTCAGTGTCCAGTGGCAGCAACATAGGAGACTTGGGCGACGCTGGGCATCGAGAATAGGAGCGTGCTTGCTCGGGCATGGAGCAGGGGAGGAGCATGGGCAACGCGCTTGAGGGACGGCACGGTGGCCTCCATGGCCGGCGGCCATGCGGTTCGTGCAAGGTGAAGGGGCGCCATGAGATGCGGCCTGCGGAGGGGAGGAGCCACGGCGGAGCAGATAGCTTGGGGTGCCGGCGGTGGCCTCGGGAAGGAGAAGAGGGGCTTGGCGCGGCGGTGCGAGGAAGAGGCAGAGGGGATCGGGGACGAGGAGCGGCACTGCTCTCTTCCTGTCTCTCTCTGACGATGCACGCACAGGAGGGAGGAAGGGATTGATGGGGGAGACTAGGGTTAAGAGCAGGTGTGGGAGGATGGGCCTAGCAGATGGGATAGAAGTGGCCATGGGCCTGAAGATGAATTCAAACTCATTTGAATTAAATTTTAATTCAAATGAGTGTGGGAAGGGATTGGGTAATTTTTAGGTCCAAAAATGTTGAGAATCTTAGAGGAGCCTCGATAAAAGAGATGAGAATTATTGGCAAAGTTTGGGGAACAAACTTGAAATGGAATAGGCATGGAGCTTATTATGCAAGTATGTTATGGTTAATTCCAAAAGAATGGAATATTTATTATAGCTCCCTAATAATATTGGGAGTATATGTTCTAAATAGAAATCACCATTGTGAATATCCCGCGATTTAAATGGATCGAAGATCCATACAATTTATTTGGTTGAGTTTTTAAAATGGGTTGCATGATGACATGATGCAATGCACATGATGCAAGGATGAATGCAACGAACCAAACAAAACACACGACGAATCTCAGAATCCATGGAAGGCATCTAGAGTGCCGGTCTTGGGGTGTCACACAAGTCCCTATGCAAGTTTTTAGTTGTTATTAGGCAAATGGTAAAACCAAGGTTGGGCCTTGCTGGAGGAGTTTTATTCAAAGCGGACTGTCAAGGGGCTCCCATAACCCCAATCGCGTAAGGAACACAAAATCAAGGAACATAACACCGGTATGACGGAAACTAAGGCGGCAAGAGTGGAACAAAACACCAAGCAAAAGGCCAAACCTTTCACCCTTTGCCAAGTATATAGATGCATTAATTAAAATAAGAGGTATTGTGATATCCCAACATATCGATGTTCCAACATGGAACAACCTGCAAGGCACCTGCAACTAGCAACGCTATAAGAGGGGCTGAGCAAAAGCAGTAACTTAGCCAAACAATGGTTTGCTAGGAAGGTGGGTTAGAGGCATGACATGGCAATATGGGAGGCATGATAAACAAGTGGTAGGTAGCGCGACATAGCGATAGAACGAACAACTATCAAGCAAAGGTAGAAGTGATATCGAGGGTAATGGTCATCTTGCCTGCAAAGTTCTCAGAGTTGTCGAAGGCTTGCTCCTCGTAAACGTACTCAATAGGTTCCTCATTCACGAACTCGTCTTGCGGCTCTACCCAAAGCAAGAACACAAGCAACGGAACAACAATCAATCACGATGCAAAGCACAAGCAACATGATGCAAGACATGGTATGGAATGCAAGATATGATGTGCAATGCATATGGATACTCTGGAAGGGAAAAGATTAACAAGGCATCAACTTTGCAAACCAAGCATGCCGCTGGAAAGATGGGGAGATTTTGGTCGAAATCGATATAAGGATCACCAGAAATGGATGCACGGTTTGCAAATGACAAGCAAAACAAGAACGATGCAAATCTGCGCTTAACAACATCATAGCACTTGAAATGCATCATGAAACTATGCTACAACACTCCAACATAGCAACAAAGCACATGGAAGTGAAGTACAGGTGCATCTCTACAAATCATGAACACTGAGCTCCTGCTAGAACTCACTAGAACGAGCTCAAAATAGCATGGCAAAAATGCAAATGATAACAACTTCACAGACTTAGAGAAAATACTAAACATGTCATAAACAACACCATACAGCAATGTTTAAAGCTAGCAAACAACATCCTACAGGAACATATGGCAAGCAAAGGCATGCCATGCTAGTACTAAAGACAAAGAACAAAACTCCCTCACGTAACTTTAACCAAATATGCATAGAAAATGAGGTAGCACCCATGCAAACATGGCAAGTTATATGATCAGTTTCAGACTTAGAAGGAAACCAGAGCATAGCAGAAATAGATACATGATAGCAACTTTGCAAGCTTATGCCACTCACCACAAATCATTTCATGGCATCACAAGGTAACAAACAGTAAGTAGACACATTTATGAAGCTAAACATGGAAAGAGCAAGTTCATAGGTGTTAACAATCATGTTAACAATCTACCAGCAACAATAATTAGCAGAAGTATAGCATGGTAATGACAAGCTAGAGTACTCCATAATTCCAACCAGAGGCATTAATGGATAGACTATAACCATATATTCAAAACACTCTTACTGAACTACCTCAAAATGTGCATGGATCTACTGGTAGCAACAAGTTTACATACCATCAAAATGTAACAGGAAAGGACTTAGCAAAATAACAGTGTCTGAAATCAGCAACATCATGAGGCCTACTTTCCAAGCTTGTGCTAGTCACCAAAGAGATCCTAAAAATACAAGGCTCGCACCACTGTAATGATGGCATGGAGGAGCTCCAAATACATGTAGACATCATGCTCATAGGATTGACTCACAAAATGCAATGAAAATGACAAATCAGCAAGTTCTATTAAAATCCAGCAGACAACATCATATAGCACTTTTGCAACGGAGATTAGGGCATCAATATGGACAGTAACATGCATGCAAATGACACTAACATGAAGAGCATCACGAGATGAACATTTTGATATATCATATGCACAAATCAGAGCCATGGGCATGGAGATATGGCATGATGAACAAGGGCACATAATATGAAGATTTAGAGACTTAGAAGAAAAAATGAGGTCAACCTCCGGATCTAGGGTTTCGGCGCGGACATCGAGGATGGCCGGAGATGAGTCGGCAGCGGCCGGAGTAGAGGAAAGATTTGCCAGAGTTGGTGACCGGAGCTTGGGGGAGTCGCCGGCGACGACGAGCGGCGGAGAAGACGGTGCGGCGTGAGGCGACACAGTCCCGCGACGACGACGGCAGTGGTCGGCGAGGAACTGCGGCGGCGCGGCGCGGCGAAGGCGACACAGGCGGGAGGCGGCGGCGCGCGGGAGGAGAGAT
>NC_041392.1:329616956-329669426 GCF_002162155.2 Triticum dicoccoides | reverse complement strand
TCGGCGGGTCTGGCGGCGGCGCGGGTGATGTGGGCGCGGGTGGCCATGTATCGATCCGAGAGTGGTCGGGAGCGGCGGCGCGGACATGTCTGGCGCGGTCCGGACGCTTCAGGCAGCGAGGTGGAGGCGATTGATCTAGGGTTTGCTGAAATTTCAGGGGGGGCTTTTTATTGGTAGGGGGAGGTAGGAGAGTCCAAATGAGGTGCGGTTTTCACCCACACGATCGTAATCCAATGACGGAGAGCATGGAGGGGGTTTAGATGGGTTAGTGGGATGTTTTGGAGGGGTGTTGGGCTGCAAAGAGAGAGGCTTTTGTGGTTACCCGGTTAACCTTTGGGGCATCAAATGACCTCCAAATGGAACGGAATTTCACAGGCGGCCTACCGGTGATGTACGAAGGCCACTCGACAAATATAGACCCATTCCGACAATGTTTTCCTCCCACTCACGAAACAAGATTTGAGGCGTGCAACTGGTGGATGTGGGAGTGTCGGATTCTGAAACGGACAACGGGGAAAATGACCGGATGCATGAGATGAACACGGATGCAAATGAGATGCACATGATGGCATAATATGAAATGCATGACATGGACAAAATGCAAAACGAAGACAAAACCCAACCACGAAGGAAATAACATATCACATAGCCGGAAATAGCAAGAATTGGAGTTACAATTATGGAAAGTTACATCCGGGGCGTTACATCATCATTGCCTTATCTTGCGATTCTTTCTCTTCTTTTGAATGGTGGACTCGTCATCATGTTCCGAGTCGACATTGACACAATCTTCCTCTCTGTCTAGCTTTCTTCCCACCTCCATTCGGGCACACTTATCCACCAATGTGTAAAGCTCCTTCCTAGTCTTGGGCAACCGCACGTTCATCCTGGAACGGATCCTGCGGTTGGGACATAGGATTGGAAGGCAGCTATCACGGCTGCTGGATGGATATTTGGGATGTTCCTATGGACCTTGCTGAATCTCTGTAAATATTTCTGTAGGGTATCTCCCTCCTTCTTTTGGAGAACCTACAAGTCGTTGGGCCGCCCTGGCTCTTGATGGCCGCCAGCGAAGGCGCCAATGAACTCATGGCACAGGTCAGTCCACGATGAAATGGAGTTCTCCGGAAGGTGCATTAGCCAAGACCTCACATTGGACTTGAGAGCCAAAGGGAAGTAATTGGAAAACACCTTCTCATCCTTTCCCCCGGCGGCTTGGACAACGATGGTGTAGATGCTTAGAAACTCTGCCAAGTTCAGCCTTCCATCATATTTCTTGGTTATCTCGGACTTGCCGTAGTTCACGAGTAAAGGCAGGGCACCCAACCTCGAAAGGTAGGCACCTGCCAATATCGAGTGCAGGCTCGTCGACGTTGGGACCATCGCACCCGTTGGTCTGGCGGTGCTCGTCACGGCATTGCTCAATGACGACGCGCACGTCTCCCCCCTGCCTGTCCTCCGGGGCTCGCCGTCAGCCTAGACGCGTTCAAGGGTCAGAAGAGGCCATTGAGAAGTCGTCAGGTTCTTGATCCTGCTGCACTCTCGCTGGCTGCCATGGCGGGAACTGCATCATGGGGGTGGCCCCTTCCGTACGACCAGCAACACAAGACGTTGTCGTTGCTTGGGGAGGCCATGGCAGGCCAGCTCGCTGAGAGCCCCTAGCCTCGACGAAACCGAGCAGACTTTTGATGCTGGCACGCCATTCGTCCATCTAGTTGGCCGCTTGTGGAAACCTTAAGGAGCTGAGCCCGCGCCATGGCCTCCGTAGCTATACTTGGCATGGGTGATGATGACGTGGATTGTACCGTTGCTCGGCTCCTGATGGTACCAGAAGTGATCATACCATGCCTACGTGGTTGTGGGTCGGCCACCTGGCTGGCATGGGGGCGTGGCGATGGCGCTTGAGGGCCAGCAGTTACATCGGGCGCAACGACTGGGTCGACCTGCCCCGAGGGACATGCGCGCGCTGCGGCCGCTCCCGTGACAGGGGCGGCTAGAGGGTGGCAATTCTTCGTGGACCGAGCGCCATTGTTGTGGTTGTGCCTGTCGGTGAGAGGAAGGGGGATAGACGTAGTAACCCCTTCACCCGTACCTCATGGAGCATGGCCGTCGGGGTATTGTTGATGCTTCTCTCCTCCGGTGTCTCCTGCTCCTGCTTCGGCCGCGGGGGAAGTCGTGACGGTGCCACCTCCTCCGACCACATCGCTAGTAGCGTCCACGTCCTCGCGTGCCTCCATATCTCCCATAGAATTGGCGGCTGTGGGCGGCGGAGCCTTCGAGGTGGATGGGTGAGCCGAAGCAGCGTATTTCTTCTCGGGCGCCATGGTCGATGATGCCGCGGAAGGTGAAGAAGGTGATGAAGCTGATGCACTGCACATGCTTTTAGGTTCGTGCAAGTGATCCCCCTACCTGGCGCGCCAAAGATGTCGTGGGAAACCACGGCCACCTATGGGACCAAGGGTCCCTTGTTGGTTCGGCGGGGGGATATCACGTTGCACTAAGAGCAATGGAGCATGGGGCATCATGGCAAATATCACACGGGTGATTTTTACCCAGGTTCGGGATGCCGCGATGCGTAAAACCCTACTCCTTCTTTGGTGGATTGATGGTGGAAGCATAGTGGTGGAGCATAGTACACTTGCCTGGCAAGGTTGCCTCGGGGCGGTAGTGGCTACGCGTGTATGAATGTGTGGTATCCAACCTTCTAACCCTTGTTATGGTTTCCATGGGCCTGCTTTTATAGGTTAAGGGGTCACCACAATGGCAAAGTAGTCATTATGCACTGATAAGATAGAAAACAGTGATATTATACCTAACCCTGCAGGCTGACAGGATGCATTAAATGCGCCACTCGACGTCACATCGTTGCTTGCCCGGCAAGCCTTGCCAGGCTATCTTGCCAGCTTCACACATGCTTGCTTGACACGTCGCAGGACGGGTGTCGCTTGTAGGTATCCCCAGT
The DNA here is from genome assembly GCF_002162155.2 of Triticum dicoccoides. NCBI lineage: Eukaryota > Viridiplantae > Streptophyta > Magnoliopsida > Poales > Poaceae > Triticum > Triticum dicoccoides. The sequence continues at coordinate 329,666,464 of NC_041392.1, read as the reverse complement.
AGAAAGAGGCCGCCATGTGGCGAACGGCTGCCACTTAGTGACTTTGCGGCTTGACACCGCATCGATTGACAACGTGAGTCATGGCAGAGTAGTTGGGTGAGGTGGTTTTGCCTCCGCAAGCCCCGGCAGGCCCTGTCGGGATGCCATGGACGTTCTCTTCCGAGGTCAACCCCGCCCTCGTCGAGCTCTCCTGTCGGGCAAGGGAGGCTTTTCTCCTGGTGACATCTTACTTCTTTGGGTTGATCTTGGTCCTCTTGATATGCATGTTGGTCCTTCGAAAATATTGTTCCCTGGTACTCTGGTATGGCCTGGTGTTGTAATCTCGTTCCCGTGTCTGTGCATAGTCCGAGCAATAGGCCCGGGGTTTGTTGCACCGACAGAAGCCCCCGGGCCTGCCCCGAACATGTTGTCAATCATCATCGGGGTAGGTCCTAATAAGTGCACAGGCAGGGTGTGGAAGGGGCAGGTCTTCTTTGCTTCTTCATTAATCTTGAGTCTTGGCCAATTTCCGGTTTCTCCGCATGTCGTGTGCGACGTTATGAAAAAACTTGGATCGTGGTCTGGCGGATGCCCACGCCCCACGATCATGGGGTGGAAACTATCATCTCACTCGGCCCTTGCTTCGTGCGCACCTGCCTCATGTACCCCATGCATTAGGAGGGGTAGGTGGTGGATGCAGAGAGCGTGGGGACGGGCGCCATGGTAGGAAATAAGGCGTCACTGGTTGGAGCAGAGGGTCAGCTCTTACCCCCCTGAGACACCAGGAGGAGCAGGGAGGCCACATTTGAGGAGCGGGGTAGCTGCCCTCGGTACGAGAAGTTGCCCCCAGCTCATTCTTCCTATAAGAAGGGGCAGGGGTGGTGCATTTTCATACACCCGCACTCATCCTTCTTCCTCTGCAACATTCCTTCATCTGCCATGGTGAGAGGACGAGGGTGTGGTGTTATTTCGGCGGCGGCAACGAGGGCATCTTCTCGATAGCGCATTCCCCCTCCTGTGGATGCCGCGGCAGTGGAGTCCACCATGAGAGGAGGAGGGAGGGGGAGAGGTTGAGGTTGCCATGGCACCCGAGGAAGAGGAGGACGAGGTGGCACCTTGGCCGTGCCCCACTGGCGGTTCCTCCTCCAATGGAAGGCTATGTTGGGGATCAACCTCGAGAGTTTATCATCAGGCTGTACAAACCCCCGTGCGGTCATCTTCGTCTTCCAACTCCATTCGCACGGGAGATGGAGCTTGAGAGGCCACGCGCTCTGAGGCTGCATATGAGGGGTTGTGGAAATGGCGGCATGCGGGTGGATATTAACTTCCCAGCCCCTCACGTTATGTACCTCCGCCGTGGTTGGAAGACCTTTGCTCGTGCCCACAGCTTCTCGGAAGGGCATGTTCTTCAATTTAAATTAATGGAGAACAGCTTGCTTTCCGTCAAGATCTTCGGGCGCTCAGGATCTCGCTTAAGGTGTTGTGCGAAGAACTCGACCAATGACGAAAGCTCCTCCTCGAGCGAAAGCGGTGAGGAGGACAGTGACAGCAATGACGCTGGCAGTGACCGGGAGGGCGACGACTCTGACTCGGGCTGAGCGTCGCCCACACCATCTTCATCAGGTGGCAGCACCATCATTTGGACTTGCATCTCCTTTCTGGCAACATGGTTTGTTGGGAAGTTGGATGTAGAGGTGGCGATGGTGCTTCCTGGCTTCCTCCAGCAGCCTTCCAGCTGGACCCCGGCAGGCTTCCTCTCTGGCTGCGGCTCCGTTAGCCCTGCCGTGTCCTACTGGCCCTGGTGGCAGTGGTTGACGGGTCGCCTCCGCCATGCTCTCCATCAACGCGTTCGCCGATGCCCCCCTTCCCTCGCCAGGCTACCTCTCCTAGAGCCCGACGGGGGGAGGCTGGGTTCTTGCCCAGGCGCCCCTTTTGCCTTCTTCGCCTTCTACTGTCGTGCCTAGGAGGAGAGGGACAAGAAAGGGCATTACCGGGCACTTATCTTTTTCAGTCTTAAAGTTGTCGGCACTTGCCAAATTTTAGTTCAAATAATGTAATCTCTCGAGTCCATGTTTGTGCTCTGTAAGGCTTGTACTTGTATTAGCAACATATTAAAGCAAAAGATGAACCTTGTCGAGAACTCGTGCATGTATATGTCCATGCAGAGGTGGGGTGCCTCTTTAGTTTTAAATAAACGAGTCTTCCCCGGCAGGCTATCCTGCCGGTACCCTTTTTATTTTGCTTGCCGGAGGACCGAACCTACCGGGCAAAAATTAGAGGGACGAGCCCCCCGCCAACCTCCTTTCGACTAACCCATTTTTTATCCATTTTTTATCGACAACAACAGTTGTTGTTTGACCAAGTGATAGATTCACTAGTCCATCTTATGGTAGGTCATGGTGACATGCATGTATGACCAAAGTATGACTACGTGCATCCGTCCCGCCGACACATAGTGGGAGGTGGGGAAAGCACCCTAGCTTCGTAGCTACGATATTATGTCATTATAGATATATCCAAGGGGCTTTCCAGTTTGGGAGGCATGTGCCACCAAAGTTGTGCATTATGTATTTAAACATCACACCCTATATTCCTACATATATTTGGCCACTTCCAGGTTGTTCTTGACTTCTAGCCCCTCTGATCGATCTTTGATGGCACGGCCAACCGTGGGCCTGGGTTGTCAAAGCTGTGCATTGGAATTTTGAACATCACACACCACCCTTTTCATTCATATATATTTGGGCCACATGCCGGTGTGGCTGTCTTCCGACCCTCTCTCACGTTTTTCTGGATGCAAAGATCGGCTGACACTCAATGAACACGGGTGTACTGGCTTAACCGTGTGTGATGCTAGTGCGCTGTGAAATCACCACGACCACACATGTGCGAGAAAGGGTGTAGGTAGTGGATTAACCGTGTGTGATGCTAGTCCAATGTGAAATCACCATAGCTGCGCAAGCGAGCAAGGGTGTATGTAGTGGCTTAAATGGGTGCGATGCAAGTGCATTGTGAATCACCATGACAAGTGCGAGCAAGGGTGGGGGTGGTTGTCAGCGTTCTGGGAACCAGGGTACCTAGACTTGCCTACCTGCGGCCCACGGCGTGGCTCACTCCACGGCCTGGTACGACCCATCTACAAGATCGCCAAGACAAGACCCCCGCATGGGGCCAAGCTTTCCGAGGCGGACGGCACCCAGACCTCCCGAGGGAGCGGCCTCAGCAGGCGGCCTCCTGAGGAGCAAAGATTCCTATGCAGGTACCCAGCCTCATGAGGCTACGATGACGTGAGCCATGAAGACCAAGGCCAGGTGGGTGCCAGCGGGCACAAAGGAGGCAGTTTCCTATTTCGTGCCAAGGAAGCAAGGACATGTGTGGGTTCCCAGGGAATCCCCCAAAGGTTTCCATTCCAGTGCTACAAGACCAAGACCATAGGCTTGGCAAGGCGGAGGTCAACACCGAGCCAACCGCTGCGTCACGACCAGAAGCTTTGCATGCGAAGACCACCTTTCGTCAGGATTATATGTACGCCCCCTTTCAAATTGGCCATTGTGGGATCCCTTCCCGCCTAAGTTTTGGGGGAAGAGGACCAAGGCCATTATAAATATAGGTTAGCCACCACTGTAGGAGGGATCGAATCCTACCCTTTCCACCCTCACTAGAGCAGCCCTCGCGAGGTTCTTCATTCACTATACTAGTTTATCATCAGCCCTCGTGAGGCCGATCCACCACAAAGCAGGAGTAGGGTCTTACACCGCAAGGTGGCCCAAACCCGGGTAAATTTTCGTGTTCATCTTCTTCCTTGCTCACGTGAATCCGGCTAGGCTAGGCTGTGGGGTGACGGGCTCTAAGCTTGAGAGGTTGAGACCTTCGCACACGCCCCAGAGTTCGAACCTTCTTGGGTCTGCGGAACCCTGAATCTGATATCTGGCATGCCAGGTAGGGGCGTGTCAAAGCCCATCCTCGTCATCAGCCATGCTTCATCCTCTCCCTGCGATACCCATGACAAGGGCTAGCTGAGCATGTGCCGAGCGGCGGGCCGCACGCTCCGATCAGAGGCACCGCACGGCCATGGCACTCCCCGTCGTGCCATGCTTAGCTCGTTGCGCCATCGCCAACAGCAGGATTTGTCACCGTCGCCCCCCACGCGGAGCAGCGGGCGTGCCGCCGCGCCCTCTGACAGCATCAACACGACCGTCCCTCCGTGTCGCGCAGGTGCTGACAGGCGCGCAGGCCGCACTCCTTGCGGCGCGCGAATTATCATGCTACCGCCCCAACAACCATGATCATGTCGTTCTGCTCAACCGGGTCGCCAAGCTGCTCGACGTTGCCTGCCGGGATACTGAGCCCCAATGTCCCCTGCCTATGTCGCGACCCTCGCCACGGGACCGGGCACACCCTTGCTATGTTTGCTCGCCCCTCTGGGAGAGCCTGGTGGGCTAAATGGCGGGCAGGAGACCTATGGGGCCCTACCCTCAACCCAGGAAGCACTTCCGCGAGCTCTGGGTGAGGTAGGCGGCCCACCAAGAGAGACAACGTGACGGGCCACCTCGTGGCCATCGTGACCCACCGGCAGGAGCGGCGGTTCGAGAAGCCAAAGAGCGACGCCCCGGACACCACAAGAAGGCCCGCGCAAGGGCCCCAACCGCGCCGTTAAATGCCTTTCCCCCGCTACGACAAGTGCTTTCGGAACGTGTGTGCTAACCTTGGGATGCAGGTGAACTACGCTTTGGCAGCGCGCTGGGAAAACATCGGCAGGACTAGGCGTGCCAAGGCGTGCCAGGCATACGGCGTCGCCCTGGGCATGGGCAGGGCCTTAGGAGGAACTGAGGAGCCCATGAGGCTAGGACGCCTCCCGAGGGTCCGAGGTCTCCTGAGCCACAACTGTCGGCGTCCTGGGATCGGGGGTACCCAGACTTGCCTGCCTGTGGCCCAGTTTCAGCAGCAACGACTCAAGACCCTCGCGAGGGGCCAAGCCTCGCAAGGCGGACGACACCAAGACCTTCCTGGAGGCGGACTCACTAGTCTGGCTCCCGAGGAGCGGAGGTATCAAGGCAAGGTGCACCTCACGAGGTTCACATGATGTGAGCCATGACGACCAAGGCCAGGCGGGCGCCAGCGGGCGCAGTGTGCCAGTTTCCCCTTCGGTGCCAAGGAGGCAAGCGCAAGCGCGGAGTCCCGAGGAATCAGGCAAAGGTTTCCATATTGGTGCAATGAGACCAAGACTGCCAGGACGACAGGACGGAGGTTATCGCGGAGCCCACTTCAGCGTCACCACCAGAGCCTTTGCAGGTGAAGACTACTTTTGTCATGATAGCTTGTACTAGTTGTCCCCCTTCAAATTTGGCTGTTGTGGGATCCCTTCCCGCTTACATTTGGGAAGAGGACCAAGGACACTCTAAATACGAATTAGCAACCAAAGAGAAGGGGATCAGATCCATTCCACCCTGACCACCCACCAACTCATTGAGCTCAAGAACACCTCACCTCCCGAGGTTGTTCAACCACTGTACTAATTCATCCTCATACCCTCGAGGCAATCCACCACAAAGCTGGAGTAGGGTATTACACCGCAAGGTGGTCCGAACCAGGATAAACTGTTGTGTCCCTTGTCCCTTGGATTCATCGAGCTAGGTTGTGGAATCGCTGGGCCGGCATGTTGGGAAGAGGAAGTTCTTCATATGCACCCCAGTGTTCGAACCTCTCAAGGGTCTGCGGAGCCCTGAATCTGACATTTGGCGCGCCAGGTAGGGGTGTGATGTCTATTACAGAACCTTCTTCTTGTAGACGTTGTTGGGCCTCCAAGTGCAGAGGTTTCTAGGACAGTAGCAAATTTCCCTCAAGTGGATGACCTAAGGTTTATCAATCTGTAGGAGGCGTAGGATGAAGATGGTCTCTCTCAAGCAACCCTGCAACCAAATAACAAAGAGTCTCTTGTGTCCCCAACAAACCCAATACAATGGTAAATTGTATAGGTGCAGTAGTTCGGCGAAGAGATGGTGATAGAAGTGCAATATGGATAGTAGATAATAGTTTTTGTAATCTGAAAATATAAAAACAGCAAGGTAACGAATGATAAAAGTGAGCGTAAACGGTATTGCAATGTGTGGAAATAAGGCCTAGGGTTCATACTTTCACTAGTGCAAGTCCTCTCAACAATACTAACATAATTGGATCACATAACTATCCCTCAACATGCAACAAAGAGTCACTCCAAAGTCACTAATAGCGGAGAACGAACAAAGAGATTATGGTAAGGTACGAAACCATCTCAAAGTTATTCTTTCCAATCAATATGTTGGGCTATTCCTATAAGTGTCACAAATAGCCCTAGAGTTCGTACTAGAATAACAGCTTAAGACATTGTCGGCGTTCTGGGAACGGGGGTCCCCAGACTTGCCTGCCTGCGGCCTGTGGCGTGGCTCAAGGGGGGGGCAGCACGGCCCATCTTCATCAACACAGACCCAAGACCCTTGAGAGGGGCCAAGCCTCACGGGGCGGACGACACGGTGCTTCCTCAGGCACGGCCTCATCAGGCTGGCTCGCGAGGAGGCGGAGAGATCAAGGCGGGGTACCTCACGAGGTGCCCGTGACGCAAGCCATGACGACCAGGGGCGCCAGGCGGGTGCCAACCCGCACAGTGTCCTCCTTTCCTCTTTGGTGCAAAGGGGGCAAGCGCAGCCGCGGAGTACCGAGGCATCAGGCAAAGGTTGCCATTTCGGTGCAATGAGACCAAGACCAGGAAGACTGCAAGATGGAGGTCATCGTGGAGCCCAGGACGGCGTCACCACCAGAGCTTTGTGCAGGCGAAGACTACTTTTGTCAGCGTAGCTGTCCCCCTTCAAATTAGCCCACCATTGTTGGCTCCCTTCCCGCTCGATATTTGGGAAGAGGACCAGGGCCTCTATAAATAGGACCAGCCACTCACCGAAGAGAGAGGTTCGGAGGGGTTCGATTAGAGAGAGAGAGAGAAGGGTGGCTGAACTCCTCCTAGCAGTTCATCGCCCCAGCCAAGAATAGACCCTCGCGAGGCTGTTCTTCCTTGTATCATTCATCATCATCAGCCCAAGAGGCAATCCACCACACCACAAACTGGAGTAGGGTATTACACCACAACGGTGGCGGATGAATGGCTTGACGTGGTGACTTGTAGGCGGCGCCTACGAGCTTCCCAGGAGCCGTTGTGGTGTAAGGGGGCTCTCCCGGACCGGGCGGTGCCCAAGGCCGGCCTGACCTTTAGCTCGGAGGACCACCCTCCCAACTCGGCATGCTCGGGTGCGCTCCCCATGTTGTGCACCCCCACCATCTGCCAGGTGGCCGTCACCAGAACTCTCATCGATGGTGGTGCGCGCCTCAGCGTGCTCTCAGTCAAGGCCTTCGACCTCCTCCGCATACCTCTAGAACGGCTGCAACCCAGCCAGCCCTTCTCAGGCATTGGGGGCGGATCATCTAGCTACTTGGGACAGATCCGGCTCCCAGTAACCTTCGGCACCTACAACAACTTCCGTACGGAGTTGCTCGACTCCGACATTGCCCCCATCGGCCTCCCCTACAACGCCATCCTCGGCTACCCAGCGCTGGCCCAATTCATGGCCGCGACGCACCCGGCGTACAACCTCATGAAGATGCCCGGGAGCAGCGGTGCCCTCACCGTGTACGGGGACACCAGAGACGCGCTGCGGGTGCTCAAGCTCGCCTTCAAGATGGCGGCGTCGGTGCGGCCCGCCGACTTGGAGACCCCCGAGCCCAAGGGGGCTGCACCCGCCAAGAAGAAACAGTTGTTCACCCAGGACAAGGAAGAAACCAAGCAAATACCCGTCGATGAGGACGGGTCCACCAACGCCACTTTCACCATAGGCGCCAACCTTGAACCCAAGCAGGAGGAGGCCCTAGTCGGGTTCCTGCGCGCAAACAAGAAGGTATTTGCTTGGGAGCCTGACTGGTTGGTAGGGATCCCTAGGAGAGTAATCGAGCATCACCTCAATGTGTGCCCCAACGTGCGCCCTGTGAAGCAGAAGGCCAGGCGGCAGTCCACAGAAAAGTAGGCCTTCATCGTCCAAGAGACCGGCAAATTAGAAGCCGCTGGGGTCATTCGCGAGGTCCGATACCCGGATTGGTTGGCCAACCTTGTCGTTGTGCCAAACAAGGGAGGGAAGGAGCGCATGTGTGTCGACTTCACCAACCTCAACAAAGCATGCCCGCAAGATCCGTTCCCGCTTCCCCGCATCGACCAGATCGTCGATTCCACCGCGGAATGCGACCTGCTATGCTTCTTGGATGCCTTTTCTGGGTATCACCAGATCAAGATGGCAGTGGAAGACGTCGAAAAGACAGCCTTCCTAACCCCGTGTGGGGTGTGCTGCTACACGTGCATGCCATTCGGGCTGCATAACATAGGGGCAACCTTTCAGCGGCTGGTGCACATCACCTTGGGCCCGCAGCTCGGGAAGAATGTTGAAGCTTACGTCGATGACATCGTGGTAAAGTCTCGGGAGGCCAGGACCCTGATACAAGACCTGGAGGAAACCTTCGCGAGCCTCAACGCAGTGAACCTACGGCTCAACCCAGAGAAGTGTGTGTTCGGAGTCCCCTCGGGCAAGCTCTTCGGTTTCCTCGTGTCCCACCGAGGCATCGAGGCTAACCCGGAAAAGGTCAAGGCGGTGGAAGACATGAGCCCGCCAAAGACCCTCAGAGAAATGCAGAAGCTCAACGGGCGCGTGACCGCGCTAGGGCGCTTCATCTCCAAGTTGGGGGAATGAGCGCTGCCCTTCTTCCAGCTAATGAAGAAAAAGGGGCCCTTTGAGTGGACTAAAGAGGCCGACAAGGCATTCTAGGATCTCAAGAGATACCTGACCAGCCCACCGGTCATGGTGGCTCCGCGCCCTCAAGATCCCCTGGTGCTTTACCTCGGCGCCACTCCGTACTCCGCCAGCGCAGCCCTGGTGGCGGTTAGAGAGGAGCGTCGAATCAAAACCGCAGCAGCAGCCCGGGACAAGGCAAAGCATGAACAAGGAAGACCCACAGAAACCGCCACCGCGGCTGAGGAGGATCAGCCACCGTAGAGGAGTGCACCGGAGGCGGAAGAGGCTCCTCCCCAGATGGCCAGCCTCAGGAGGCCTCGTCGCCTCGAGAGGCGCCATGGTCTCCGAAGGGAGCCGCCAGCACTGATGCGCCCAACCTCGTAGAGCACCCGGTGTACTTCGTCAGCACGGTGTTGCGGGATGCGAGGGCACGGTACCCCATGCCTCAGAAACTCCTCCTCGCGCTACTGGTGGCCTCGCGCAAGCTGCGGCACTATTTTCAGGGTCACCCCATCAAGGTCGTCTCGTCATACCCCCTGGAGAGAGTGCTCACGAGCCCTAACTCAGCTGGAAGGGTCGCTGAGTGGAACATAGAACTGCAAGCGTTTCAGCTCGAATTCAGCATGACCAGAGTGATCAAGGGAGCGGCGTTGGTGGATTTTGTGGCAGAATGGACGGAGGCGCCAGGCCTCAAGGCCGACGAGGATCGGTCCCTATCCCCGGGAAGCGAGGCGCCAGAAGGCTGGGTCATGTACTTCGATGGGGCGTTCTCCAGGCGGCACTGGGGCTGGGGCGGTGCTTATATCGCCCACTCAGGACAAGCTCTATTACACTGTGCAGCTCTATTTCCAGCAAGGTGAAAAGGTCTCCAACAACATAGCGGAGTATGAAGGTTTAATAGAGGGCTTGAAGGCCGCAGCTGCCCTGGGGGTGAAACGCCTCACCATCAAGGGCGATTCGCAGGTCCTTGTCAATTTCTCCAACAAGGTGTACGAGCCAAAGGATGAGCACATGGAAGCCTACCTTGCGGAGGTCCGCAGGATGGAGAAGCAGTTCTTGGGGTTGGAGTTGCAGCATGTGCCCCGTGGCACCAATCAGGAGGCCGACGACATCGCCAAACGGGCGTCCAGACAGTTACCTCAGGAGCCTGGCGTTTTCGAGGAGCGGCTCTTCAAGCCCTCAGCCCTGCCGTCATTATCAAACACGGCTCACCCCCGGGAGGAACTCCCCCAGCCACCTGCCTCAGGAGCTTCGGCCTGTGGCCCGGCCTCAGGAGCACGCCTGCTCCTGACGATGGAACCTCAGGAGGGATGTTGGATCACAGAGCTCCGGAGTTACTTAACGCAAGGGACCCTGCCAGAGAAGGAGGAGGAAGCGGAGCGAGTGGCACGCCAGGCCACGGCATACTGCATCAAGGATGGAGAGCTCTACCGGAAGTGACCAAACGATGTATCCCTGCGCTGCATCTCCAGGGAGCAAGGGAAGGAACTGCTGGAAGATATACACGGCGGAGACTGTGGACATCATTCATCATCACGGACCCTCGTCTGCATGGCATTCCGCAGTAGGTTTTATTGGACCACTGCGCTCAATGACGCCGTCGAACTAGTGAAAGCTTGTGAGGCCTGCCAGTTCCACGCCAAGCAGATCCATCAGCCAGCAGGAGGCCTGCAGACTATACCCCTTTCGTGGCCATTCGCAGTCTGGGGGCTGGACATCTTGGGCCCATTTCCTCGGGCGCCAGGGGGCTACCGCTACCTCTATGTCACCGTGGACAAGTTCACCAAGTGGGCTGAAGTAGGGGTTGTCCGCACCATTCCCGCGGGTTCCACGGTCAAGTTCATCAAGGGCATCGTGAGCCGGTTCGGGGTGCCGAACCGCATCATCACGGACAACGGTTCGCAGTTCACCAGTAACCTCTTCAAAACATACTGTGCTAACCTTAGAACGCAGATATGCTACGCTTCGGTGGCGCACCCCCCAAGCAACGGCCAGGCCGAGCGAGCCAACGCGGAGGTCCTGAGGGGCCTCAAGACCAGGACGTTCAAGAAGAAGCTGGAGGCCTGCGGCAGAGGCTGGTATGATGAGCTTCAGTCCATGTTGTGGTCCATCCGCACAACCGCGACCAAGCCGACTGGAGAGACCCCGTTCTTCCTGGTCTACGGAGGCGAAGTGGTCCTCCCTCACGAGGTCAGACATCGCTCCGTGCGGGTCCTGGCGTTTGACGAGGCACAGCAGGACGCCATGTGGGGGATGGACCTCGTGCTGGGGGAGGAACGTCGCCGAGAAGCCGCGCTACGAGCGGCGAGGTACCAACAAGCACTGCGGCGATATCACTTCCGCAACATCCGCCCCAGAACTCTCGAGGTAGGAGACCTCGGGCTCAGGCGGTTTCTCTCCAGGGAGGGGCTGCACAAGCTCTCTCCCATGTGGGAGGGACCGTTCAAAGTTGTTCATGTTTCCAGGCCCAGCTCCACGCGCTTGGAGACTCAGGAGGGGGTGCCAGTCCAGAACGCATGGAACATCCAGCACCTCCGGAGGTTCTACCCCTAAAAAGGCCCGGAGCCTGTGAAGAAGGCGAATGCCTGTGAAGCCATCGCGTTTTGGAAAAGGCCCGGAGCCTGTGAAGAAGGCGAATGCCTGTGAAGCCATCGCATTTTGGAAAAGGTCGGGAGCCTGTGAAGAAGGCGAATGCCTGTGAAGCTGTCGCGTTTTGGAAAAGGCCCAGAGCCTGTGGAGAAGGCGAATGCCTGTGAAGCTGTCGCGTTTTGGAAAAGGCCTGGAGCCTGTGAAGAAGGCCAATGCCTGTGAAGCTCGCCGCCCGTGACACTCTCACGTAATAATGAGTTGGGGCTGTACACGCCCCAGAGTCTCAGGAGCGCCGGCCTCAGGCCCTGGGGCTCCTTCCCACGCCCAGTGGCAGCACTTAGCTCTGCACTGGTGAGAAGACGTCGAAGACTAGATTAGGTGCCGGACGCGGCTTTTCATTTGCTTTCCGCAGTTGGCTTGCTCCTTCTCATTCGAAGTTTTATTGAAGTTGTTGCCGTCTTTGGCTTGTGGTTCTTCGACTTTTCGCTCTCCCTCCTTGGTTTCTCTTTTGCAAGGCCTCGCGAGGGAGGGGGACAGCCGAGCGCCCTCGCGAGTGTTCCTATCCTAGTCATTCAAAGGTTTCGTGACCTGGGTCCATTACAGGAGCACCCCTCCAGTCCGTGCCCCATGGGCACCGCGACACGAACACAGGGCCTTGGTCGGTCGCCCCCCACGGCTGGGGCCGGGAACTACCCACGCGCGGGCACGTAGACGGAAGGAACGATAGCGGAAGCAAATGATGATTAATGGCAATAACCCAAACATGCCCCCGCGGGGCTCCACACTACTGTCTTTTTGCGCAGGAAAAAGGAAAAGAAAGAACAAATCAGGTGCAGCTCGTCTCACACCGGCCTGCAGGGAGGACTCGAGCCGCCCACGGGGCTCAGGCAGACTCCCTCTCGCGCTTCACCGGGGCGCGACGGCGGGCAGACACGCCACCACCTCCCAAGCAGATACGACAGCGTGGAGGCTGACCGCGGCCACCGCTGGAGGAGTCGCCGCTTGAAGAAGAACCGGAGAAGCTTGAGGTACCCTGAGCGCCGCCAGTCACCCGAGCACTGTCCTCTCCATCGTCATCGGAGCTGGGTTCCCGGGCACGGTCGTCGTCCTCAGGGCAGCACCCCGCGCGGCGACCATCCTCCCCAAACACCCTCACATAGAGGGTCGCATCGCCGTCAAACTTGAAGTGCAGGATGCACCGACGCCTCAGGCCGCGCGTGCGGGCAAACGTCTGCCAACCGCGGGCCAAGGCCAGGCTCCCAGCTACGGAGACCTCCAGTGAAGCCCATGAGGCCCGGCTGCAGCAGCCGTCAGCCTGGAGCCAGAGGCCGCCCGGGGCGCCGGCCGGGAGCTCGCCGAGGAGAAAGCGAGGAAGTGGAAGCTGGGTGCTAGTCGGCTACGCCGACCACACAACGAACTCCAGCAGCACCTCTGCAACGCGGCCTAGGGGGACGCGCGACCGAAGTGCACCCCCCGGCTGCAGCAGTCCGACCGTCACCATGCTGGGAACCGTCTCTGCTGCCGCGGGGAGCGGCCGTGGAGGCCATAGGATGCTTGCGAGGGCGCCCTCGGCCGCGCTTGGGTGGGGAAGAGGCAGGCTCTACCCGGCGAGCCTTCCCCTTCTCTGCGGCCGAGAACCTCCTCGACGGGGCCATGAAGAAGACGGAGAAGCAAGGGAGGATGAACTGGAAGGGTACGCGCCAATCCGTACTTATAGCCGGCGAAGGCCAACCGTCGGCCCCCACTATCACAGGTAATCATGACCCGCTTTTCATGCAGGGACTCGTCCAATCTGTGCAGTTGCCGAGGCACCATGGGGAAGTGGAGATGCCCACGTCCAGTCAATTGCCACACGGCGCCCAAGGCCGCAGGCTGTTAGGGTCCGCGGCTCTTCGCTCTTGCCCTTCTGCCTCCCTGCACGGCTAAGTCCGGGCGCGCTTTGGGCCCGGGGGCTACTGTCGGTGTTCTGGGAACGGGGGTCCCCAGACTTGCCTGCCTGCGGCCTGCGGCGTGGCTCAAGGGGGGGCAGCACGGCCCATCTTCATCAACATAGACCCAAGACCCTCACGAGGGGCCAAGCCTCGCGGGGCGGACGACACGGTGCTTCCTCAGGCACGGCCTCATCAGGCTGGCTCGCGAGGAGGCGGAGAGATCATGGCAGGGTACCTCACGAGGTGCCCGTGACGCAAGCCATGACGACCAAGGGTGCCAGGCGGGTGCCAGCCCGCGTAGTGTCCTCCTTTCCTCTTTGGTGCAAAGGGGGCAAGCGCAGCCGAGCAGTACCGAGGCATCAGGCAAAGGTTGCCATTTCAATGCAACGAGACCAAGACCAGGAAGACTGCAAGACGGAGGTCATCGTGGAGCCCAGGACGGCGTCACCACCAGAGCTTTGTGCAGGTGAAGACTACTTTTGTCAGGGTAGCGAGTACTAGCTGTCCCCCTTCAAATTAGCCCGCCATTGTTGGCTCCCTTCCCGCTCGATATTTGGGAAGAGGACCAGGGCCTCTATAAAAAGGACCAGCCACCCACCGAAGAGAGACGTTCGGAGGGGTTCGATCAGAGAGAGAGAGAGAGAGAGAGAGAGAGAGAGAAGGGTGGCTGAACTCCTCCCAGCAGTTCATCGCCCCAGCCAAGAACAGACCCTCGCGAGGCTGTTCTTCCTTGTATCATTCATCACCATCAGCCCAAGAGGCAATCCACCACACCACAAACTAGAGTAGGGTATTACACCACAACGGTGGCCCGAACCAGTATAAACCCTGTGTCTCTTGTGTTGTTCTTTCCATATCTTAGATCTTAGCGTGGCGGAGGGGTGCAGGTAGGTAGGAAGCGAAATCTCCGCGCGCACCCCAGTGTTCGAACCTCAAGGGTCTGCCGAAACCCGAAATCCGACAGACACAAATCAATCAAAACCCTAATGTCACCTAGATACTCCAATGTCACCTCAAGTATCCATGGGTATGATTATATGATATGCATCACACAATATCATATTCATCTATTCAACCAACACATAGAACCTCAAAGAGAGCCGTAAAGTTTCTACCGGAGAATCACAACGAAAACGTGTGCCGACCCCTATGCATAGGTTCATGGGCGGAACCCGCAAGTTGATCACCAAAACATACATCAAGTGAATCACATGGTATCCCATTGTCACCACAGATACGCACGGCAAGACATACATCAAGTGTTCTCAAATCTTTAAAGACTCAATCCGATAAGATTACTTCAAAGGGGAAACTCAATTCATTACAAGAGAAAAGAGGGGGAGGGGAAACATAAGATCCAACTATAATAGAAAAGCTCGCGATACATCAAGATCGTGCCAAATCAAGAACACGAGAGAGAGAGAGATCAAACACATAGCTACTGGTACATACCCTCAGCCCCGAGGGAGAACTACTCCCTCCTCGTCATGGAGAGCACTTGGATGATGAAGATGGCCACCGGAGAAGGATTTCCCCTTCCGGCAGGGTGCCGGAACGGGTCTAGATTGGTTTTCGGTGGCTACGGAGTCTTCTGGCGGCGGAACTCGCAATCTAATCTCTGTTCTGGAAGTTTTAGGGTATATGGAGTTATATAGGCAGAAGAAGCACGTCAGGGGAGCCATGAGGGGCCCACGAGGCAGGGGGCGCGCCCGCTACCCTTGTGAGCTCCTCCTTCCTTCCTTCCTTGACTTGGGGTCCAATTCCATCGGGTGGCTTTCGTTCCAAAAATAACTTCTCTAGTTGATTTCATTCCGTTCCGACTCCGTCTGATATTCCTTTTCTTCAAAACACTGAAATAGGCATAAAACAGCAAATCTGGGCTGGGCCTCCGGTTAATAAGTTAGTCCCAAAAATAATATAAAAGTGGAAAATAAAGCCGAATATTGCCCAAAATAGTAGATAATATAGCATGGAGCAATGAAAAATTATAGATACGCTGGAGACATATCAAGCATCCCCAAGCATAATTCCTGCTCGTTCTCGAGTAGGTAAATGATAAAAAGATAATATTTGATGTGGAATGCTAGTTGGCATAATTTCAATGTAACTCTTCTTACTTGTGATATGAATATTCAGATCCATAAGATTCAAGACAAAGGTTTAATATTGACATAAAAATAATAATACTTCAAGCATACTAACTAAGCAATTTTGTTTTCTCAAAATAACATGGCCAAAGAAAGCTATCCCTACAAAATCATATAGTCTGGCTATGCTCTATCTTCCCCACACAAAATATTTAAATGATGCACAACCGTGATGACAAGCCAAGCAATTGTTTCATACTTTTGATGTTCTCAAACTTTTTCAATCTTCACGCAATACATGAGCATGAGCCATGGACATATCACTATAGGTGGAATAGAATGGTGGTTGTGGAGAGGAAAAAATGGAGAAGATAGTCTCACATCGACTAGGCGTATCAACGGGCTATGGAGATGCCCATCAATAGATATCAATATGAGTGAGTAGGGATTGCCATGCAACGGATGCAGTAGAGCTATAAGTATATGAAAGCTCAACAAAAGAAACTAGTGGGTGTGCATCCAACTCGCTTGCTCATGAAGACCTAGGGCATTTTGAGGAAGCCCATCATTGGAATATACAAGCCAAGTTCTATAATGAAAGATTCCCACTAATATATGAAAGTGACAACATAGGAGACTCTCTATCATGAAGATCATGGTGCTACTTTGAAGCACAAGTGTGGTAAAAGGATAGTAGCATTGTCCCCCCCTTTTTTTGGCCTTTCCTTTTTTTATTTGGCATTTATTCTTTTTTATTTGGCCTTCCTTTTTTATGGCCTTTCTCCTTCTTCTTTTTTTGGGGGACAATGCTCTATTGAATGATGACCATCACACTTCTACTTATTTACAACTCAATGATACAACTCGATACTAGAACAAAGTATGGCTCTATATGAATGCCTCCGGCGGTGTACCGGGATATGCAATGAATCAAGAGTGACAAGTATGAAAGAATCATGAACAGTGGCTTTGCCACAAATACTATGTCAACTACATGATCATGCTAAGCAATATGACAATGATGAATGTGTCATGATGAACGGAACAGTGGAAAGTTGCATGGCAATATATCTCGGAATGGCTATAGAAATGCCATAATAGGTAGGTATGGTGGCTGTTTTGAGGAAGGTGTATGGTGGGTTTATGGTACCGGCGAAAGTTGCACGGTACTAGAGAGGCTAGCAATGGTGGAAGGGTGAGAGTTCATATAATCCATGGACTCAACATTAGTCATAAAGAACTCACATACTTATTGCAAAAATCTATTAGTTATCGAAACAAAGTACTACACGCATGCTCCTAGGGGATAGATTGGTAGGAAAAGACCATTGCTCGTCCCCGACCGCCACTCATAAGGAAGGCAATCAATAAATAAATCATGCTCCGACTTCATCACATAACGGTTCACCATACGTGCATGCTACGGGACTCACAAACTTCAACACAAGTATTTCCAAATTCACTACTACTCAACTAGCATGACCCTAATATTACCATCCTCATATCTCAAAACAATCATCAAGTATCAAACTTCTCATAGTATTCAACACACTCATAAGAGAATTTTATTATTCTTGAATACCTAGCATATTAGGATTTTAGTAAATTACCATGCTATTAAGACTCTCAAAATAATATAAGTGAAGCATGAGAGTTCATCTATTTCTTCAAAATAAAACTACCACCATGCTCTAAAAGGATATAAGTGAAGCACTAGAGCAATGACAAACTACTCCGAGAGATTTAAGTGAAGATCAATGAGTAGTCAAATAATTATGCAACTATGTGAAGACTCTCTAACATTTAATAATTTCAGACCTTGGTATTCTATTCAAACAGAAAGCAAAGAAAAATAAAATGACATTCTAAGAATGGCAAACATCATGTGAAGAAGCAAAAACTTAGGATCAACCGAAACTAACCGATAGTTGTTGAAGAAGAAAGGTGGGATGCCAACTGGGGCATCCCCAAGCTTAGATGCTTGAGACTTCTTGAAATATTATCTTGGGGTGCCTTGAGCATCCCCAAGCTTGAGATTTTGTATCTCCTTAATTCCTCTCAAATCACGATCTCCCTAAATCTCAAAAGCTTCATCCACACAAAACTCAACAAGGACTCGTGAGATAGGTTAGTATAAACCATTGCAAAAACCTTATCATACTCTACTATAGAAAATCACTAAAATTATTATTCAACGTTGCATACTAAATGCCTCTGCATATTTAGTAGTCCTATCCTCAAATAGAATCATTAAAGAAGCAAACATATGCAAACAATGCAAACATAACAGCAATCTGCCTAAACAGGATAGTCTTTAAAGAATGCTACAACATCCATACTTACCCAGCTACAAAAATTATGAAATAAAATTCCCACTGTAGTAAATTTATCAGAACTTAATATGCAAAAGGTTTCAACATTTTATCACATTCTTACTTTTCTAGGGAATTATTGCAACAGCGGTAAACTTTGTGTTTTCAAACAGCGACATGTATACCTGTAACATAGGCATAGTAAAGGCTATCAATGCCATTTTTATTGAAATGAAAGATGCAAAACATTGTTCTAAATAACAGAAACCAAACCCTAACAAAATAAATTGACGCTCCAAGCAAAACACATATAGCTCCAAGTAAAGTTACAGATGAAGCAAAACACATATAGCTCCAAATAAAGTTTCTACCGGAGAATCACAACGAAAACGTGTGCCAACCCCTATGCATTGGTTCATGGACGGAACCCGCAAGTTGATCACCAAAACATACATCAAGTGAATCACGTGGTATCCCATTGTCACCACAGATACGCACGGCAAGACATACATCAAGTGTTCTCAAATCTTTAAAGACTCAATCCGATAACATTACTACAAAGGGGAAACTCAATTCATTACAAGAGAGAAGAGGGGGAGGAGAAACATAAGATCCAACTATAATAGCAAAGCTCGTGATACATCAAGATCGTGCCAAGTCAAGAACACGAGAGAGTGAGAGATCAAACACATAGCTACAAGTACATACCCTCAGCCCCGAGGGAGAACTACTCCCTCCTCGTCATGGAGAGCACCAAGATGATGAAGATGGCCACCGGAGAAGTATTTCCCCTTCCGACAGGGTGCCATAACGGGTCTAGATTGGTTTTCGGTGGCTACGGAGGCTTCTGGCGGCGAAACTCCCGATATAATCTCTGTTCTGGAAGTTTTAGGGTATATGTAGTTATATAGTCCGAAGAAGCACGTCAGGGGAGCCACGAGGGGCCCACGAGGCAGGGGGCGCGCCCCAGGGGGGTGGGCGCGCCCCCTACCCTCGTGAGCTCCTCCTTCCTTCCTTGACGTGGGGTCCAAGTCCATCGGGTGGCTTTCATTCCAAAAATAACTTCTCTAGTTGATTTCGTTCCGTTTCGACTCCGTCTGATATTCCTTTTCTTCAAAACACTGAAATAGGCATAAAACAACAAATCTGGGCTGGGCCTCCGGTTAATAGGTTAGTCCCAAATAATATAAAAGTGGAAAATAAAGCCCAATATTGCCCAAAACAGTAGATAATATAGCATGGAGCAATCAAAAATTATAGATACATTGGAGACGTATCAGGGTGCGCCGAGGCTTCACTTCCATTGACCGACTCGCCGCTGACCCACTTTCTCCATGTCTGATGCTCGCCGAGCCCGTGCTGAGCATCGAGCCGCTCTCGCCACTCGCGTCGCCCAGACGGCGCCCGTCGGTGGGCCTCCCCATCATTCTCCATCACTGCACCCCTCCATGCGGCGGGATGGACGCACCGCCACCCCACCGCTGACTCCGGCCTGGCCGGGCACGAGCAGCAAGCTTCGTCGCTGCACCCCTCCATGCGGGGCACGAGCAGCAAGCTTCATCGCTGCACCCCTCCCACGCTCGTCACGGCCCGGCAAACGTACAGGTTGCGTTGCTCATGGCACGGGAGCTCCTACACCCACCAAGCCCTTCTCAGGAGTGACCGACGACTCCACCACCTCAATATGGCAGATCCGCCACCCTGTCACCTTCGGCCAACGCAACAACTACCACACCGAGCTCATCGACTTCGACGTCGCTCACATCCGCCTCCTATACAACACCATCCTGGGATATTCGGCCTTGGCCAAGTTCATGGCGGTGACCCACCATGGCTACAACGTCCTCAAGATGCCAGGGAACCACGACATCATCAGGATCGTCTGCGAGGAGAAGGACGTGGTGTGCTCCCTCGAGCGCACCTATCAGGCTGTGGCGATTGAAGACCCAGACAATGAAGGCACCATCTACCCTCCTGAGGCTGTCCCCAAGAAGAAGAAGCAGCTGCCCGGCCAAGAGCCTTAGGAGAGCAATCTCTCCAGCCACACCACCTCAGCACCTGTGCCCACGGATGGGGCCACTCCCTCCCTCACGTAGGAAGGCTCGCCTGGCACCCTCCTCAGGTTGGGCTCAGGGGCTCTCTTCTGGAGGGCCTTTGACCTAGCCAACATCACGAGGGAAGCGCTCAAGCACCACATGGAGGCGTGCTTCGTCGCGCGCTTCCCTCATGAGGGCACAAGGCACGGCGTGCCTGGTGCTCGGGAGTTCATCACCAAGACGACCAAGGAGCTTCAAGAGGAGAGAGCCATGCCTGGCCACCATCGCCTACTACCTGGCGCGGCTCCTTGTCCTGGCGAGGACAACGAGCTGCGCGTCTGCGTCAACATCCCAGGGCTCAATAGAGCCGTTTCTCAGGAGCGCTTCTGGCCTTCACGCGTTGGTCGGTGTGAGGGCCCACCTCACAGCTATGTTCGCATGCCTTTTGGCTTGCCGAATGCGGCTGTCACTTTCCAGTGTCGCCTGCAAAGCATCATGGCAGCTTAGGAGGCCAGGCACCACGTGGTCTTGGCAGAGGTGGCGACGGTTCTTCGCGATCCCCCCGAGCCTCCAAAGCCTCCCGAGGTTCAGGACCCAGGTGGTTCGTGAGGCGCAACCTCTTCAGCATGCATCTTCACCTACTTCGACATCTCTTCGGTAACGATGCCAGGTGACATTTTCTGGTTTATTTAGTTGGGGCGCCCCTCGGGCCGCATTATCCCCGGGTCGCACGGGCCTGTCCCTGCGACATGTATCCTTTTGCATCTTTGATTTACCTTGTTGGGGCGCCCCTTGGGCTGCATCGTCCCCAGGCCGCGTGGGTCTGTCCCTGCGGCATGTGTCATTCTTGCATCTATCTGGGAAACCTTTACCTCCTCACTTGGGCTGTCTTATGATTATCACCTACTCACCTGATTGATTATTACCCTTCATGGCCTCCCGCATTGCTAACCGACCTCATGTTCATACCGCACGAGGCCACACGTGTTGGCACGGTGCTTATGCTCGGGTCCGTCCCCACAATGCTGGTAAATCTGAGAGATCAAGCTCTGGCTCGCCGCCCGCCCCATGTACGTCACCTCACCAGGTCCTCAGTTCCTTCATCTTCTTGTGGAAACATCAACGGCAAGATAGCACTCGTGATTAGGGGATGTATTCTCCCTCCGGGCTAGCTCGTAGGAATCGATAGAGCTTAACTACGGGTGGCCCCCGCCAGTTGTTCCATTTCCATGTGATTCGCTTACGCGTTAAAGGGGGGCTCCTGAGCATCGTGCCTCAGGAGCTCCTACTAACTCTCCAGCCCTCACCCCCTAGCCTTGACCATGGCATCACGACCTGGCATACCAATGGCGGCTGAGCGTCGCTCGAGGGTCGGGACCCGAGGACGCATAGCATTCAGATGAGCGAGGAAATGGGAGACCGGCATGGACCTACCTAGTAGCATCACCGCTGAAGCACAAATCGGCCGTTGCGCAATGAATCATCATAGCCTTGCCAAAAGATAAGTCACCCATGCATAATGAAGTGAATCTCTCCGTCCGAAGTCCTCCGCTCTCACAAGCTCACTCCGGAAGTACTATTTCCCTTTTCGGCCTCCAGGGAGTGATATGTCTCCATCGTATCTACTTTCCAAACACTTTTGACCTTATTTTGGACTCTAACTTGCATGATTTGAATGGAACTTACCCAGACTTACGTTGTTTTTAGTAGAATTGCCATGATGTTATTTTTGTGCAGAAATAAAAGTTCTCGGAATGACCTGAAACTTCACGAAGAATATTTTTGGAATTTATAAAAAAATATTGGCGAAAGAATCAACACCAGGGGGCCCACACCCTGTCCACGAGGGTGGGGGCGCCACCCTAGGGCGTGCCCCCTGTCTCATGGGCCCCCTGAGGTTCCATCAACCTCAACTCCAACTCTATATATTCATGTTCGGGGAGAAAAAAGTCAGAGAGAAGGATTCATCGTGTTTTACGATACGGAGCCACCACCAAGCCCTAATATCTCTTAGGAGGGCTGATCTGGAGTCCGTTCGGGGCTCTGACTAGGGGAATCCGTCACCATCGTCATCATCAACCTTGCTCCATCACCAATTTCATGATGCTCACAGCCGTGTGTGAATAATTCCATCGTAGGCTTGCTAGACGGTGATGGGATGGATGAGATTTATCATGTAATTGAGTTAGTTTTATTAGGGTTTGATCCCTAGTATCCATTATGTTCTGAGATTGATGTTGCTATGACTTTGCTATACTTAATGCTTGCCACTAGGGCCCGAGTGCCATGATTTTAGATCTGAACCTATTATGTTTTCATGAATATATGTGAGTTCTTGATCCTATCTTACAAGTCAATAGTCACCTACTATGTGTTATGATCCGATAACCCCGAAGTGACAATAATTGGGACCACTCCCGGTGATGACTATAGTTTGAGGATTTCATGTATTCACTAAGTGTTAATGCTTTTTTCCGGTACTCTATTAAAAGGAGGCATTAATATCCCTTAGTTTCCAATAGGACCCCGCTGCCACGGGAGGGTAGGAGAAAATATGTCATGCAAGTTCTTTTCCATAAGCACGTATGACTATATTCGGAATACATGCCTACATAACATGGATGAACTGGAGCTAGTTCTGTGTCGCCCTATGTTATAGTTGTTGCATGAGGAATCACATCCGTCATAAGTATCCATCACTGATCCATTGCCTACGAACTTTTCATATGTTGATCTTTGCTTAAGTACTTTTCCGTTGCCACTGTTACAATCACTACAAAACCAATACTATTACTTTTGCCACCGTTACCATTACATCCATATTACTTTGCTACTAAATACTTTGCTGCAGATATTAAGTCTTTCAGGTGCAGTTGAATTGACAACTCAACTGTTAATACTTGAGAATATTCTTTGGCTCCCCTTGTGTCGAATCAATAAATTTTGGTTGAATACTCTACCCTCGAAAATTGTTGCGATCCCCTATACTTGTGGGTTATCAAGACTATTTTCTGGCACCGTTGCCGGGGAGGATAGCTCTATTCTTTGAGTCACTTGGGATTTATATCTATTGATCACTATGAAGAACTTGAAAGATGAAAGAACCAAGATTTTCCCCTCAACTACGAGGGGAGGTAAGGAACTGCCATCTAGCTCTGCACTTGATTCACCTTCTGTTATCAGTAAACTTGCGACACCTACCCTTGATATTCATTCTGATATGTCGCAAGTTATTGATGTTGCCACTTCTTCTATGCATAATGCTTATGATGAAACTACTTCTATGCTTGATAATACTGTGCAATTAGGTGAATTTCTTGATGAACAACTTGCTAGGGTTAGAGAGAATGAAATTATTGAAACTGGTAATATTGATGAAAGTGATGATGAAGATTCTCCTCCTAGATATGAATTGCCTGTTGTGCCTGAGGGTTATGTTATGGATGAAGAAACTGCTTGAGATCTTTTAGCTTGCAATGATAGATATGATCTTAAGAAACTTTAAGAAACTGTTAGCTAAGCTGAAAGAAAAAATATTTGAATGCTAGAATGAAATATGACCCTGCTTTTTCTACTTCACCTATCTGTATTTCCGATAAAGATTATGATTTCTCTGTCGATCCTCAGTTAATTACATTGGTTGAATCTGATCCTTTTTATGGCTATGAATCTGAAACTGTTGTGGCACATCTTACTAAATTAAATGATATAGCCACCCTATTCACTAATGAGGAAAAAATTCATTACTACTATATCCTTAAGTTATTCCGTTCTCATTAAAGGTTGATGCTAAAACATCGTTTAATTCTGTTGATCCTGGTTGTGTGCGTAGTCCCCAGGATATGGTTTATTACTTCTTTGCTAAATATTTCCCCGCTCATAAGAAACAAGCTATCTTAAGGGAAATATATAATTTTGTGCAAATTGAAGAAGAGAGTCTCCCACAAGCTTGGGGGAGGCTTCTCCGATTACTTAATGCTTTACCTAATCATCCTCTTAGGAAAAACGAAATACTTGATATATTTTATAATGGACTAACCGCTTCTTCCAAAGACCACCTGGATAGTTGTGCTGGTTGTGTTTTCAGGGAATGAATTGTTGATCAAGATGAATTGCTATTGAATAATATGTTGAGTAATGAAAATGATTGGACACTTCCTGAACCAACTCCTAAGCCAACTCCAAAGAAAAGGGGTATTCTATTTCTCAGTCCTGAAGATATGCAAGAGGCAAAGAAATCTATGAAAGAAAAAGGTACTAAAGCTGAAGATGTTAAGAATTTCCCACCTATTGAATAAATACATGGTCTTGATAACCCGATACATGTAGTAAAGGTAAATTCTCTCTATAGATTTGATGAAGGTGATATTCCTCATAACAAGTCTGCTAGCCAATGCTTGGATGAGTTTGATAATTTTATTGTTAAGTAAGCAACTTCAATGCTTAGGTTGGTAGACAATTGAAACGTAATGCTTATATGATTGAACACTTGAGTGATTATATGTCTAGAGTTAAAGGTGAACTTAAGCTTATTAGTAAACATGCTTCTATGGTTACCACTCAAGTAGAACAAGTACTTATTGCTCAGAATGATTTTCTCAATGAATTAGATAATAAGAAAAATGAAAATCCTGTTAGAGTTGTGACTAGAGGGGGTAAAATGACTCAGGAACCTTTGTATCCTAAGGGCCACCCTAAGAGAATTGAGCAAGATTCTCAGAGAACTAATGTTGATGCACCTAGTTCTTCTAAGAAGAAGAAAAAGAAAAATGATAGGACTTTGCATGCTTCTAGTGAACCTGTTGTTGACATACCTGATCCCAATGATATTTCTATTTCTGATGTTGAAACATAATATGGTAATGAACATGAACCTAGTGTTAATATTAAAGATGATGTTCATGATGATGCTCAACCTAGCAATAACAACGATGTAGAGATTGAACCTGTTGTTGATCTTGATAACCCACAATCAAAGCATCAACATTATGATAAGAGAGACTTCGTTGCTAGGAAGCACGGTAAAGAAAGAGAACCATGGGTTCACAAACCCATGCCTTTTCCTCCTAAACCATCCAAGAAAAAGGATGATGAGGATTTTGAGTGCTGTGCTGAAATGATTAGACCTATCTTTTTGCGTATCTGTTTGACTGATATGCTTAAAATGAATCCTTATGCTAAGTACATGAAAGATATTATTACAAATAAAAGAAAGATACCGGAACCTGACATTTCCACCATGCTTGCTAATTATACTTTTAAAGGTGGAATACCAAAAGAAACTCGGAGATCCAGGAGTACCAACTATACCATGCTCCATTAAAAGAAACTATCATAAAACTGCTTTATGTGATCTCGGAGTCGGTGTTAGTGTTATGCCTCTCTCTTTATATCATAGACTTGATTTGAATAAGTTGACACCTACTGAAATATCTTTGCAAATGGCTGATAAATCAACTGGTATACCTGTTGGTATTTGTGAGGATGTGCCTGTTGTGGTTGCAATTTTAACGGACTTTGTTATTCTTGATATTCACGAGGACGATAGTATGTCTATTATTCTTGGTAGACCCTTTTTGAATACTGCAGGGGCTGTTATTGATTGCAACAAAGGCAATGTCACTTTTCATGTTAATGGTAATGAGCATACAATACACTTTCCGGGGAAACAACCTCAAGTCCACAGTATTAATTCTATTGGAAAAACTTCAACGATTACTATTGGAGGTTTTGAATTTCCTCTTCCTGCTGTCAAGAAGAAATATGATATTCTTATTGTTGGGGATGTGCATATCCCTATTGAGGTAACCTAGTGTTATTCAAAAATTCTTCAGTTTCATGTTATTTGGAAAGAGTTTGTTAACAAGACACGATCAACCTTGTTAGTGGGTTCCTTTTGATGAGCATGAGATGGATGAAGTTAGAAAGCACAACTCTCTGTACCCTCCTTTTACTTTCTGTTATTTAGATTAAATAAACTAAAAATAGTATTTTCTGTCTGTTTTCTGAATTATCCTTGCAATAAAAATACCCAGAAAATAAAAGTTCTCCAAATATCCTGAAAAATTTATATGATTTTTAGAATATTTAAGAATTTTTTGCACTAAGAACACACCTGGGGGCCACACCACCTGGCCACGAGGGTCCAGGGCGCGCCCACCCCCTGGGGCGCGCCCCCTGCCTCATGGACGCCACGTGAGCCCCCTCCACTTATTCTTGCACCCACACACTTCGTCTTCCTCCAGGAAAAATCATCCACCAGCTCAAACCCGAGTTCTAGCTCATCTTGCTGCCATTTTCGGTGTCCTTCCTCAAAGCTCCATTCACAAAACTGCTTTGGGGGATTGTTCTTCGGTATGTGACTCCTCCAATGGCCCAATTAGTTTTTTGTTCTAGTGCTTTATTTATTGCAAATTTTTGCTGCTTAGGCGACCCTGTTCTTGAGCTTACATGTCAAATTTATGTGGTCAAAAGTAGTTTTAATGCATGATATGGCCTCTAGGCACTTGTGGGAGTAGTTGCTATCAATCTTGTTGAGTTTGGTTCACTTTTATTTTGAGTCACTAAAAATTTCAGAAATTTTTTAGAGGAAGAAAAATGTTTAGGGAAATGTACCAAGGTGGTTCCTCAAGGAAGCAAGGCCCAAGGCTCGCGATACGTGAGCCAGACAATGAACTACCAAGGGAAGCTCAAGTGTGGCCTTGTGAATGGCCGTCAGAGGAGTTCATGGTCCAGGCAGGCATCAAGGATGAATTTGACGCATATGTGTGTAACGCTGATCTTTAGAGCTTCGTGTCAGATAAGTGCCGGCAATACCTCTATCTAACTGATTCAGTTGTGAGAAGGTTTAAATTTACATCCTTGCGCAATTCTCACACTATTTTATTTGATCTTTATGATAAATCATATACCATGGACCTAGAAGATTCTAATACTGCTTGTAAACTCCCGCACTGGGGCAATGTTAGTGAACCTCGCAAATCTGAATATAAAGACTTTCTTGCTAGTATCACTGTGGGGGAATCTAGGGATATCACACAAGCTAACATAGGGAGCATTCATTTCCCTTCCATACATTATTTTGCTCTCTTCATTGGTAGATGCATTAACGGTTAAGATGAGGCTTGTCACATGTGTGTTCCATATCTTAGTTTCCTCAAGAGTGTGGTATCAGGTGATAAACAATATAACTTGGGGGGTATTGTTGCACATAGGTTGCATCACAATAGTATAAGTGGAGATTTATTTGGTGGAATTTATGCAACTCGTGTAGCTAACTATCTTGATATACCCATACATGGAAATGATATAGAGTTGCCTCCTGCTCATCTGGATTATGATGATATGGTTTGCCACCAGTTTCTTGAGAGGAACAATCAGTTCCTCTAGTACCGACTAATCTTTGACAGACGGTGCACCGTTGTAACTCCCCGGAGACACCCGCCGGTGGTCGTTACTCCTGGCGGGATCTAGACTGGCCCCACAGATCAATACTAGTCTTTTCTGCGCACTTTGTCCTCACTCGTGCGCACCCGGGAGCAACTTCTCGGTCGGTCACCCATCCTGACACTACTCCAAGCTGAGCACGCTTAACTTTGGAGTTCTGTCCGAATGGGCTCCCGAAAAAGAAGGAATTCCTTATTATTATGAGTGGTCTATCATCCCTAATAAGCCAGGCCATCACATACACCCCCACTCAGAGGAACCGACGTCCTCGTCGGGCCACAGGAACGTTCCCTCTTGGCATATACGTCTGTGCATCCAGTCCGGTACATGTGCCATGTCGTGTGCCATGAAGGGTCACAAACATCATGAACAACATGACCGCGCACCTGTCTGCAAACATCCGTGTAACCGCGAGGGTCGGCTCTGATACCAACTTGTAACGCCCCGGACACACCCGCCGGTGGTCGTTACTCCTGGCGGGATCTAGACTGGCCCCACAGATCAATACTAGTCTTTTCTGCGCACTTTGTCCTCACTAGTGCGCACCCGGGAGCAACTTCCTGGTCGGTCACCCATCCTGACACTACTCCAAGCTGAGCACGCTTAACATTGGATTCTGTCCGAATGGACTCCCGGAAAAGAAGGAATACCTTATTATTATGAGTAGTCTAGCATCCCTAATAAGCCAGGCCATCACAATTTCTATCCCTACTCCTACTTTCTTTGACTTTCAGGCAAAAAGGAGATATGTTATAACCAGGGAGGAGGCGAACGAGTACAAGAAGAGGACGGAGGCAGCTCGCCTCCAAGTTGTAGATCGTCAGGCAGTAGCTACTGCATCTCATTACGACCCTAGTTACAACTTTGGATATCCACCGGGCCAGTCGTGGCCATAGACCAACTTAGGCCAAAATCCTAAGCTTGGGGGAGTACGTATTTCTCACCGACATTACATTCATGTTCACACACTCATGCCAGTTGTCGGTGCTCATACTTTTTCATTGTACTATCCATGCTAGTTTATTTTCTTTTTAAGCCTTCTTCTTGTGTGTTTGAAAAAAACTGAAGAAAAACCAAAAAAATAGTTGTAGCTTTTAGCTAGTTTACTTTCCATGCTTGTAGTAGTAGTAACTAAAAGAAAACCCAAAAAAATTCCCCGTTCTTCTTTTGCTTGTTGGGAGCTTTCCCGTGTAAGTAGTTTTGTTTCTTTTCTTTTCTTTGGGGTCGAGAGGAGAAGACCATGATGAAAATGTTGAGTGGCTCTCATATGCATTATTGTTGATCTACCAAAGAGCCCATATTACCTTGTCTTCTCCCTTGTATTGAATGCTTGCAGATTCCAGCTTAGTCCAATGCACATGCACTATTATTATTATTATCCACACCGTTCGGTCATGCAAGTGAAAGGCAATAATGACGATATATGATGAACTCATTGAGATGAGAAAACCTGGTATGAACTCGACCTATCTTGTTTTTTGTAAATATGATTAATTCATCATTCCTGATTCAGCCTATTCTGAATGAAACATGTTTGCAATGACAATTAGAGATTATAGCTGCTCATGCCATGCTTAATTAGTTAGGATTTTATAATGGTTTACCTTGCGTGCCAACATGCTATTAAAATGGTTGTGATGTGGTATGATAGGGTGGTATCCTCCTTTGAACGATTCGAGTGGCTTGACTTGGCACATGTTCACGCATGTAGTTGAAACAAAATCAACATAGCCTCCACAATACTTATGTTCATGGTGAATTATATCCTACTCATGCTTGCACTCAGTGTTGATTAATTATAATCCATGTTCATGACTGTTGTCGCTCTCTAGCTGGTCGCTTCCCAGTGTCTTTCTAGCCTTCACTTGTACTAAGAGGGAATACTTCTTGTGCATCCACTTCCATAAACCCCAAAAGTTATTCCATATGAGTCCACCATACCTTCCTATATGCGGTATCTACCTGCCGTTCCAAGTAAATTTGTATGTGCCAAACTCTAAACCTTCAAATGAAATTCTGTTTTGTATGCTCGAATAGCTCATGTATCAACTAGGGTTGTCTATATCTTCCATGCTAGGTGGGTTATTCTCATGAGGAGTGGACTTTGATCCTCATTCACGAGAAAATGGCTGGTAACCGGGATGCCCAGTCCCATGCCTAAATTAAAATAATTGCAAACAGAACTCCCCCAGGATTGTTGTTAGTTGGAGGCACCCGTTATTTCGGACAAGCCATGGATTGCTGTTTGTTGGTGGCGGGGGAGTATAAACTTTACCATTCTGTTTGGGAACCATCTATAATGTGTGTAGCATGGAAGATATCGAGATCTCTTGGTTGTTATGTTGACAATGGAAGTATACCACCCAAAATATTATTCATCTCTGTTTCAAAAATTGAGCTCTGGCACCTCAACAAATCCCTGCTTCACTCTAAGAAGGGTCTATCTATTTACCTTTATGTTGAGTCATCATCCTCTTATTAAAAAGCACCCGTTGGAGAGCACTGTTATCATTTGCATGCATTACTATTAGTTTACATTGAGTATGATGGTGACTGGATCTCTTTTACCATGAATTACAATGTTTAGTCAGTCCTTGATCTTCAGAGGTGCTCTGCATTTATGTTTTGCGGTTTCAGAAAGGGCTAGCGGGATACCATCTTGTTATATTATATTATGATTGTTTTGAGAAAGTGTTGTCATCCGAGATTTACTATTATCACTTGCTAGTTGATTATGCAATTGATATGAGTAAACTTGAGACCTGAATTTTATTGTGAATATGGTTAGTTCATAATCTTTGCTAAAAACTTGAATGTTGGCATTACATATTTACAACAACAAGATCAAACAGAGTTTTGAAAGTTTTTATTTATCACTTTCAGTTTGTCAACTGAATTGCTTGAGGACAAGCAAAGGTTTAAGCTTGGGGGAGTTGATACGTCTCCATCGTATATACTTCTCGAAACACTTTTGACCTTGTTTTGGACTCTAACTTGCATGATTTGAATGGAACTAACCCGGACTGACGCTGTTTTCAGCAGAATTGCCATGGTGTTATTTTTGTGTAGAAATAAAAGTTCTTGTAATGACCTAAAACTTCACGGAGAATATTTTTGGAATTTATAAAAAATACTGGAGAAAGAATCAACACTAGGGGGCCCACACCCTGTCCACGAGGGTGCCCCCCGGCCCCCCCCCCCGTCTCATGGGCCCCCTGAGGCTCCACCGACCTCAACTCCAACTCTATATATTCACGTTCGGGGAGGAAAAAAATCAGAGAGAAGGATTCATTGCGTTTTACGATACGGAGCCGCCGTCAAGCCCTATCTCTCTCGGAAGAGCTGATCTGGAGTCTGTTTGAGGCTCCGGAGAGGGGAATCCTTCGCCATCATCATCATCAACCTTCCTCCATCACCAATTTCATGATGCTCACTGCCGTGCGTGAGTAATTCCATCATAGGCTTGCTGGACGATGATGGGTTGGATGAGATTTATCATGTAATCGAGTTAGTTTTGTTAGGGTTTGATCCCTAGTATCCATTATGTTCTGAGATTGATCTTGCTATGACTTTGCTATGCCTAATGCTTGTCACTAGGGCCCGAGTGCCATGATTTCAAATCTGAACCTATTATTTTTTCATGAATATATGTGAGTTCTTGATCCTATCTTGCAAGTCAATAGTCACCTTCTATGTGTTATGATCCGATAACCCCGAAGTGACAATAATCGGGAGCACTCCCGGTGATGACTATAGTTTGAGGAGTTCATGTATTCACTAAGTGTTAATGCTTTGTTCCGGTACTCTATTAAAAGGAGGCCTTAATATCCCTTAGTTTCCAATAGGACCCCGCTGCCACGGGAGGGTAGGAAAAAACATGTCATGCAAGTTCTTTTCCATAAGCACGTATGACTATATTCGGAATACATGCCTACATTACATGGATAAACTGGAGCTAGTTCTGTGTCACCCTATGTTATAACTTTTGCATGAGGAATAGCATCCGACATAATTATCCATCACTGATCCAGTGCCTACGAGCTTTCCATATATTGTTCTTCGCTTATTTCCATTTCCATTGCTATTGCTATCATCACTACAAAATACCAAAAACATTGCCTACGAGCTTTTCATATATTGATCTTTGCTTAGTTACTTTTCCATTGCCACTGTTGCAACCACTACAAAACCTATACTATTACTTTTGCCACCGTTACCGTTACTTTCATATTACTTTGCCACTAAATACTTTGCTGCAGATATTAAGTCTTTCAGGTGTGGTTGAATTGACAACTCAACTATTAATACTTGAGAATATTCTTTGGCTCCCCTTGTGTCGAATCAGTAAATTTGGGTTGAATACTCTACCCTCGAAAAGTGTTGCGATCCCCTATACTTGTGGGTTATCAAGGAGCTGCTTGCACGCCAAAGGGGACCTCTCGAGCATCGCGCCTTGGGAGCTCTTACTGGACCTCGGCCCGCTCACCTCCTAGCCTTGACCATGGCATCGCGACCTGGCATACCAGCGATTGCTGAAGCCTGCCTGTGGACTAGGACCTGACAGCGTAGATCGCTAAAGCTACCACAAGAACGAAAAGGGGGAGTGATGCCAGAGCGAGACACACATCGGCAATCTCATGTTAAGAACAATAAATAGTGACGCAAAAGCATTACATGGTTTTTACATACCCCCACGAGGTTCGTTTCGATTCCTCGCAAGGAACAAAAGGAGAACAACTTCGAGAAGCCCCGACTACGGGCGCCACCACCGACGCCATCATCAACAGTGGGTCACGTGAGGCCGGCGCCAACCCCATCTAGATCACCGTCGGCACCGGACGCAGGTCACTATCGTTCTCCAAGCACGGCGAGAGCTCGGTGGCACGTAGTTGTCGGCGCTCGACTCCGGAGACTCGCTAGGCTTGGGAGAGTCGCTGGACTCCCAGGAGCCGTTGCTGCCGCTGGGGGTCATCGGCAGGACCAACGGCAGGCCTTGTGCCCGTCGCCTCGCCATGACGGTCTCCTTTGGGGTAGCACTCCAGGCGGCGGCCTCCCTCATCGATCACCTTGAAGAAAAGCATGGAGGCGCCATCATACTCGAAGTGGATGGCGAGGGCCCCCTCCGTGCGGCAGACGCGGGCGACCTCGCCCCATCCAGGAGTCATGAAAATCCTGTCGGGGGAGACGACCTCAACCTCCGCCCCCATGGCCAGGCTGTAGCACCCGGCGTGCTGCAGCCACAGCTCGAGCGGCCCCCTCGGCGGCATCTCTTTGGCAAAGAACTGCGAGAACCAGTTCCACATGCGCGGTGGCATCGCCGCTCACATCATGAACTCACGCGAGGAGCCTCTGGCGTGGGTTCGCGGGCCAGACGGCCGCACAGCCCCAGCCTGACCCCCGCGGCCGCAGATCGCATGGCGTGGAGCACTGCTATCTCCTCCCGAGCCTTGCGCCCAGGCATACAGGGGGAGTGGTAAGCCAGGTGGTGGCTGCTCGTACCAAGGCTGCCTCACTTCATGCCTCACCTCGACGCCGCGAGGACGCCTGGGCCTCTTCTTCGGTGGGAGCAGTTTAGGCCCCTCAAGGGGGGTCTTTCCTTTTTCCACTACGGAAAACCTCCTAATCGGCGCCATGAGTGCTACGGCAAGTCAGCAAGATGGAGGGACTATGAATAAGAAGGAGAAGTGGGCGGCAAAAAGACAAAGATGAGCAAGGGGGGCTCAGCCCCTTCCTCATTTATAGCTAAGAGGAGGCCAACCTCCGGCCTCCACGATCACACGTAATGATGATTTCCCTCTGCATGCAGCGGAGTCCCATCAAGACGGGCGATTGCTGAGGCAGCATGGGGAAGCGGAGGTGCCCACGTCCCATCAATCACCACGCATCGATCAAGGCCGCAGGCAGTTGGGGCCCGTGGCTCTCCGTACATGCCCTTTGGCTTCGCCTCGAAGCCAAGTTCGAGCGCGCCTTGGGCCCGGGGGCTATGTTGGCGTCCTGGGAACGGGGGTACCTGGACTTGCCTGTCTGTGGCCCATGACACGGCTCCATCAGCGGCCCAGTATGGCCAAGTTTCAGCAGCTACGACTCAAGACCCTCACGAGGGCCCAAGCCTCGCGAGGCAGACGACACAAAGACCTCCCTGGGGGGCGACCTCACTAGGCTGGCTCCCGAGGAGTGGATATATCAAGGCAAGGTGCACCTTGCGAGGTTCATGTGACGTGAGCCGTGACGACCATGGCCAGGCGGGCACCAGCGGGCGCAGTGTGCCAGTTTCCCCTTCGGTGCAAAGGAGGCAAGTGCAGGCGCGGAGTCCCAAGGAATCAGGTAAAGGTTTCCATATTGGTTCAATGAGACCAAGACTGCCAGGACGACAGGACGGAGGTCATCACGGAGCCCACTGCAGCATCGCCACCAGAGCCTTTGTAGGCGAAGACTACTTCTGTCAGGATAGCTTGTACTAGTTGTCCCCCTTCAAATTTGGCCGTTGTGGGATCCCTTCCCGCCTACATTTGGGAAGAGGACCGAGGCCACTATAAATAGGAATTAGCCACCAGAGAGAAGGGGATCGGATCCATTCCACCCTAACCACCCAACAGCTCGTCAAGCTCAAGAACACCTCACCTCCTGAGGTTGTTCAACCACTGTACTAGTTCATCCTTGGCCCCTTGAAGCAATCCACCACAAAGCTGGTGTAGGGTATTACACCGCAAGGTGGCTCGAACCAGGATAAACTGTTGTGTCCCTTGTCCCTCGAGTTCGTCGAGCTAGGTTGTGGAATCACTGGGCTGGCAGGTTGGGAAGAGGCAGTTCTTTGTACGCACCCCAGTGTTCGAACCTCTCAAGGGTCTACGGAGCCCTGAATCCGATATTTGGCACTCAAGATAGGGGTGCGTCAAGGCTTCTCTTCTATCGACTGACTTGCCGCCGACCCACTGTCTCCATGGATGATGCTCGCCGAGCCCGTGCTGACCGTCGAGCCGCTCTTTCCACTGGCGTCGCCAAGACGGCGCCCATTGGCGGGCCTCCCCGTCATTCTCCATCACCCGTCGACAACACCGCCACCGGCCCGGCGGGGAGCGAGCAGCAAGCTTCTTCGCTACACCCCTCCGTGCAACGGGATGGATGCACCGCCACCCCGTCGCTAACCCCAGCTGGCTCGTCGTCCCATGGTCGTCACGGCCCGGCAAACGCGCAGGCTGCGTTGCTAATGGTGTGCAAGCTCCTATGCTACCGCCCAGTCGATGACCTCTACGAAGACTGGCTGGACCGCATCACTGAGCTAGTTAGCGCGGCTGGGGGCTCGCCTACACTGTCCCTCTCGCTGCCTCGTCCGCCGCCCGCTGCGGGCGACGTAGCCCATGGAGCGCCTCTGCCACCTCCCCGTCAGGACATCGCCCTTGGCCCAAGACGCGCGGTCCTGCGGCATGACCCACCACGCCGAGCGCCCATGCGGGAGGAAGAAAGCTGCCGGGAGGTCCAATGGACGCAAGAAGGTGCTCCAGTGCTCCCTCCACCACCACGTCAAGACAGTACACGGGCTGGAGTGGTGGCGCATAAGCACCAAGATCAGGCTCCACCTCCACGACGAGTTCCGATGACCACGGTGGGCTGCCGTGCCTTCACCCCTGAGCTACGCAGCGTTGTCTGGCCAGGCACCACCGACCCTATGGAGTTCCTGCAACTCTACGAGCTGAGCATCGAGGCGGCCAGCAGCGATGAAAAGGTCATGGTGAACTGGTTCCCCATGGCCCTCAAGGATGGAGCACGCTCGTGGCTCTTGAATCTGCTCGCGGGATCGATCTCCTCCTGGGGTGAGATGCGCGAGCGTTTCTTCGCCAACTTCCAGGGCACTCGTGACCGCCCGCCTGCCGCGAGTGACCTGCGGTGCATCAAGCAACAGCCTGGGGAGACCCTGCAGAAGTACATCCAACGCTTCAATAGCGTACGCCTCAAGATCCCCAAGGTTTCTGACGTGGCCATCATCTCGGCATTCTCTGATGGCGTCCGCAATGTCAAGATGAAGGAGGAGCTCGCCATCCACGAGGACCTGTGCACGGCTCTGGAGATGTTCAATATGGCTACCAAGTGCGCAAGAGCTGAGGAAGGGCGCCTCTCCCTCCTCGAACTCCCAGCGGCCGACACAGAAGACAAGAAGGCCAAGGCCAAGGATGTGAAGCGCAAGGGGGCTGTCATGCTTGCGGTGGAACCAGAGATGAAGCGCGTCTGTGACCACCCAGAGTCGTCCAAGGGCAGCAGTCCATTTTGCGTCTTCCACAACTGTAACACCCACAATGCGGCAATATCTCCCACGTGTCGGGGCACGACTTAGAGGCATAGCCGCATGGTAGGTTTGTCGCAAGAGGGGTAATCTTCACACAATCCCATGTACTGAATAAGAAAGGGATAAAGAGTTGGCTTACAATCACCACTTCACACAAATGCAAGTTAAACATACATCATCCAGAATATAATCAAGGTCTGACTACGGAACCAAAATAAAAGAAGAAAACCCCAAATGCTAGATCCCCGATCGTCCCAACTGGGCTCCACTACTAATCAATAGGAAATGAAACAACACAATGAACAAGATCTTCATCGAGCTCCCACTTGATCTGGATTGCGTCACCTGCACCGGTATCATCAGCACCTGCAACTGTTTGGAAGTATCTATGAGTCACGAGGACTCTGCAATCTC
The DNA here is from genome assembly GCF_002162155.2 of Triticum dicoccoides. Classification (NCBI taxonomy): domain Eukaryota; kingdom Viridiplantae; phylum Streptophyta; class Magnoliopsida; order Poales; family Poaceae; genus Triticum; species Triticum dicoccoides. Next base: position 329,630,588 of record NC_041392.1, on the reverse strand, counting down.
ACACCCGCGAGATCAAGACTATTTAAGCTTAAGGGTATGAAAGGGTAGTGAGGTGGAGCTGCAGCAAGCACTAGCATATATGGTGGCTAACATACGCAAAAGAGAGCGAGAAGAGAAGCAGCGCACGGTCGTGAAGCTAGAAATGATCAAGAAGTGATCCTAAAACTACTTACGTTCAAGCATAACACAAGAACCATGTTCACTTCCCGGACTCCGCCGACAAGAGACCATCACGGCTACACACGCGGTTGCTGCATTTTAATTATGTTAACTTTCAAGTTGTCTACAACTGAATATTAACAAATTCCCATCTGCCCATAACCGTGGGCACGGCTTTCGAAAGTTCAAACCCTGCATGGGGTGTCCCAACTTAGCCCATCCCAAGCTCTCACGGTCAACGAAGGATATTCCTTCTCCCAGGAAGACCCGACCAGACTCAAAATCCCCATTAAAAGACATTTCGACAATGGTAAAACAAGACTAGCAAGACCGCCCGATGCGCCGACATCCCGATAGGAGCTACACATATCTCGTTCTCCGGGCAACACCGGATGAGCACTCCGTACAACTAAAACCAGCCCTCAAGTTTCCCTGAGGTGGCACTGCAAAGGACTCTAGTTCGGACGAACACTTAGAGAAGCACTGGCCCGAGGGGGTTAAAATAAAGATGACCCTCGGGTTGGCCGACCCGAGGGAAGGGTAGGTGGTGGTGAGGCAAATGGTAAAACCAAGGTTGGGCCTTGCTGGAGGAGTTTTATTCAAAGTGAACTGTCAAGGGGTCCCCATAACACCCAACCATGTAAGGAACACAAAATCAAGGAACATAACACCGGTATGACGGAAACTAGGGAGGCAAGAGTGGAACAAAACAACAGGCATAAGGCTGAGCCTTCCACCCTTTACCAAGTATATAGATGCATTAATTAAATAAGAGATATTGTGATATCCCAACATATCCATGTTACAACATGGAATAAACTTCATCTTCACCTGCAACTAGCAACATTATAAGAGGGGCTGAGCAAAAGCGGTAACATAGCCAAACAACGGTTTGCTAGGAAAGGTGGGTTAGAGGCTTGACATTGCAATATGGGAGGCATGATATAGCAAGTGGTAGGTATCGTGGCATAGCAATAGAACGAACAACTTGCAAGCAAATATAGAAGTGAATTCGAGGGTATGGTCATCTTGCCTGAGATCCCGCAAGGAAGAAGAACGAGTCCATGAAGAAGACAAATAGACGAAGTCAAACGAATCCTCACAAACGTGACGTGCTCGGAACTAATCCAAAGAAGAAACACCAGAAAGAAGAAAACAACATAGTAAACAACCATCACATAAGCATGGCACGATGCGCAAAAAGTATGATGCATGTCCGGTTTAAATATGCATGGCATGGCATGGCAAAGTGCAACAAACAACACTACAAATTAAGTGGAGCTCAAATGCAATGGGTTGCATATTGACGAAACACCACAACAATTATTTAGTTCTCTCCCACTTATGTACTCAACAATATTAAATGTTGGTTAGCATGGCAAGGGGTGAAGCACAACAAAACTACCTATCTAGGCAAGTTTAAATGAGGCCGGAAACAACGAATAACAATTCCGGAGAATCCTCTTATGCATATTTCAAAGTTGGTACTGTTATGCCCTAAAGCATATTTTAGAGTTGTTAAACATGCAAAGTAAGTACATCTTGTTAAACTAGGCATTTTTCTACCCCATTTACATATAAATTTTGTTAAGTTTGGAGCTACGGTTATTTAGTTATGGAATAAAGCATTTTAACATGGCAATAGGCAAATTAATGCAAACATCAAGTTTAAACATTTTTAACATGGATGAAAGTTTCAAATTATTAGTCTACACAAAATTGGTTTAATCCGATGCATGGTTCGTGAGTTATAATATGCATGAACTCTAGGGACTATTCTGCAAAACCGTAAACTCGTGGATAAATGCTAAAATCGTTGAACAGGAAAAAAATATGACGGGCTGAAACTAGCTAGCCCAATATGAGAAAGAAGAAGAAAAGAAAAAGAAAAAAAGGTGGGGCCCTGGGTGTGTCCTCACCTAGTGGGCCTTGGCCCAACTCGGCGGAGGAGGTAGGCCGGTTGAGGAGAGCGCCGGGCCTTGGGAGGCACCGGCCCATGATGGTGCTGGAGCGGGCGCTCGAGGTTAATGGTTTGACGTGCTCGCTGGAGAGAGGTCATGGCAGGGACGCTGGCGGCGGTCCACGATGAGGCAGCGGCATAGGCGAGCAGGGGAGGCCAGGGGCGACGAGGATGGATGGATACGAGGGCGGGGTTTCCAGATCGGGCAATAGTTCAGGGTGAGGAGGCCGGCAACGACCTCAACGGCGGTGGAATGGGTGACTCCAGCGACGGTGATCTCTCTTGCGCGAGAGAGAGAGCGAGGTCTGAGAGAGGCGGCGAAAATGAAGGAGGAGGAGTACGGGGTCGGCGTGGGAGGACCTGGGCGGCGACGAGGCAAGCGTGCTCGGGATCCCGGGTGGCGCCAGGCGGCGGGGACAAACGGGAGGCACAAGCGAGCGTCGGTTGCGTGCGGTGGGGGCGGGACAGGTTCGTCCAGGCCCAGATTTGGCCCGGTTCGGGCCAGCAGCGGGCTCCGCGGGCCGCGGTGAAGTGGGGCGCACGGGGAACGCGTGGCCTGCTCTGAGTGGGCAGGAGCGACGCTGGGTGGCGGCGCGACCACTCGGACAGCGCCAAGTGGCGGGGATGCGGTGGCCGAAGTGGAAACGGAGGGAAGCGATGGCGCTGATGATTGGGGTGGCGCGGAAAACAAGGAGGGGGTTAGGAGGCTGCCAAAAATGGAAGGTAAGGGGTTTAAATAGGAAAGGAGACTAGGATTAGGGTTTGGAGGGGTTTTTGGAGCATTTCGGAGCACCCGATGGAGATCCGACAGTTCCGATCGAGAGGAGGGGTTTAGCTGGGTTAGGTGGGCGGTGGAGAGTGGGTTGGGCTAAGAGGAGAGAAAAGAGGCAGCCTCGCAACCGTTTCCGGAGACCAAAAACGTCCGATGTTTAACCGGCTACTATACCGCTATAGTTATTCGTTGGGTCGTCAAACGAACTCCAAATGCGATGAAACTTGACAGGCGGTCTATCTACACTATAATAAGACTGCATGCCAACTTTCAACCCATTCAGAGAAATTTTTTTGGCCACTTATCAAATACTATTTCGGACGTGTCGCGGGCGCGTGCAAGTGTGTCTAGGATTAGAACGGACAACAGACAGAACTGGGGGAACCCGAACGGATGCTAGTTTCCAAAAAATGCAGATGCAATGCGGATGATGACATGGCAAGATGCAACATGCAAGTGAATGACAAGGCCACAACAGCGAATAACTAGAAGACACTTGGTGCATCGGTCCCGGGGTGTCACAACAACGTACACCACCACAACACCAACGACTCCCAGGAGCTCAGGGCCATCCGCGACGAGCGCAATGATCAAGGCTACGGTCGTGGAGGAGGCAGAAGTGGAGGATATTGGGACGACCGCGAACCCCACTAGGAGTGGCGCGACCAGCCTCGTGAGGATCGCGGGTAAGGCCAGCCTCGCGAGGGTGCCTGGAGAGACTAGCCTCGTAAGGACCGTCCTCAGGGAAATGTCGGCCTCCCTCCACTTCCACCACCACCAAGAAGGAACAACAACCACCACCAGGACGAGGGGGCTGGGGGCTTCCAGGAGCCTCGCGCCATCGCTTGCATCTTGGGTGGCGCTCAGGCCCCAGCCTCCTAGTGTGTCTTCAAGCAGTTCGCTTGTGAGGTGAACGCGGCCCTCCCCGGGCTCGAGGCCACACGTCCAGTCGGGTGGTCCAAGTGCACCTTCACCTTCAGCTTGTCCGACCAGCTCAAGTGGGCGGCAACTGTCGGTGCACTCCCAATGCTTTGCTTGCCTATCATCAACAATGTCCTTGCCACCAAGACCCTCATCGATGGTGGTGCGGGGCTCAATGTTCTTTCCATCGAGGCGTTCGACCGCCTCCAAGTTCCATATGATCAGCTGCAGCACACCAAGCCCTTCTCAGGAGTGACCGACGGCTCCACCACCCCGATAGGGAAGATCCGACTCCCTGTCACCTTCGGCCAATGTGAAAACTACTGCACCAAGCTCATCGACTTCGACGTCGCTCACATCCGCCTCCCGTACAATGCCATCCTGGGGTATCCGGCCCTGGCCAAGTTCATGGCGATGACCCACCATGGCTACAACGTCCTCAAGATGACAGGGAACCGCAACATCATCACGATCGCCTGCGGGGAGAAGGATGCAGTGTGCTCCCTCGAGTGCACCTATTAGGCTGCGGCAATTCAAGACCCAGACAGCGAAGGCGCCATCTACCCTCCTAAGGCTGTCGCCAAGAAGAAGAAGCAGCTGTCCTGCCAAGAGCCTCAGGAGAGCAGTGTCTCCAGCCGCACCACCTCAGGACCTGCACCCATGGATGGGGCACCTCCCTCCCTCGCGTAGGAAGGCACGCCCGGCGCCCTCCTCAGGCTGGCCTCGGGGGCTCCCTTCTGGAGGGCCTCTGACCTAGCCAACGTCATGAGGGAGGTGCTCGGGCACCACATGGAGGCGTGCTTCGTCGTGCGCTTCCCTCACGAGGGCACAAGGCACGGGGTGCCAGGTGCTCAGGAGTTCATCACCAATACGACCGAGGAGCTTCAAGAGGCGAGAGCCATCTCGGCGTTCTAGGAACGGGGGTCCCCAGACTTGCCTGCCTACGGCTTGCGGCGTGGCTCAAGCGGGGCCCAGCGCGACCCATCTTCATCAGCTCAAGTTCAAGACCCTCGCGAGGGGCTAAGCCTCGCTGGGTGGACGATAGGAAGCTTCCTCAGAGGCAGCCTCATCATGCAGGCTCACGAGGAGGCGGAGAGATCAAGGTAGGGGCACCTCGCGAGGAACTTATGACGCAAGCCATGACGATCGAGACCAGGCGGGCGCCAGGCGGGTGCCGGCCTGCGCAGTGTCCTTGTTTCCCCTTTGGTGCAAAGGGGGCAAGCACAGGCCAAGGCATCAGGCAAAGGTTACCATTCCGGTGCAACGAGACATAGACCAGCCGGACAGCAGGACGGAGGTCACCGTCCTTTGGTCAGCCGAAGACCACCTTTGGTCAGGATAACTTGTACTAGATGTTCCCCTTCGAAATGGCCAATTGTTGGCGCCCTTCCCGCTCATTATTTGGGGAGAGGCCTAGGGCCTCTATAAATAGAGCTAGCCACCACAAAGTAGAGACATCTAGACACCCGGACACCCCCGGGAGAGATCTGGTAGAACCCCAGCAGAGAGAGAGAGAGAGAGAGGCGACTGAACTCACCCTAGCAGTTCATCACACCAGCTCAAGAACACCTCTTGCGAGGCTGTTCCTCCCTTGTACTGTCCATCATCAGCCACATAGGAAATCCACCACACCACACACTGGAGCAGGGTATTACACCACAACGGTGGCCCGAACCAGTATAAACATCGTGTCTCTTGTGTTGTTCTTCATTTTCATCTTAGTTCACACAAGAGGATCGGACGTAGATCGGTAGGGGAGAGATCTCCGCGCGTACCCCAGTGTTCGAACCTCAAGGGTCTGCCGGAACCTGAAACCCGACATTTGGCACGCCAGGTAGGGGTGCGCCGGAATCTTCCTTCCGCTGTTCGCGTGTGATCTTCCGTCGTGTCCATGGCTGACGCTCGTCAGGCTCGTGCCGAGCGCCGGGCTGCTCACGCCGCTTGCGTCGCCCAGACGGCGCCCGTCGGCGGCTCCCCTCGTCGTTCCCCGTCGCCCGCCGCCAACGCCGCCACCGGCCCGGCGGGGAACAAGCAGTAGGCCTCGTCCCAGCACCCCTCGGTGCGGCGGGATGGCCGCACCGCCACCACGTCGCTGACTCCAGCTGGCTCGTCGTCCCACGCCCGTCGCGCACCCATGGACGCGCATGCCTCACTGCTCTTGGCGCGGGAGCTCCTGCACTATCGCCCCGTCAACGACCTCTATGAGGACTGGCTCGCCCACATCACCGAGCTCGTCAGTACCGCAAGGGGCTCCCCCTTGCGGTCCCTCTCGCTGCCTCGCCCTTCGTCCCGTGCAGGGGGCGAGGATCAGGAGGCGCCTCTGCCGCCTCCTCCCCAAGAAGGTGCCTTGGCTCCAAGGCGTGCAGCCCCAGGGCGAGACCCTCCACGTCCGGCGCCAGCGCAGCAAGAAGGGAGCTGCCAAGAGATCCCACATCCCCGGGAAGGTGCTCGCGCGCTCCCAGCGCCGGCGCGCCGAGATCGCGCCCTAGCACCTCCACGACAAAACCCCGTGCTGCTCCCAGTGGCGGCGCGTGGTGACCCGTAAGAACGAGTCCAGCACCAGCAAAGGGCGCCGGTGGCCACGGCGGGCTGCCTCACCTTCATCCTCGAGCTGCTCGATGTCACATGGCCAGTCAAGTTCAAGCCTGACCTCCCTCCCCGCTATGATGGCATAGCGGACCCCGCGGAGTTCCTGCAGCTCTACGAGCTGGGCATCGTAGCCACCAACGGAGATGAGAAGGTCATGGCGAATTGGTTCCCCATGGCGCTCAAGGACGGCGCCCGCACCTGGCTCCTGAACCTGGCGCCCGGCACGATCTCCTCCTGGAGCGAGATGTGCACCCGCTTCATCGCCAACTTTCAGGGCACTCGCGACCGGCCCCCGGCCGTGAGCGACCTGCGCCGCTTCAAGCAACAGCTAGGAGAAACCCTGCAGAAGTACATCTAGCGCTTCAACTATGGTCTCCTCAAGATCCCCAAGGTGACTGAAAAAGCCGTCATCTCAGCCTTCTCCGACGGCGTGCGCGACGTCAAGATGAAGGAAGAGCTAGCAATCCATGAAGAACTGTGCACATCCCTGGAACTATTCAACTTGGTGACCAAGTGCGCCAGGGCTGAGGAAGGGTGTCTCTCCCTTCTCGAGCTCCCGGCAGCCGACCCGGAAGAAAAGAAGCTCAAGGCCAAGGATGTGAAGCGCAAGGGGGCTGCCGTGCTAGCAGCGGAACCGGACACCAAGCGAGGCAAGGATCAACCTGAGTCATCTAAGGGAGGATGGTACTGCGTGTACCACGACCTCGACACCCACAACACCAACGAATGTCAAGAGCTTAGAGCTGTGCGAGATGGGCGAATCGGCCGACGCCCAGAGCGCAACGACAGGGGCTATGGCCAAGGAGTAGGAAGAGGCGGTGGACGATGGGAAGACCGTGGCCTTCGCCAGGGATGGCGTGACCGCCCTCGCGAGGACCACTGGCAGGACCAGCCTCGTGAGGACCGTCCCCACGGCAACGTAGGCCTCCCTCCTCTGCAGCCTCCACCGAGGAGGAACGAAGACCAACACCAAGACGATGGGGCTGGAGGCTTCCAAGAGCCGCGTGCAATTGCTTGCATCCTGGGCGGCGCCCAGGCCCCAGCCTCACAACGCATCTTCAAGCAGTTTGCTCGCGAGGTGAATGCAGTCCTTCCCAAGCTTGAGGCCACGCGCCCTCTCAGGTGGTCTTCGTGCGCGATCACATTCAGTTCCGCAGACCAGCTCAAGTGTGCGGCAACGGCCGGAGTCCTCCCGAAGCTTTGCTCCCCAGTCATCAGCAACGTGCAGGTCACCAGGACCCTCATCGATGGCGGAGCAAGACTCAACGTCTTGTCCATCGAGACGTTCGACAATCTCCAAGTGCCATACGACCAGCTTCAGTCAACCAAGCCTTTCTCAGGAGTCACCGATGGTTCCACTGTTCCAATTGGGCAGGTTCGCCTTCCGGTCACCTTCGGGCAACGCAACAACTACCGCACCGAGCTCATCAACTTTGACGTTGCTCACATCTGCCTACCGTACAACGCCATCCTCAGGTACCCAGCCCTAGCCAAGTTTATGGCAGTGACTCACCATGGTTACAATGTCTTCAAGATGCCAGGAAGCGGTGGAGTCATCACCATACCCTGTGAAGAAAGGGAGGCAGTGTGCTCGCTCAAGCGCGTGTTCCAAGCCGCAGCAATCGAAGACCCAGATCGCAGGAGCGGGAGGCCTCCCAAGGCGTCAAGAAGAAGAAGACCTCACCTAGCCAGAGCCACAAGGAAGAAGGCACCTCCGGAGGTATTGCGTCAGGATTCGCGCCCGATCAGGGAGCGCCGCCCTCTCACACATAGGAAGGCGCGCCCGGCGCCCTCCTCAGGCAGGGCTCAGGGGCTCTCTCTTGGAGAGCCACCGACCTTGCCAAGGTCGCGGGGGAGGCGCTCGGGCACCACTTGGAGGGGTGCTTTCAGGCACGCTTCCCTCAGAAAGGTAAAAGTCAAAGGAGACCAAACCCTCAGGAGTTCATCACAAGGAACACCCAAGAGCTACAAGAGTCCAGAGTCATGCGTGGCAGCCGCCGCTTACCTGCCGTGGCCCCACATCCAGGCGAGGATGGAGGACTGCACGTCTGCGTCGATGTACCAGGGCTCAACCGAGCTGCGTCCCAGGAGTGCCTATGGCCTTCGGCCGTAGGGCGCTGCGTGGGACCACCCCACAGCTACGTTCGCATGCCCTTCGGCCTGCCGTGCGTGGTCGCCGCACATCAGCGCCTGTTGAGGAGCATTCTGGAGGCTCAGGAGGTCAGGCATCGCGCGGTCCTGGCGGAGGTGGCGATGGTCCCCGAAGACCAACACGTGCCACCAGAGCCTCCCGAGGCCCTGGGCCTGGGTGCTCATGAGGGCCGACATCTTCACCGCACATCGCTCACTTCCTCAGCATCACTTCATCTTTAACAGCACCAGCTGACATCTTTCAGAGTTCTACTTTCACCTGGGAGCGCCCACAGGGCTGCACCATTCCCAGGCCGCGTGGGTCCGTCCCCGTGGCATGTATCCATTTTGGTTATGCTCTTTACTTACCATGTTGGGGGCGCCCCTCGGGCTGCAGCATCCCCACACCGCTTGGGCCCGACCCAGCGGCAGTTGCTTTTCCAGCGTTTACCCTAGGATGAAGTTGTTCTTTCACACTTAATATGATTCCCATAATTATCACCTACTGCTTGTCGTCGTGCAAAGCGCTTGCACGTTAAAGGGGGCGCGTGAGCATCGCGACTCATGGGCTCTTATTGGCTCTCCAGCCCTCACCCCCTGGCCTTGACCCACGGCATCGTGACCTGTCATACCAGCGGCGGCTGGGCTCGCTCGGGGGCCGGGACCTGAGGACGTAGAGCATTTGCATTCTAACAACCCTACAGGAACACACCAATTGATAAAGGCCCAGAGCCAGGCGCAACCCACCTCGAGGTAGGGACTCGTGAGTCCTGTGCTGGCTCACGGGTTCCCAGATACACCTCTCCTAGCCCTACTGTGCCGGCCACGTGTCAGGGCGGGGCTGTACACGCCCCGGGGGCTCCTCCCGGAGGGGAGCCCCCTCCCACGCACCAGTGGAAGCACCATGCTCCGTGCTGGCTGACGACACTGCTGAGGAGCGGCTATGCCCGTACACATACGGAAGCGCTATGCTCCGCGCTGGTGATAAACAACTGAGGGCGGCCCATGGCCATACCAACCTCAGGGAGCCCAGAGCTTAGTGTCCGACACCATTGCAATGCCTCCCCTCGGGAGTGCCGCGCGAGGGGGCTGGACACGAGGGCTACGCCCAGGCCTCGCCCGAGCGCACGCCACCCAGCCAGGTCCCTTGGACCTGGTCGTCGCGCGCCACTCCCCAAGCGGAGCCAAGGTACGAAACCCGTTTGAGTGTCTAGGGGGACTCCTGAGCATCGCGACTCAGGAGCCTAAGTTGCCACGTAGCCCCTCACTCCTTAGTCCCGTCCTTGGTATCCGGTCGGGGCTAACGCTGGGTGAGGTACGCGCGGGGCCGGGCCCTGCCGACGTAGAACGATCAATCCACTCCTCGCTCCCCCCTTCCCTACTTGTTGCTCGCGCGTCAAGGGGGACTCCTGAGCATCGCGACTCAGGAGCCTAACTTGCCACGTAGCCCCTCACTCCTTAGTCCCGTCCTTGGTTTCCGGTTAGGGTTAACGCTGGGTGAGGTACGCGCGGGGTCGGGCCCTGCGGACGTAGAGCGTAAACAAGTAGGAGAGGAAAATGCAAATTCCGGGAAATTCAAAGCAAATATTACAAGCCATAAGATTGTTCCACAACGCCTAACACAAGTTTTAACGCCTCCACGAGGCATGGTGCATGTGCAGGAATAAAACAGGATGGAAGCCGCGAAGGAATCACTCCCCAGTAACGCCGTCACCGGTGGAGGAGTCATGCCGGACGACTTCGCCTCCCGAGGTCGCAAGGCCGGCGGCACCGCGCCCGGGTAGGACACTGGGGGAGCGGAACTTCCCTAGCAAAACCTCGGCTCGGACCCTCACGGCCTCAGCGGCGGCAGCGGCACGGTCACCGCTCACGGGCTACAACAGGCCGTCGAAGTCGACGTTGGGGTCGCGCGGGTAGAAATGGCTGAGGACACACGTCAGCGCCGCAGAAGACAGGGCACGCGCCTCGGCCTCAACCGTGGGGCCAAGTCCGTCTGCGACGTCCTCAAGTGCATCAACCAGGAAGGGGAGCAGCTTGGCGGGGCTGTCCTCTGCACCAGCCAATGGCTCCTCTAGGCTGCTCTCATACAACATCTTCAGTATGACTCGAGCCTTCTTCTCCAGCTCCACGAAGGCCGGCCGGTCCTCCATCAGGACCTTTGCCTTGGCGTCCAGCTCGGTCCTCTCCGCCTTCAGCGACCGCTCCAGTGTCTCTAGTCGGCTGTGGCGGACATCAAGCTTGGTGTCCCGGTCCTTGGCGGCGGCCTCCCTAGCCTTCATCTCCTTCTCCTTGTCCTGGCGGCTGCGCACATCCTTGGCGAGCTCGTTGCACAGGCCCTGCAGCTCAGCCTCAAGCATCTTGCAGCAGCCCTGGGCATTTGCGACATCGTCCAGGGCAGCATCGCGAGCGGCCTTGGCTTGGTTGGCGGCCCGCCTCTCCTCGTCGGAGGACGACACGGCCTGGCTCAACACCGCTTGGACGGAGACAGCAGAACTAGCCCAGCCAGAAGCCAACTCCAGGCGCCCGGCCACCAGACAGGGGTCCGCGCTTAGGAGATCCTCCCGAAGTTGGCTCAGCTCGTTGGCAACCTGGTCCAGGACAGAGGCGGAGGGAGCAGAAGAGACAAGAACCTATGGAGCAGGCGGAGAAGATGGTAGCGTGGCCACGGCTTGGCAGGAAGGGACCTCCTGAGCCTTGGCCGCCACGGCCGCAGCATCGGGCACAGTCGACTCCTGGTCCAGCGGGGCCACGGGGGCTGACTCCTCGCCGGGGTGCCCCAGTTGGCCTCGCGAGGGCGGTTGGGTTGGAGAGCCGCGGGCCTCGTCGTCCTCTCCCCCAACAGCCGAAGGCGTCTCCCTGGCAGACGGATTCGCCCCAAGCAGGGCCGCAGAAGCCTCCTTAAACCTCTTGGCCACAGGTGCCGGCCTGGTAAAACAGCGCAAACGTCAAGCCTCAGTGGCAGAAACCAAGCAGAGCACGAATCGAGCACTTACTGGACGTCGTTCGTGGAATCAAGGAACTTCCGGCCATACTTGAAGCCCAAAAGCCTGCAGCGGGGGCCAGCCTTGGAGGGCCCGGAAGCAGAAGGCGTGTCAGGAGAGATGGAGCTGGCCTTGGACCCCCAGGGACCAGAGCAGACCCTGGGGGAACCAGGCTCGACCTGCCCTTCCTCGTGACCGAGGAAGAGCCCTCCTTTCTTTGCTTGGCGTCGGCCTTGTCGTCGTCCGGCATGGAGCGGAGGGCCTGGGACCTGCGCCGAGGGAAGGACTCCCCCAATCCTCGCCTGTCTCCTCCGGGTCGGACGCTTCCTCCTCTGCCTCTTCTTCCTCCTCTTCCCCGCTGGAGCTGCCGGAGGACAAGTTCACCGTCGCCAAGACCGCCAGATCTTCAGGAGCTGCCGTGGGCACCAGCCCCTCACCGTTGAAGGTGGGCATGGCGTTCACCACCAGCTCCCAGTCGTCACGAAGGAACAAGGGGATGGGGGCGCCCACCGGGCTCGCCACGTCTCCCCCAACCAAGGAATGGAGGGCCGCAGCCAGATCCTCGTCGGTCAGGGCCTCGGAGCTCAGGCGCAGGGCGGCGTCTGCTCCTCCAAGCCCCCACAGTGGGAGCGAGTGCTCCTTGAGCAGAGCCACCCGGTGCTCCAAGAACTCCCTCAGGAGCGTGGCCCCAATCAGCTTCGCCGCCTCCGAGTTGCTTGGTCTCAGGGACTTGTCAAGTCGTGCAGTTGCCGAGGCATCATGGGAAGCGCAGTCGCCCACACCCAATCAACCGCCATGCGGCGCCCAAGGACGTAGGCTGTTAGGGCCCGCGGCGCTTCGTGCTTGCCCCTTCGCTTTTCTGCTAAGCCAAGCCCACGCGCGCCTTGGGCCCGGGGGCTACTGTCGGCGTTCTGGGAATGGGGGTCCCCAGACTTGCCTGCCTGCGGCCTGCGGCATGGCTCAAGCAGGGCCCAACGTGGCCCATCTTCATCAGCTCAAGCTCAAGACCCTCGCGAGGGGCCAAGCCTCGCGCGACGGACGAAAGGGAGCTTCCACAGAGGCAGCCTCATCAGGTAGGCTCACGAGGAGGCGGAGAGATCAAGGCAGGGGCACCTCACGAGGAACCCGTGACGCAAGCCATGACGATCGAGACCAGGCGGGCGCCAGGCGAGCGCCGTCCTGCGCAGTGTCCCTGTTTCCCCTTTGGTGCAAAGGGGGCAAGCACAGGCCAAGGCATCAGGCAAAGGTTACCATTCCGGTGCAAGCAGACCAAGACCAGCCGGACGGCAGGATGGAGGTCACCGTGGAGCCCAAGACGGCATCATCCCTAGTGCTTTTGGCAGCCGAAGACCACCTTTGGTCAGGATAACTTGTACTAGATGTTCCCCTTCAAAATGGCCAATTGTTGGCGCCCTTCCCGCTCCTTATTTGGGGAGAGGCCCAGGGCCTCTATAAATAGAGCTAGCCACCACAAAGTAGAGACATCTAGACACCCGGACACCCTCGAGAGAGAACTGGTAGAACCCCAGCAGAGAGAGAGAGAGAGAGAGAGGCGACTGAACTCACCCTAGCAGTTCATCGCACTAGCTCAAGAACACCTCTCGCGAGGCTGTTCTTCCCTTGTACTGTCCATCATCAGCCCCAGAGGCAATCCACCACACCACACACTGTTGTAGGGTATTACACCACAATGGTGGCCCGAACCAGTATAAACATCGTGTCTCTTGTGTTGTTCATCATTTTCATCTTAGTTCGCACGAGAGGATCGGACGTAGATTGGTAGGGGAGAGATCTCCGTGCGCACCCCAGTGTTCGAACCTCAAGGGTCTGCCGGAACCCAAAACCCGACAAGCCATGTGTGGCGACCAACGCCTACCACCTGGCGCGGCTCCTTGTCCTGGCGAGGACAACGAGCTGCGCGTCTGCTTCAACATCCTAAGGCTCAATAGAGTTGCATATCAGGAGTGCTTCTAGCCTTAGCACGCTGGTCGGTGTGAGGGCCCACCTAACAGCTACGTTCGCATGCATTTTGGCTTGCCGAATGCGGCTGTCACTTTCTAGCATCACCTGCGAAGCATCGTGGCAGCTCAGGAGGCCAGGCACCATGTTGTCCTAGTGGA
>NC_041392.1:329603207-329616747 GCF_002162155.2 Triticum dicoccoides | reverse complement strand
CCAAAGCCTCCTGAGGTTCAGGACCCAGGCGGCTCGTGAGGTGCAACCTCTTCAACACACATCTTCAGCTACTTTGACATCTCTTCGGCAACGGTGCCAGGTGACATTTTCCAGTTTATTCAGTTGGGTGCGCCCCTCGGGCTGCATTATCCACGGGTCGCATGGGCCTGTCCCTGCGACAAGTATCCTTTTGCATCTTTGATTTACCTTGTTGGGGGCGCCCCTCGGGCCGCATCATCCCCAGGCCGCGTGGGTCCGTCCCTGCGGCATGTGTCATTCTTGCATCTATCTGGGCTAGCTTTACCTCCTCCCTTGTGTCTTATGATTATCACCTGCTCACCGGATTGATTATTACCCTTCGCGGCCTCCCTTGTTGCTAACCGACCTCGTGTAAATCTGAGAGATTGAGCTCTGGCTCACGGCCTGCCCCACGTACGTCACCACGCCAGGTCCTCAGTGCCTTCATCTTCTTGTGGAAAGATCAGCGGCAGGATAGCACTTGCGATTAGGGGTTGTATTCTCACTCCAGGCTAACTTGCAGGAATCTATAGAGCTTAACTATGGGTGGCCCCTGAAAGTTGTTCCGTTTCTGTGTGATTCACTTGTGCGTTAAAGGGGGGCTCCTGAGCATCGCACCTCAGGAGCTCCTACTAACTCTCCAGCCCTCACCCCCTGGCCTTGACCACGGCATCACGACCTGGCATACCAGTGGCGGCTGAGACTCGCTCGAGGGTCAGGACCCGAGGACGTAGAGCATTCAGATGAGTGAGGAAAGGGAAGACTGGCGCGGCCCTACCTAGTAGCATCACCGCTGAAGCCACGACGCATCGCCCGCTGGCAGTGGCCAGGTCGAAGACCCCACCCAGAGTCGGAGGCGGTGTCCCCGCCGGGGAGGAGCACGGCTGCCTTGCACCCCTCCAATCTCCGCCCGTGACACTCTCATGTAATAATGAGTGGGGTTGTACATGCCCCGGAGTCTCCTGAGCACTACCCTAGAGCCTCACGGGGGCTCTCACCCATGCCCAAGTGGAAGCCCCATGCTCCGTGCTGGCGAACTACACGGTCAATCAGTGACTATGCCCATGCCTAGTGGAAGCCCCATGCTCTCTGTTGGCAGGAAGACTAGAAGACTAGCATAGGTGCCGGACGCGGCTGTTCTTGGCTTTTTCTTGTAACCAAATTTGTTATTTCTTGAAGTGAATTTGAAGTTCTTGTGTCTTTATTCGAAAAGGGGGGACTTGTTTTTTCTTCTCGCAGAGCTTTCACTCTTGATTTTCGTCTCTGTGAAAGATGATGGGCGCCAGTGGCTCCTTCCGTCGCGCCTCGCGAGCGGGGGCAGGGCACAACACACGCCTGGGTTAGCCCGGCGGCTCTGAGAATGCCCCAGAGGCCCAGACCTTAGCAGCCGTGGACCTTCTCGGGTGAACACCTCTCCGAGGCTTCGGCGTCCGGACCCTCGCCCGGTGCTCTCAAGCAAGCCAGCGTGCGCATATTTCCCGAGGCCTCCGGCAAGCTGTCGGATCACGGGTTCTGGCAAAACCCTCAAGGTTCGAACAATGGGGTGCGCCCGAAGATCGCCCCCTACCGATCCACGTCCTAGCTTCGCTAAGATCTTACGGGCTAACTCAATGAACTCGTAACACAAGGGACACAAGATTTATACTGGTTCGGGCCACAATTGTGGTGTAATACCCTACTCCAGTGTGTGGTGGTGGATTGCCTCTTGGGCTGAGGATGAACAGTACAAGGGGAAGAACAACCTCCTGAGGAGAGGTATTCTTGTGCTTGGTGGACTTGTGGTGGTTCTGGTCTCTCTCGGTCGACTGGTCGATCCCCTCGCTATGATGGTGGCTAGTCCTACTTATAGAGGCCCTAGTCCTCTCCCCAAATATTGAGCGGGAAGGGAGCCAACAACGGCCAATTCGAAAGGGGACGGCTAGTACAGCTTATCCTGACAAAAGCAGTCTTCGCCTACCAAAGGCTCTGGTGGTGATGCCGTCTTGGGCTCCATGGTGACCTTCGTCTTGCCATCCTGCTGGTCTCGGTCTCGTTGCACTGATATGGAAACCTTTGCTTGATGCCTCGGTACTCCGCGACTTCGCCTGCTTCCTTAGCACCAAAGAGGAAACAAGGACACTGTGCAGACTGGCGCCCGCTTGGCGCCCACCTGGCCTTGGTCGTCATGGCTTACGTCACTGGAACCTCGTGAGGTTTGCCTGGCCTTGATATCTCTGCCCCTCGCGAGCCAGCCTGGTGAGGCCGCTCCTGAGGAGGTCCTGTGTCATCCGCCTCATGAGGCTTGGCCCCTCACGAGGGTCTTGAGTCCTTTCTAGTGAAGATGGGCCGTACGGGCCCACTCGCAGTGCCACGCCGTGGGCCACATGCAGGCAAGTCTGGGGACCCCCGTTCCCAGAACGCCGACAGTAGCCCTCGGGCCCAAGGCGTGCTCGGTCTTGGCTTCGAGGCGAAGCCAAAGGGGCAAGTGTGGAGCGCCGCGGGCCCTAATAGCCTGCAGCCTTGGTCGAGCGTGCCGGGTGATTTGATGTGGGCGTCTCCGCTTCCCCATGCTGCCTCGGCAACTACCCGACTTGACGAGTCCCTGCTACATGCAAGGGAAATCCATCATTATTACCTTAGATCATGGAGGCCGGTGGTTGGCCTCCCCTTGGCTATAAATGGGAGGTGGGGGCGGAGCCCCCATCGCCCATCTCTTCTCTGCCTCTCCTGCTTCTTCTCCTTCCTAGCTCCACTCCTTGCTTGTGTAGTAATGGCGCCGATTCGGAGGTTCTCGGCCGCAGAGAAGGGCAAGGCTCCCCTCAACAAGCCCGAGCTGCTCCCGCCAAAGAAGAAGAGGTCTCATCACCGTGAGATGGTCGTGAGGCCGGTGGTGTCGCGGCCTTGGTACGACAGGCCGCATGATGGGTACACGCTGCCCTTGTATGCTCGCGCTGCCGATTCTGGAGGGAGGAGCAACGAGCATCGCTGCCTGCGCCAAGGCCGTGCAGGCCGTGTCGTGGAGGCGCACGCCGTCGCCTCGGGGGTCCACCCCGCAGGCTCCTCACGCGAGTTCGTGCTGTGGGCGGCGATGCCCCCGAGAACTTGGATTCGCCTCCTGCAGTTCTTCGCCACCGAGATGTCACCGAGGGGCCCTCTCGAGCTTTGGCTGCAACATGCCGACTGCGACGCCCCAGTGACTGGAGCGGAGATTGAAGTCGTTGCCTCTGGGAAGATCTTCATGACCCGGGGCTGGGGCGAGATTTCCCGGGTCTGCCCCACGGAGGGCGCCATCGCGATCCACTTTGAGTACGACGGTGCCTCTGTGCTACTCTTCCAGGTCTTCGACGAGGAAGGCCGCCGCCTAGAGTGCTGCCCTGAAGGAGGTCGCCAGGACGGCACTACGGCGGGTGCTGGGCCTGCCGCTGGCCTCGCCTACAGTGACTCCAGGTGGTCCAGCGACTCTCCCGAGCTCGTGTACTCTCCGGAGACAAGGGACGATAGCTACGTGCCCCCGAGCTCCCGTCGCGCCCGGAGCAAGGCCGCAGCGTCAGGCCGCCGCCGCCACCGATCTGGATGAGGTTCGCGCCGCCCTCTGGTGACCCACTGTTGATGATGGCGTCATCCTCAGGGGCATGCGTAGTTAGGACTCCCTAAGTTCTTGTCTTTTGTTCCCTGCAAGGAATTGGGAAATGGACCCCGTTGGGGCGTGTAAGGCATCTGTAGTGTCCTTTGTTGACATTATCCTTATTATGAAATTGTGCGTGTGCGTGCTCCGTTCCGGCTCGGTTTCCCCATTCCAACCTCGCGACGGTGTGGTGCTCTACGCCGACAGGTCTCGGTCCCCAGGTAGGCTTCAGCCGTCGCTGGTATGCCAGGTCGCGTGGCGTGGTCAAGGCCAGGAGGTGAGCAGCCCGAGGTCCAGTAAGAGCCCCTGAGACGCGATGCTAAGGAGGTCCTCTTTGGCGCGCAAGCAGCCGCCGAGAGGTAGGAGAGGGAGACTACGTCGCCGCAGCTGGGCTACACAAATGAGAATTCTGCGCTGTAGCGGTTGATTGAGCGTGAAACTTATCTTGGCAATCTGGGGTTGGTCCCTCGCGAGACGCCAGGCTTGGGCGTCGGCCGCTGCCGAGTAGCCAGGTCAGGCCCATGCGGGCCTCCCCCTCCTCTCCGTGTTCTTCTTGGTGCTCTACGTCCTCAGGTCCCGGCCCTCGAGCGAGCTCAGCCGCCACTGGTATGCCAGGTCGCGTGCCATGGTCAAGGCTAGGGGGTGAGGGTTGGAGAGCCAGTAAGAGTTCCTGAGTCGCGATGCTCAGGAGCCCCCCTTTAATGCGCAAGCGAATCGCATGAGAAAAGAGGGAGAGACCGCGGTATCGCCCACCGTAGCCTTCTGGGAGTTCCTGCAAATGAGCTCGAGGAATGGCACCGATCACCGTGGTGATTTCCGATCCGTCTCTGGTACGTGGAAGGGGACTCCCTGCTGCGGAGAGCCCCCGAGGCGTGTACAGCCCCGCCCTGACACGTGGCTTGCACGACAGGGCTGGACGAAGGTGTGTCTGGGCACTCATGAGCTAGCGCGGGACTCACGAGGCCCTACCTCAAGGCGGGTTGCGCCGGGTCTTGATTCTTGTTCAATGTCTTGGTCCTATGAGGTGGTCAGACAACCTACGCCGAACGAGTCTCCTAAGGTTATCGCATGAGAAAGCCAAGCACCAACGGCCCCAGGAGGTGACGTGAACGGGGCCGGCCTGTCGGACAGAGCTCGGCCGTTGGATTTATCGACGCTGCAGGGACGGGCCTGATCACATACTCCGTGCCTAATCCTCTCACGTGAAGGGTCCTGAAGAAAGATGACCGGCGCGCGGCTCCCACGATGGGCGACAATCAAGCAGGTGATAGTCATAGATAGATTAAGCATGAAAGGCAACCTAGCTCAGGTAGATGCATAAACGATACGCGCCACTGGGTCTGGCCCGAGTGGCTTGGGGATGATGCAGCCCGAGGGGCACCCCCAGCAAGGTAAGCTAAAGACATAAAAAGGAAGGGATACATACCACAGGGACGGACCCACGCGGCCTGGGAATGATGCAACCTCCTGGGCGCTCCCAGCTAAATGAACTTGGGAAATGTCACCTGGTTCCATTGATGAAGGGGTGTTGAGGCAGCTGAAGGTACGCGGCGAAGGGGTTTCCCCTCAAGAGCCACCAGGGCCCTGAGCCTGGGGAGGCTCTGGGTGTCCAGGCGGTTCCTTGAGGACCGTCTCCATTTCTTCCAGGCCTACGTGGTGCCTGGCCTCCTGACCTGCCATGACGCTTCGCAGGTTGCGCTGGAAGGCAGCGGCCACACTCGGCAAGCCGAACGGCATGCGAACGTAGCAGTGAGGTGGACCTTCGCAATGCCCGACACGTGAAGGCCAGAAGCGCTCCTGAGACGCGGCTCGGTTGAGCCCTGGTATGTCGATGCAGATGCGCAGCTCACCACCCTTGCCTGGGTGGGGAGCAACACCAGGTGGGTGGCGGTCACCGCGCATTGCTCTTGCTTCCTGAAGCTCCTGAGATACCTTGGTGATGAACTCCTGAGCGCTAGGCGCTCCTTGCGCAGTGTCCTCCTGAGGGAGACGTGTTGCGAAACATGCCTCCAAGTGGTGCCCGAGCACCTGCCTCGTGATGTTGGCAAGGTCTGAGGCCCTCTAGAAGATAGCCCCCGAGCCCTGCCCGAGGAGGGCAGCAGGTGCGCCTTCCTATGCGATAGAGGGAGACGGCCCAGGTGCGGGCGCTGATCCTGATGAGGTGCCACTTGCGGTGCTGCCCTCCTGAGGTCCGGCACGGAGTTGCTGCTTCTTCTTCTTGGGGACGACCTCCGGAGGGTACCGAGCTGCATTGTGGCCGGGGTCTTTGATTAACGCTGCTTGGAAGGGGCGCTCGAGGGAGCACACCGCATCTCTTTCTTCACAGGGGACTATGATGATCCCACCGCTTCCTGGCATCTTGAGGACGTTGTAGCCATGGTGCGTCACGGTCATGAACTTGGCCAGGGCCAGATACCCGAGGATGGCATTGTATGGTAGACGGATGTGGGCGACGTCGAATTCGATGAGCTCGGTGCGGTAGTTGTTATGCTGTCCGAAGGTGACTGGGAGGCGGACCTGCCCGATCGGGGTGGTGGAGCCGTCAGTCACTCCTAAGAAAGGCATGGTGGGCTGAAGCGGACCGTATGGCACTTGGAGGTTGTCGAATGTCTCGACGGACAGGACGTTGAGCCCTGCGCCATCGTCGATGAGGGTCTTGGTGACTTGCACGTTGCTAATGACGGGTGAACAAAGCATCGGGAGGACGCCAGCGGTGGCCGCGCACTTGAGCTGATTTGCCGAGGTAAATGTGATGGCGCACTTGGACCACCTGAGAGGGCGCATGGCCTTGAGCTTGGGGAGGACTGCGTTCACCTCACGAGCAAACTATTCAAAGATACATTGTGAGGCTGGGGCTTGAGCTCCGCCCAAGATGCAAGCGATGGCACGCGGCTCCTGGAAGCCCCCAGCCCCCTCGCCTTGGTGGTGGTCGTCATTACTTCTTGGTGGTGGCGGTAGTGGAGGAAGACCGGCGTTGCTCTGAGGGTCATCCTCACGAGGCTGATCCCTCTAGGCGCCCTCGCGAGGCTGATCCTGCCAGTGGTTCTCACGAGGCCGGTTGCGCCACTCTTGATGCGGGCCACGGTCATCCTAGCGTCCGCCACCATGTCCTTTTGCTCGGCCGTAGCTCCAGTCGTTGCGCTCGGGGCATCGACCGAAGCGTCCTTCTCGAATGGCTCTGAGCCCTTGACAGTCACTGGTGTTGTGGCTATGCAGGTTATGGAAGGCGCAGAATGATCGGCTGCTCTTGGATGACTCGGGCTGGTCCCTGCCGCGCTTTTTGTCCAGCTCCGCTGCGAGCACGGCTGCTCCCTTGCACTTCACGTCTTTGGCCTTGGCTTTCTTCTCCTCCGGGTCCGCAGTCGGGAGCTCAAGGAGGGAGAGGCGCCCCTCCTCAGCTCTTGCGCACTTGGTCGCCAGGTTGAACAGCTCCAGAGACATGCACAGCTCCTTGTGGATGGCGAGGTCCTCCTTCATCTTGACATCGCGGACGCCATCGGAGAACACAGAGATGATGGCCTTGTCCGTCACCTTGGGGATCTTGAGGCGAACGTTGTTGAAGCGCTGGATGTACTTCTGGAGGGTCTCTCCTGGTTGTTGCTTGATGCGGCACAGGTCACCCGCAGCCGGTGGGCAGTCGCAAGTGCCCTGGAAGTTGGTGACGAAACTGTCGCGCATCTCGTCCCAGGAGGAGATCGAGCCTGGAGGCAGATTCAGGAGCCAGGAGCGGGCACCATCCTTGAGAGCCATGGGAAACCAGTTCGCCATGAATTTCTCGTCGCCGTTGGCTGCCTCGATGCTCAGCTCGTAGAGCTGTAGGAATTCCGCGGGGTCGGGGGTGCCATCGTAGCGAGGTGGTAGATCCAGCTTGAACTTGCCCGGCCAAGCGACGCTACGTAGCTCAGGGGTGAAGGCGCTGTAGCGTGTCGTGGTCACCGGGACTCTGCGCTGGTGGAGAACTTGTCCTTGATGGGGTCCGCGCACCACCGCCGTAGGCGGCACACGGTCCTGCCGTTGTGGCGCAGGAAGCGTGGGGCATTTTCTCGCGGCCGAGGGACTTCTTGGCAGCTTCTTTCTTCTTGCATGCGGGGCGCCGGACACGGAAGGTCGCGCCGTGGGGCCGCGCGCCTGGGTGCCAGGACCCCGTCTTGTGGCAGAGGTGGTGGAGGCGCTTCATGGGCCACGCTGCCCACGGCTAGCGGAGGGCGTGGCAGCGAGAGGGACGACGCTGGGGAGCCCCCTGCGGCGCTGACAAGCTCGGCGATGCGGTCGAGCTAGTCCTCGTAGAGGTCGTCAATTGGGCGGTAGCACAAGAGCTCGCGCGCCATGCACAGATCGGCCTGCGCGTCCACGGGAGCACAACGAGCGTGGGACGACGAACAGGACAGGGTCAGCGATGGAGTGGCAGTGCGGCCATCCCGCCGCACCGGGGGGTGCAGCAAGGATGCTTGCTGCACGTTCCCCGCCAAGCCGGTGGTGGCGTTGGCGGCAGGTTACAGGGAACAATGGGGTGGCCCGCTGACGGGAGTCGTCTGAGCGATGCAGGCGGCGGGGGAAGCTTGGCGCTCAGCGCGAGCGCGGCGAGCGTCCGCCATGGAGACAATTGACCAACGTGACGCGTAGTGATGGAAGGGAAGCTTCGGCGCACCCCTACCTGGCGCGCCAAATGTCGGATCACGGGTTCCGGCAAAACACTCAAGGTTCAGACACTGGGGTGCGCGCGAAGATCACCCTGTCAGTGTACAAAAGTAGGGGCTCTCCTTTTGACCACTTAACTTGTGCACGGGCTGTCAGAGTGACGCGCCGCGGCCACACTTAGCAGGGCGGAGGAGGGAAGCCGGAGAGAAGCCGAAGCACAAGACAACCACGGCGACGCCAAGACCAGAAGCGCCGGAGGGCAAGAGGGCGAGGTGGACTCCCTTGGCAAGATCCTTGCCGAGGTGGCCTCGCACAGCCCCGGCAAGAGCCCTTGCCGGGGCAACTTGCCCAACACCAGCAAAGCAAGCCACCCTTGAGCCCACAGGCTCCGACCCAATCAACTACATTGGGACCAGGGCTCGGGAGGCACCCCCGTGGTGGCATGCAGATCTTCATGAAGGCCCTACCACCACGCCACCTCAGCTATTTGCCTGCCTACATGGCCCTGCATGCATCGCTAGCCTGGGCGCGTGTCAAAGCGAGGCGGAGCAGCCACGGATAGGACAGGCCTCGTTCCCATCCCCAATAAAGCTAATGGACACCTACGTAGCACATTTAATGCACTTTTTCCCGTAATGCAGTGCGATAAGCTCGCGCATGGTAGGCCTTTCCACCTCCTATGTGCCACTGTGACAACCCCTTTTTCTATAAAAGGAGGCCTGAGGGTTTTTGGAATGGATTCGGGCTTTTTGGAATGGCACAACCACCGAAGCTAGTTAAAAAAGCTCAAGAACACTCAATACATCCACCAAAGCAGGACTAGGGTTTTATGCATCCTCGCGGCCCGAACCTGGGTAAACGATCCATGTGCCAGCTCCTAAACCTGCTCTTCTCATGACCCCGCACCCGCCGGCCGTAGAAGGGATCCTAGTGATCCCATAGGTGTCGTTCCCACCGACATCTTTGGCGCGCCAGGTAGGGGCGCGCAGTTGTGAGAATCTGGTTTAGCGGCCGGCTTAGCAGTTTCTCGTGGCCACGACTTCTAGAGAAGAAGACAACCAAGAGAATGATGCCGCCTGCAAGCGCGAAGGACGCCGGTGCGGCGACAGGAAAGCTAAGTCATACGAAACTTTAAGCAATTTCCTTTTTATATATGAGGTTATTGTCCTCGAAGGTCCTTCCCTATGTATGAAAGCCTACATGCAAAGGGGCCCTTCCGCAATTGGCAACACCCTTGTTCTGTTTGAGTCCGCTCAACATCTTAAGTGGCCGTGTCGAGAGTGGCAGGGTAGCCTTCCGCAATTGGAAACACTCTCAATTCTGACTCGAGTCAATCTCGATAGTTCAAGCAGCCGCGTTGAGAGCGGTAAGGTGGCTCGCCGAGCAGCAAGCACACCCGACAGGCTATTGGGGATCCATTCCCAAGGTGTCTCCATGGGTTTACGCGCCGACGAGCCTACGCGATTAACGTAGGGTGTACATAGAAGGAAAGATCAGACAGGAGAATAGCATCATTGTATCAAAAGTACTGAAGAGTTATATTACATCAGTTGTTGCTGCGGTTCTAACTAAAGATATTGTGTTGGCCATGAACCCGCAGCGGCAACGAGAAATGGGGTGCCTAATCCCGGTGCTGGACCTCCACCCTCTCGATTCCGTCGATGAGGCTGATGATGGGCTTGATATGTTCCTTGAGCGTTGCAAGGTCTGCATCCTCCGGCAAGCTCTCCAGCACGGCGACGAAGTTGAGGTTGGGGTTCCAGTGTACCACCTTGGTGAGAACCTTGGTCATGCCACCCCGGCAAAGCCTCCCGCACTCATCGGCCAGGGAGGCCGCCCGGTTGGAGTGGAGCTGCTCCAGGGCCCCGAGGACGCCCTCGAAGAAGATGCTCAGCCTGGCGTTGGGGCTCGCGTTGCGCTCCAACGTATACCTCACATTTGGCATCCCCATGGTAGCCAGCAGTGTGGTGATCTTGCCGGCGATGCCTTCGAGACGCCCGATCCAGTGGTTCTCGCCTTCCACAAAATCCTTGTGGTTGGCGGCTTCATTCTTCCGCAGCTGCTTCTCGGTCTCCAGGTCCTTGGCCAGCGCCCCCTCCTGGGCCTTTCCCTCCGACAGCATCCCCTCGAGACCCTCCAGCTTCAGCTTGAGGTCTTTGATGGAGTTGTTGGCTTCAGAGAGCTGCCCGGCCTTGTCGAGGACTGCACCCTGCGCCTCAACCAAGGCACCGTTGAGCATGTCCTTCTCCTTGGACAGCTGCAGGACCTGATCCTTGAGCCCGTCCCGCTGCACCTCCAGCTCCTTTGCCTTGTCGGTGTGAACCAGAGCCTGGGCATCGAGTGCCTCCTTGTGCCTCTACTCCAGCCCCTAGGTCTGCTGCACGACAAGCTTTTCCACCTCCCCGTCCTTGCCGTGAAGTGTTGCGGCCAACTTCTCCTCACGCGCGGCAAGGTCCTCCTTCTAGGAGTTCAGCGCGGCCTAATGTTGGGCTCGATCGGCCTCGGCTGCGGCGGCCAGGTTCTTCGCCGTCTCCGGGGCCTTCTCGATGTCGGCCCGCTCCATGGTGAGCTCCACCTCATTCCTGGCCAGCTCGCCCTGGGCGGACTTCAGCTCCTCACAGTCATGCCTTAAGGTTCGCCTCCGCCTTGTCCACCGTTGCCATCCTGGACTTGGCCTTGTCCAGGCGGGCGCGATGGAGCCCTGGAGCTTCCAAAAGCTGGCGCCCATGGCCTGGAGAAGCCTCTCCTCCTGAGAACCGTCATCGTCGGTGCTTGGCTCATCGACGACCTCGAGCCCGGCGGCGGCGAGCACCTCCTCATCGAACACCTCTCCCTTGATGGGCACCCTGGAGCTTGAGGCCCCTGGGAGGTGGACGAAAAGGTCGTCGCTCACCCTCAGGTACCTGCCGGAGCCAGAGGTAGCGGAGGAGGAAGGCTAGTCATCAGCCACCTCCTCCTCAGCAACGGGCTCGCCGGCCTCCCTGGCAGGTCCCTTGTCGGCCTCCTCGGCAGTAGCCTTGCCGGGCTCCCT
Source organism: Triticum dicoccoides (assembly GCF_002162155.2). Taxonomy (NCBI): domain Eukaryota; kingdom Viridiplantae; phylum Streptophyta; class Magnoliopsida; order Poales; family Poaceae; genus Triticum; species Triticum dicoccoides. Next base: position 329,605,456 of record NC_041392.1, on the reverse strand, counting down.
GGCAGGCCCCTTGGCGGCGTCCTTGGCAGCGCCCTTGGCGGCCTCCTCGGCGGCGATCTTCTCATCTCCGCCGCGGCGTCCTTGGCGACATCCTCGATGATGGTGTTCAGGTCCTCCCGGTCCGCCAGGAGAGGATCTGAATATCGGAAGGGGGTGAAGTGAAGCCAAGACCAAGTTTCAAGAAAAAAAGGGATGGAAGGTGAATGGCTTACCCATGCTATGCTGGGAAGACAAGGCCCCCTCCCTGCCAACATCAGGCGCTGAGGTGCGGCCATCGGTGCCCAAGCTTGCCTCCTCCTCCTCCATGTGCATGGGCTCGGTGCCTGGCACCCTTGCCGGGGACGCCCCTCGGGGTGGCGTGGTTGACGGAGGCGGCATGTTGGGGTAGCCCTAAGTGGCTCCTCCTGCTGCTGTCCTCCTCCTGCGATCACGGCAAGGTCAGCACCAAGGATCATGCCCTTGGCACACGTCGACGAGGGGCGAGTGATGAACTTACGCTGGGGGCTGCTCCGGGGGCTGCTGGCCGGGCTACTCACCACCACCAGTGGCGCCTTAGAGGTGCCCGCAGGGGGCTGGCCGCCCGCCGAAGACCTGGCCCTCTTCACCCTCTGGGCCAGTGTCTCCGCATCCCTGCCGAGACGAAAACAAGTCAAGATAAGAAGCATAGTTAGAGGAGCCGGAGATGACCAAAGGAAACATCACTTACTCGTCCTCCACCTCCTCTTCTGCTGCCTCCCTCTTCCTCCTCGGGCTGAGAGACCCGAGGTCAAAGAAGACCTCCGTGTCGTCGCCTGCGGGAGGAGGGGATGCAGGTGGAGGAGGGGAAGCAAGCGGAATTGGGGAACGCTTGGACAAAGAAGAGGCAGATGCTTTCTTCTTCGCCTCCGCAGCCTTCACCAACTTCTTCGTTGTTGCGGCCCTCGTTTGGCGCGCGGACATCTCCTGGGCATGTCGGGGTTGCGCAGCACTGCCGGGCCGAACTGGCTCGCCGGAGCTGGCCCGTCGTAGGACTCGCCCTTTCCCCGCGGCTGGGAGCTCGACAGCTTCAGCTTCCTCCTCGGACGACTCATCGTTGTCATCCTTGACGAGAGGGGCCCAGGTGCGGGCGCTGCTAGCCTCCCCATCAGACTCCGCCCACTGGGCGAGTTGCTTCTCCTTTGCGGCCACCGTTGCCTTGTCCTCCATGCTGCCGGTGCTGTCGGCCTCCTTGGCGAGTTCCATCTCCGTCGCCCTGGCGGTGATGTAGTCCAGCTCCACCTGGGTGGTGTCCTAGACGAGCCGCGGCTCATCACGGATGTACTTCTCCTCCAGACTGTCGAAGAACTCTTACACCTGCTCCTCCGGCAGCTCGGCCCAATTGGGGACGGGGCAATGCGCGTTGCAGTCCAGCATCATGGCGATGATGTGGTTTTGGGACGAGTTATTGCTCAGCGGGACCACCCCCGCCGGCAACCCAAACAAGGGCCCCTTGGCGACCTTGCCGGAATTCGTGGCCTTGCCGGACCTCTTGGCCTTGCCTTCGCGGTCCACGTCAAGCTGGAGGAGCCGTTGGCAGAAGTGAGCGTGCGCCAACACCATGAAGTTGTGGTCGAGGCTGGGGCAAAGCCTCATGATATCGACCACATTCGTGAAGAGCCAGATTGGCCTCCCCTTGTTATGCAACAGAGCAATTCGGCGGCCGATGAAATCCGCCCCGATCACCTCAGGGGTGAGCCCGGCCTCGGTGAGGCGAAGAATCTAGGTGATGGGATCTTGAGCTTGTTGTCCTGGGCATCGACGTTGCCCAGTCGGGCCTGCGAACCGACGGCGCCTAGCGAACCCGGGAGAACTCCTGTGGGTCATCCTGCTCGATCTAGCACCACCGTCCCCGCCATTCTTCCCACTTCTCCTTCTGGGCGCCCTCTGGGTACGCCCCTTTGTACCTCGGGATCTAGGCGACGCAACCAGAGATGGCGCTTCCCCCTGGATGCGAGGGTAGAAGTAATGGCGGAAGAGCGCCGTGTTGGGGACGACTCCGGCGAAGCCCTCACAGAGGTGGGCAAAAAGAGCCATGCACGACACAACATTTGGAGTAAAGTCCAGGAGGTGGAAGCCAAATGTGTGCATGACATCATTCAAGAAATCGGAGAAAGGGGGGAAGAGACCGCAAGAGAAGTAGTCGACGAAAAACGGGTATCGATTTAGGGCGGCCTTAGCGTAGTTGGCGGGGACGACGCGCGTGGATAGATGCCCCGTCGCCTCCCCCCCCC
>NC_041392.1:329544352-329602966 GCF_002162155.2 Triticum dicoccoides | reverse complement strand
GGAAGTAGGTGAGCTGCGTCCGCCATGCTGCCAGCTCACTCTCCGGTGGCTCCGTCGCTTCGGCATCCTTGGCCATCCCTTTGCCCTTGTTGGTTTTGGGGGCCATGGCGGCTGCGAGAGGCGAGGGGCGGAGGACAGTGAAGACGTGGTGGCGGAAAGAAGGGGCAGAATCTTGAGAAGGAAGGAGAAAGGGATGGCAGTTCCGAGATTGGAAAAGGCGCAGGGGGTAAAGTGAGTAGCGCGCCCATGGTTATTCCGCTTTTTATGGGGAAGGCACGGGCGGCCTCCTCTCCCATTAACCACGACGTGACGCATGCATGCGGGAACCGCCCCATGCATGACCCCCACGTCACGCACGACCATCCACGACGCACGTTCAACGCGGGTCGTGGGGAAGCGCAGCGGACAAGAAGTTACTGCGGTAAAATCCGCCCCACCTGCCCGCGCACCATTCTGGGCCTAGCTCAACAACGCGTCGCGCTTATATGTGGCCCAGGCCCGGGGCTCCTGTCAGTGTACAAAAGTAGGGGCTCTCGTTTTGACCCCTTTACTTGTGCATGGGCAGTCAGAGCCACGCGTCGCAGCCACACTTAGCAGGGCAGAGGAGGGAAGCCGGAGAGAAGCCGAAGCACAAGACAACCAAGGCGACGCCAAGACCAGAAGAGCGGGAGGGCAAGAGGGCGAGGTGGACTCCCTCGGCAAGATCCTTGCCAAGGAGGCCCCCCGCAGCCCCGGCAAGAGCCTTGTCGGGGCAACTTTCCCAACACCAGTAGAGCAAGCCACCCTTGAGCCCACAGGCTCTGACCCAATCAACTACATTGGGACCAGGGCTCGGGAGGCACCTCCGTGGTGGCATGCAGATCTTTGTCAAGATCATAAACAGACAAGATCAGATGAGGATTAGAAGATGACGACCCTCGGCGGGATCCTTGCCAGGGAAATCCACAAGACCCCCAGCAAGCGTCTTGCCGGGGACGACTACGACACCAGGGCAAGACCCTTGCCGGGCCCCCGGCAAGGCTCTTAACGAGGACACCGGCAGGGCCACTGCCAGGCCCGCACCAACCAAGAATCCACCGCCTTTAGCATGCAGCTGCCAGCCCAACCAGCTGGGCAGGCACCTGCGTGGCAACATGCAGCTTCCAGGCCAAATTAGCAAGCACCCGCGTGGCGGCATGCAGATCTTCATGAAGGCCCTACCATCGCGCCACCTTAGCTGCTTGCCTGCCTAGATGGCGCTGCATGCATCGCTAGCCTGGGCGCGTGTCGAAGCGAGGCGGAGCGGCGACAGACGGGACGGGCCTCGTTCCTGTCCCCGATAAAGCTAATGGACTCCTACGTAGCTCATTTAATGCACTTTGTCCCATAATGCCGTGCGATAAGCTCGCACACTATAGGCCTTTCCACCTCCTGTGTGCCACTGTGGCAACCCCTTTTCCTATAAAAGGAGGCCCGAGGCGACCAGGAGAGGGATTCGGGCTTTTTGGAATGGCACAGCCACCGTAGCTAGTTCAAAGAGCTCAAGAACACTCAATACATCCACCAAAGCAGGACTAGGGTTTTACGCATCCTCGCGGCCTGAACCTGGGTAAACGATCCATGTGCTAGCTCCTAAACCTGCTCTTCTCACGACCCCGCGACCGCCGACTATAGAAGGAGTCCTAGTGATCCCATAGTTGTCGTTCCCACCGACACACCCCCTACCGATCCACGTCCTAGCTTCGCTAAGATCTTACGGGCTAACTCGACGAACTCGTAACACAAGGGACACAAGATTTATACTGGTTCGGGCCACCATTGTGGTGTAATACCCTACTCAAGTGTGTGGTGGTGGATTGCCTCTTGGGCTGAGGATGAACAGTACAAGGGGAAGAACTGCCTCCCGAGGAGAGGTGTTCTTATGCTCGGTGGACTTGTGGTGGTTCTGGTCTCTCTCGGTCGACTGGTCGATCCCCTCCCTATGATGGTGGCTAGTCCTACTTATAGAGGCCCTGGTCCTCTCCCCAAATATTGAGTGGGAAGGGAGCCAACAACGGCCAATTCGAAACAGGACAGGTAGTACAGCTTATCCTGACAAAAGCAGTCTTCGCCAGCCAAAGGCTCTGGTGGTGACTCCGTCTTGCCGTCCTGCTGGTCTTGGTCTCATTGCACTAATATGGAAACCTTTTCTTGACACCTCGATACTCCGCGCCTGCGCCTGCTTCCTTAGTACCAAAGAGGAAACAAGGACACTGTGCACGCTTGCGCCCGCCTGGCCTTGGTCGTCATGGCTTACGTCATTGGAACCTCGCGAGGTTTTCTTGGCCTTTATCTCTCCGCCCTCATGAACCAGCCTGGTGAGGCCGCTCCTAAGGAGGTCTTTTGTCATTCGCCTCGCGAGGCTTGGCCCCTCACGAGGGTCTTGAGTCCTTGCTGGTGAAGATGGGCCGTACGGACCCGCTCGCAGTGCCACGCCGTGGGCCGCAGGCAGGCAAGTCTGGGGACCCTCGTTCCAAGAACACCGACACAAGCGCCTGCCTCTGGACCTGGGCCGTGCGCCGCGACCTGACGTGACAACAATAGCCTCCCCTGCTCAGGGTCGGGAGCACGTGAAAAGAAAAGGGAAGGCGACATCAGGGAGCGCAATATTACTTGATACATGATAAAGTAGGTCCTTCCAAAAATGCTTTCGCATCCTCACGAGGTCACATTCAAAGTCTTGACTGGAAAACAGGGAAATACAAGCCTAGGGAGACGCGCTATTACCATCGCTACTGCCGTCGCTGTCATTGTCAGCCCCATGTTCCTCGACCACAGGCGCGCCCACGTCCTCGGCAGGGGCGAGCTTCGCGATTAGGTCGTCAACATGATCTTCCACCCAGCCCTCCAGGGTGCCTTGGATCACGTCGGGTATGGGGGCTATCGCGGCATCAAAGTTGAAGTCAGGATCGGAGTGAAGAAGGTGGTTGAAGACATGCAAGAACACGCACGCAAGAAAGTCACGGCTCCTCTCCTCGACGAGCCGGCATGCCCTCCTGGCCCCACCTTCAACGCATGCCATGACCTTGGTGAAGAAGCTGAGGTAACCGGTGTCATCAACAACGAGCAGGCTGGAGACGTTCTCATCGCAAATATTGCTCAGGGCTTGGTTGGCCCTAAGCCCAAGGGCCAGGAACATATGGGAGTGCTCGCGCTGCAGCACCCGGGCTCATCTCACCTCGTCTGAAGCTTTCTCCATGAGGGAAGAAACACCTTCTACCTGCCGCTAGAGGAAGGACAACTCGGCCTCGGCAGCGGCCCGAGCTTCCCCAGTGGCTTTCTAGTGCTGCTTCGCCGCAGTTAGCTTCTCCTTGAAGCCATCGGACTCGCCCTACAGCTCGTCGCACCGCGTGCAGAAGAGAGCCTCATGGAGCTCCAGCTTCCGGCGGTATTCCTCGGCAAGGGCCCTACGCATCCCCGCCACCTTCTCGTCGGCCTCTCTCTGGATGTTCCCCTCCTGAGAGGCGAGGGTGTCCTCGGTACCAGCCACTTGGTGCTCCATCACTTCCAGCCACTCACGCCCCAGGCATTGCTCCACTGCCTCCAGCACCAGCGTGTCCTCGAGCATGCGGGGCCTCGCCTTGCTCGCGGGCAGCCCGACCGCTGGGGCAGCGAGCATGGCTGTGCACGCCCGGACTTATTGCTCAAGGATGGCATTTGAAGCTTCGCGCTCCCTCTCGCGCCCCCCAAGTGGCCTTGCGTCGGTGATCTATAGCTCAGGCCTCCTCTATGGCGTGGTTGCGAGCCTCCCTCGTCACGGCCAAGGGCCTCTCCGCCTTTGCTCGGCCATGCTCACGTTGCAGGCGGCCGAAGTGATGGCGACTTCTAGCTGGCGCCATTCGCGCGCCAGATGTAGGCGCTCCGCCTCAAGGCGGGCGTTGACGTCACCAAGCTCCACCCCTAGGCACCCGAGTGTGCTCGATTCTTCCTGAAGAAGGTTGTGCCGGATGGCACTGCGCCCGCGTGCGAGCTCCAACGACGGCCTTATGGGTTCGAGAACTATGTAGACATGACCGAGACACCTCTTCAGTCAATAACCAACAGAAGAACCTAGATGCTCATATTGGTTCCTACATATTCTACGAAGATCTTTATCAGTCGAACCGTTATGAAAATATACTTTATTCCCTTTGTCATCGGTATGTTACTTTCCCGAGATTCGATCATCGGTATCTTCATACCTATTTCAATCTCATTACCAGCAAGTCTCTTTACTCATTCTGTAATACATCATCCCGCAACTGACTCATTATTCACTTTACTTGCAAGGCTTCTTATGATGTGTATTACCGAGAGGGCCTAGGGATACCTCTCGATACTCGAAGTGACAAATCCTAATCTCGGTCTATGCCAACCCAACAAACACCTTCGGAGATACCTGTAGAGCATCTTTATAATCAACCAGATATGTTGTGACGTTTGATAGCACACAAGGTATTCCTCCAGTATTCAGGAGTTGCATAATCTCATAGTCAAAGGAATATGTATATGACATGAAGAAAGCAATAGCAATAAAACTAAACGATCAATATGCTAAGCTAACGGATGGGTCGTGTGCATCACATCATTCTCCTAATGATGTGATCTTGTTCATCAAATGACAACACATGTCTATGGTTAGGAAACTTAACCATCTTTGATTAACGAGCTAGTCTAGTAGAGGCTTACTAGGGACACAGTGTTTTGTCTATGTATCCACATATGTATCAAGTTTCCGGTTAATACAATTCTAGCATGAATAATAAACATTTATCATGATATAAGGAAATATAAAATAACAACTTTATTATTGCCTCTAGGGCATATTTCCTTCAGTCTCCCACTTGCACTAGAGTCAATAATCTAGTTCACATTGCTATGTGATTTAACACGAATAGTTCACATCTTTATGTGATTAACACCCATAGTTCACATCGCCATGTGACCAACACCCAAAGGGTTTACTAGAGTCAATAATCTAGTTCACATCACCATGTGATTAACACCCAAAGAGTACTAAGGTGTGATCATGTTTTGCTTGTGAGAGAACTTTAGTCAACACGTCTGCCACATTCAGATCCGTATGTATGTCGCAAATTTCTATGTCTACAATGCTCTGCATGGAGCTACTCTAGCTAATTGCTCCCACTTTCAATACATATCCAGATTGAAACTCGGAGTCATTTGGATCAGTGTAAAAGCTTGCATCGACGTAGCTCTTCACAACAAACTCTTCATCACCTCCATAACCGAGAAATATTTCCTTCGTCCTATAAGGATAATTTTGATCGCTGTCTAGTGATCTACTCCAGGATCACTATTGTACCACCTTGCCAAACTCATGGCAAGGTACACAACAGGTTTGGTACACAGCATGGCATACCTTATAGAACCTATGGCTGAGGCATAGGGAATGACTTTCATTCTGTCTCTATCTTCTGTCGTGCTCTAGTTTTGAGTCTTACTCAACTTCACACCTTGCAACACAGACGAGAACCCTTTCTTTGACTGATCCATTTTGAAATTCTTCAAAATCTTGTCAAGGTATGTGCTTTGTGAAAGTCCTATTAAGCGTCTTGATCTATCTCTATAACTCAAGAAAGCGAAAAATGATACTACAAAAACAAAAGTCTTCACGCTTCATAATCCTCGCATGAATATCAAGTCTTCGGGATCACACCAATTTCTTCACTTTCAAAGTCTTCAGAAAGCCAAAGTCTTCAGTTGAAGACATTCATTTTTAGGGGTCAACTTTCTATGTAAATATCAAACTCCTCATAGACTTATAGACCTATGTACACTCATAAATGCATTAGTCCCTTAACCTATAAGTCTTCAATACACCAAAATCATTAAGGGCCACTAGATGCACTTACAATCTCCCCCTTTGGTGATTGATGACAATTTAGGTTAAGTTTTCAACGGGGATAAACATATGAAGTGTAAATAGTGATATTGAGGAATTTGATTGCAAGATATAGAAGAACTCACCCAGAAGATGTGCATATGTGAGGAATTTGCTTTGAATAGCAAATGCACATTGTAGAGCAGAATTATGGAGACCTCGCCCTATATCTTGTAATTCATACATGCATTTAACATATGATATGAAGAATTTGAAATGCATGATGAAATATGGTGACTGATGTAATTCAGCATGCGTGCATTAACATATACGAGGAAATAGCATGCAGAAAAACAGAGAAAAAGTATCAGACCACCATCGGACTTAAGTTTACAACTCGATCCAACAAAAACTTCAGAAGAACGAGAGTTGCAACTTAAAAAATGCCCATATATAGAGACCTGCTTGAAGACTAACTCAAATTTCTCCCCCTTTGTCATTGAATGGCCAAAAGGGACGAAAAATGAGGACTAACGCCCCTGAAGAATATCGTCATGAAGTCAATGGAGGAGCGCCAACGTTGTTGGGGTCGTCCGTTGATGTAGGGCCCGCCGCAGTGTTGTTCAAGTCTTCGGCTTTGTCTGTCTCGCGCGATGAAGAGTTTGAACTGGCCACCAAGTGAGGAACTTTGACCTTCTTGAATTTCTTCGAAGGTGGTTGAGACCAGTCAAAGTCCTGTTGGAAGCCCATCTGCTTGAGATCTTCATCACCATAGAGGTGAGACAATACAGCCCAAGTGCGGTCAAAAATTCATGCAAGTAGTAGTGGTTCTTCAAAGTGTTTTGCGTGATCGTCATATTCTGAAGAATTGAACCAAACTGATGCTTGACCCACTTGTGATTGTGATCCACCTTCTGATGGAGACTGAGGAGAAGCTCACGATCAGTCATCACCCTTGGAGCAGTGGCTTGAGGATATTGCTTTGAAGCATTTGCAGCAGTGTCATGGGTGGCAGAGTCATCATTGGTGGAATAAGATGCAGCTTTGTGAAAATGTCCATCCAATGGATGAGTGCCTTCATCAATAACAGCAGCCTTGCCCTTCTCATCAGCTGAGGAAATAGTCATCTTGAGGACTTCAATTGGTGGCAAGTAGCTGAGATGATTTTAACAATCAGCCTTATAGTTGATTGAAGACCTTGATCTGATGAATTTCATGATCCAGAGAGCATAAGGCTTCAATTCAAACGGTGACAAGGCTACATTGGCCAAAATCCTCATGAAGAAATCATGGTAGTTGATAGGAATACCATGTATGATGTTGAAAAGCAGATTCTTCATGATTCCAACAACTTCTTCATCATCAGAGTTGTGGCCCTTGATTGGACTGAGGGTTTTGGTCAATATCCTGTATATAGTCCTTGGCACATAAAGCAGTTCCTTGACAATGAATTTGGTTCTAGGAGCTTGGCCTGGCTTCAAAGGCTTCATCAGGACTTGCATCAGATGGTTGGAGAGCTCAGGTTCATCATAGATGCGTCTTGCACCTTCAGTGGGAGGACTGACTGGGATGGCGTGAAGCAATTCAGAGGCAGGTGCTTTGTATTGAGTATTTTCTGTCATCCAGTCCAATACCCATGTATTCACATCTTCAACATTGCCAGTGATGTGCAATGTGGCATAGAACTGAAGAATGAGTTCTTCATTCCAGTCGTAGATGTCGATGCAGAGGTTGAGCAGACCAGCATCATGAAGAACACTGAGGACCAGGGTGAAGCACGGTAGAGACTCCATGTCCACATGAGGAATCTGCTCATGGTCAAAGATCTTGTCCTTATCAAATAGCAACGAGGAATAGAAGTTCATCTGGCTAGCAGTCCAAAAGCGCTTGCGACGAAGTCGAGCTGCGTCATAAGGATTGTAGTTAGTGAAGAATATGTGCTCAGCAAAGAAGTCATCAGCCTTGATCTTCTGCTTCTTGGTGAGAGGATTCAGTGGCTTGGGCTGAAGATTAGCAGTTGAAGTCTTCACAACCTCTTGAATCATAGTCTCTGGAGCCACAGACTGAGGAATTTTAGGAGCAATGTCATAAGCAGCAGCCTTAGCCTCCATTTCTTCAGCAACATTTGCATCAGCACTAGTGGCTGGAACTTCTTCAGGAATAGTGAGAAGAGAAGCTTGATGTTCTTCAGAGCCCGTGTGAATTTATTCAGTTTGGACTGGGGACTGAGGAATCTATTGTAGAGGGGTGTAGAGTGGTGAATTGGGGTGATGACTTTCCTAGTAGTCATCATTCAGAATAGGAGTGGTACACCCAATGTCCACATCTTCATCTTCATCATCTATTTCTTGGACGCCTGCCTCTTCAGCTATGAACTGAGGCATGGGCGATGATACCTGTGGAGTTGAAGTGACATTGTCCACTTCAATTTCTTCATCCAACTGCTCTGTCGAAGTAGCAGAAGGATCTTCTTCATCAGATTCACTTGGAATCACATATTCCTCACCAAAGGGAATAATCTCCTTTGATGGCATGCTTGATATGGGAACTGCATCTATGGGGTTTGCATAGGAGCTTGTCAAAGTCTTCACTTTCTTCGGAGCTGAAGACTCTGAGGAAGCAGATGCTTTCCTTTTCTTTACAGTTGCTCGCTCCGTAGGTTTGGTTTTCTTTGCTTCTGATGCAGAAGGAAGGTTAGAACTTGTCGGCTGTGCAGGAGGAGCAGATGAAATTGGTTCAATTTCTTCAGGTGCAACTAATGCAATTGCCCTGGCAGGTTCAGCTTCTTCAGGCGCAGTAGCAGATGCTTCGATTGGCCTGGCTTGTTCTTCAGGCGCAACACTAGAGGTTGCCCTGGCAGTTTCTTCAGTGGTTGGAATATCTGCATCAGCCCTGGTGCTCTCATTTTCTTCAGCAGCCTGATTTTCATTAGTGGTGCTGTCATGTTCTTCAGTAGGCTGAGGAGATGCTTCAGCCTGAGAAATTTCATGTTGTGTTGGGGCTGCAATATTTGAGGTGAATCCCTTGTTCAGCTTGATGAATCTGACTTTGGCTCCCAGCCAACCAGTATAGTATCGGTCAAATTCATCACTTAGACCCTTGATTTCTGATTGCAGAGCTACAAGTTCATCAGGTGATAGCTTCAAAACATTTTTCTTCAGAAAGCACTCTTTCTTGTACTGAGCTTTCTTCACCTTCCTCCCCTGTTCAAATTTCCATTTTTCCTCGTCAATGAAGGCCGTCAACACATGACTTTGGCCAGGAGTGAGGTTCAGCTCAGGCGAAGGAGTATTGGGGTCCTTATGCCATAGGTCGATGAAGTCTAGGATCAGCTTTGGATCCAGCATCAATGGCACATTACTGGCTTTGGCTTTAGCGGCCCTGTGCTATCTTTCTATGATGATTATAGCTCAATTTGACCTCTCCATTTAGCTTAAGAAATAAGTGCCAAATTATAATTGGATGCATCTATTAACATATCTTATAAATACAATCAACACTCTATTAGAAAGATAAAGAAGAAGAAAAGCAATTTGGTGGTGGTGGTGGTATTTCAAATAATAGTTTGACCCACCACAATAGAAGGCAATCAAGTTTATCCTCACCAAATTGACTTGCCTTTGTCTCCTAGGCTGTACCGCGGGACCACCTTGAGCTGAATAGAAAACTTTGCCAACCTAGAAAAAAGATCATAACATTACAGTAAGAATGGATTTGTGAAATTAGCGTGTTGTCCTTAAGAATAAAAGAAAAATAAAGGATATGGAAATAAAATGTCAAATCTGGATAGGAATATATAGAACATTTTCACTGTTATAGCACAACAATTTCTACACTGAATGATCTCGAAAAAAATAAGTGTATGCACTAAGAAGTTTATATAGTGAGGCATATAATGAAAACATGTATATTTGTAGGCTTAGTATAGACTTGCATTTATTTTAGATGTATGTTTGTGCCAAACCATTTAAGTTGGGAAAAAATCAAGAGAGAGAATGCTTGTCCCTCACAAAGAAGAAAGAACCGATAGCTACTTCCAACCAGGGGAACTTAATTCATAATATACCATAATTATGACGTAGTATAAACTGAATGTAGAGGGATGAATATAATCTTGAAGATAGATGAACTAACCATGCCCATTAGCAGAATACTATAGCTCAAAAGTTAGAATTGCTACTATTGATATATCAAGTCGGCAAAAAAATATAAGTTGGCATACAATCCAACGAATAGATGTAGATGATACCATTAACTTGTACTGAAGATAACCTGGGATACATATGAAGAGTTGCTAGTTTGTATTAATACAATCCTAAAGGACATTCACAAACCAAAGTGAATCTGTTAAAGCTTTTTTTACAAGACATAGGATAGCCAATGGATAACCATGGAGAAAGGGGTAACAGCTCCCGGGTGCCCCTACACCCTCATGAACAGTAAATTCATAAAAAATCAAAAAAATCTGAAACTTTTAGGTAGCAAATATGATCAAATATTTGATGTTCTTGCAAATTTTCAAGCACAAATAACCTTCATGGGGCCCTCACAAAAAAATCACAGCTCAAAAGTGTACATAAACTTTGAGCAATGATTTTGTTTTTTGAGGTGAGGGCTCCTCGAATGTTATTTTTAGCTGAAACTTTGCAAGATCATCAAAAGTTTGATCATGTTTGACGTCCCAAAGTTTCATATTTTTTTATTCTTTTTCAATTTGTTTTGAATTTACTGTTCATAGAGGGTGTAGAGGCACCCGAGTGCTGAAAATCCTGTCTCGTAACCATGTTGCATGCCCGCATAATGTTCGATTGTAACTCGACAAAAGTGAACATGGGAACAAATAAAACATGTAGACATTAAGATTTACTAATTTGTATTTTGTCTTGTATCACTTTGGCGATCACTTTAAAAGTATTTCCATTCGATCATAGTAGTACTTGACTTTAACGAACTGGCACTAATACAATCAGAACTATGTAGTTTGGATGAACAACAAAGTTTTGTTTGATTAATTCGTTAACATATAATTAAGATAAAATTAATTAGAGTGCCGAGTGAGCACGGCACCATAAATTTGCACAGCGGCAAACTGAATGTCTAGTTTGGCTAGGATAAAAAAATTATGTGAACTCCAGTGTATGGAATAATAAAATTACATTTTTGTTGCAAGTAGAACATCTCTACCATAGGACACAGAGGTAGAAAGTGTATAACCGTGTTGACTAATGGTAAGATTATGCAAACATAAAAAATTTCCAGTTGTACTAACAAACTACAAACACCAAAATCGATAGACAAATATAGTAGGTGGCCGGCCTATAGTTGTTCAACCTGGAAATTGTTTCATCGAAGGTAAAGCTATGACCAGCTCTTAAATCCATCGAAAGTTATTACAAAGTTAGTACAACAGTATTTTAGGCCCGGACTGAGGTAATTTCAGGAAATAGTAAAAACAATTGACGGACAAGCCAAAGAAAAACAAATCAGAAGGGATAAATTTTGTTAGTGCCTGACCTTGACTATGCGAATATGTGGTGGTTCTTGAACAGTTGTGTAAGTGCATCTAGTGCCCCTTAGTGATTTTGGTGTATTGTAGACTTATAAGTTAAGGGACTAATGCGTTTGCAAGTGTACACAAGTCTATAAGTCTATGAGGAGTTTGATATTTACAGAGAAAGTCGACCCCTAAAATGAATGTCTTCGACTGAAGACTTTGAAAGTGAAGAAATTGGTGTGACCGTGATGGCTTGATATTCATATGAGGAACATGAAGCGTGAAGACTTTTGTTTTCATAGTTTCATTTTCTCTTTCTTGAGTCATAGGAAAGACCGTACTATTAAAGGAGGTCGAGGTAAAACTAAGGAAAAGTTTCCAAGTGATGCTCATCTCAAAATCCTACACCTACCAATCCCTTCGAGTGAAGCCATTGGAAATCTCATACAGTTCAGTCAATTTCTTCAGTGACAGAGACGAAGTTCTTCTGGTCTTTGAGGAATTTTTTCTGACTGAGGAGTTAGGAATTCGCCAGTCCGGATTGCCTACAAGTGAGGAACATGATAGCCCTGAAGAATTTGATAGTCAAATTTCCGACCGTTGCTGTGCTACGTGCAACCTGTCCCAAAATATCTACCCACCTAATGGTCATATCATTGAAGGGCATTTATGTCTTATCATGTCGGGCTGCTCACTAGGCTATAAATAGCCGCCCCCTACAACCACTAGCTGGTTGGCTGCTCCGCGAGAAACTGACACTTGTCATTGAGAGCATCCCATCCTTCGAGGACTTTGAGCGAAAATCATCAAGTGAGGAAAAACCCAAAACCCCAAACCAAACACCTACAAACCCAAAGTGATTGAGCATCATTGAAGAGATTGTTTCTGTGTGGAACTGACGCTTGTTACCTTTGAGGAATGTGCATCCTCTGGATGATTAGGCGTCATGGTCTAGAGCATCCAAGAGGAAGTTGTGGATCGCCAGGCGACCAAGTTTGTGAAGGTTTGGAAGTCACCTGAAGACTTACCACGAGTGATTGGACGAGGTCTGTGTGACCTTAGTTCAAGGAGAATAAGGTAAGGACTATGTGTCCGGGACTGTGTGTCCTTAGGTTTAAATACCTAGCCGCTCTAACCAGACGTACAACTGTCACAGCTGTTGGAACTGGTCTACCAAATCATTGTCTTCACCAAGCTTACTAGTTCTATTTCCTCAACCCTTTCATTTCTTCATTACTGTGTTGTGTGCTTGTTCATATTTGTTTGAAGACTTTGACTGAAGACTCTCAATTTTCTCAGTTCAATTTCTTCAGTCTGTTTGTCTTCAGCCTATTTTATCCTGTGCTTACGCGGTATGTACTCTGTGTCTGATTTCATTTCATCATGATATCCATGTTTATGTTATGTCATGTATGCATCTAAGTACTTATTCTGATGCATGTAGTTCTTCGCTTAGGAATTTCCTCACCCTGAAATTCCTTAGTGGAGAATTCATAAAAATAGCCTATTCACCCCCCTATATTCGACTTAACGCACTTTCAACTGGTATCAGAGAAAGGTACTCCCTTGTTTTGTGTGATTTTGGTTTAACTTCCTGGAGTTTTAGTTATGTCGACCGCATGTATGATCAAGGTTTCTACTGGGTGTCCTACCTTCGATGGGATGGACTACCCCTACTGGAAGAATAAGATGCGCATGCATCTTGAGGCAATTGACAACAATCTCTGGTACGTTGTGGAAAATGGTGTTCCCTTTGTCACTCCTACCACCAACACTGCTGATGCGAAGAGATTCAAGCAACTCGATTCTCAAGCAAAGAACATCATATGTGGCCATCTGAGCAAAGGGCGGTATGGCAGAGTGAGTGCTTTGGAGACAGCAAAGCTTTTCTGGGACAGACTGTCCAAGGTCAATGAAGGAGTCTCAACACAGTGTGACTCTCGAGTTGACGTTCTTCGCAATCTCTTCAACCGCTTCAAAAGACTCGACAATGAAAATGTTCAGCAAACCTTCGATCGCCTCACTGACATTTCAAATGAGCTTCAAGCACTTGGTGCCTCTGACATCACTGAACACGAGGTGGTGAAGAAATTGCTTCAATCGCTTGATTCCTCATTTGACACCCTTGCACTCATGATACAAGAACGAGAAGACTACAAGTCACTTGATCCTGCTGATATCCTCGAAAGGCTAAACACTTATGAGTTCCAACTTTATAAGAAGAGAGATCTCTGTGGACCAAGCTATGGCAGATCACGAGCTCTGAAGGCCAAGGCAGTGTCTGAATCTGAAGGTGAAGATTCTAGTAGCAGCCTCGGTGATCCTGAAGAACTGATCAGGAGCTAGCAATGCTCGTGAGGAAATTCCAGAAGTTCTCAAGACGTGGGCATATTGGAAAATCCTCAAGAAGTGATGACTTAAGATCAGATTCCTCATCCCGTGATTACAAGAAGAGACTTTTCCACAAATGCAAGAAACCCGGTCACTACATTCAAGATTGTCCTTAGTGGGAAAAGGAATCAAATAAGAAGAAGTACAAGGACTACAATTCTGATGATTCAAAGAAGAAGAAGAAATCTTCAAAGTCCTCTTCATCAAAACCTTCAAGGTCTTCATCTCACAAGAAGAGCAGCTCCAATAAGGCTCGGGCATTCATTGGCAAGGAAATGGATTCTGAGGCTAAATCTGAGGAAAATGAGGAAGAGGAGGAATCTGAGGAGTCAGACTCTGGTGTGGCGAGCCTATCCCTCGCCACCACATTCTTCAGCAAGTCCATCTTCAACTCTTAGGAAAAGGACCTCCCCAACATCACTGACGACGGCGATGATGACTACGCTCCCACCTATTGCTTCATGGCAAAAGGTGCAAAGGTACTCAAATATCCCTCCTCTGGACCAACTGAAGATGAATCTGATGAAAATCTCAAGCCTAGTTATTCTAAACTTGCTAAGATTGCTGTGAAACAACAAAAGGCTCTTAAAAAGGTTCAAAATATGCTAGACAAAAGCGACGATATGTTGGGTGATGAAATGGATCGCACAAAAACTTTGACTGGAAATCTTCAGAGACTTCAGACTAAGTTTGAAAACCTTCAGAGTCATCATAACACTCTCTTATCTGATCATGAGAAGCTTTCTTATGATTTTCTTCAAAGAAAGCAAGATTTTGAGCAGTTAAGAGTGAGTTATGAAGATCTTCAGAAGGAGTGTGATTCATTACTTGCTCAACAAATCAGCGCTGCTCAGGAAGAGTTTATTCCTCCATGTTTGAAATGCATTGAACGTGAATCTGCTAATTCTTCACCTGAACGCTCAAATACTTCTATTGCTGCAAATTTTTCAATTTTCTTTGCTATCACTAATTCCTCATCTAAGGATGCTGCGAGTATCACTGACCATGCAGGGATGAAGGAATTGTATATGACAGGCATGTACAAAAGCCTCAAAGGGCATCAGGCTCTTTGTGATGTGCTTAAAAAGCAGATCCTCAACATGAACCCTAGCAAAGAGGGTATTGCCTTTGAGAGGAAACTCAATGTTGATGGCACCTACTCGAAACCTGAGCAGTATCCCAAAACCTCATGGGTTACTGCAAAGGGACCTTTAGTGGATCCATCTACTTTATCTGGCTTTACATGTAAATCTTCATATTCATTTGATGAGTCATTTGACTCCAATTATAAACTGCTCAAAATCAGAATGGTGAAGTATTTGCTAAATATGTTGGCACTAACTGCAGGAACGGTCCTCCTATGAAGAAAATATGGGTTCCCAAAAGGTGCCTTGAAAGTCTTCAGGTGAATGTCATCATGACACCACCTGTGAAGAATAGGAACCCCAGATCAAATTCTTCATATGGACCAAAATCTTCAGATGGATCCAAGTCCTCATATGGACCACATTCCTCAGATGGATCAAAGTCCTCACATGAACATCATCGTGCTAACACCTCTTTTTCGCAGGGAAAGGCTAAGGATTATGGATATGTGCACTATTCTTCAAATCATTATGTTCATAAATCCTCGAAGAATTTCTCTGCTTACTCATATGCTTACCCTAACCCCTCTTATGCGAAACGAAGTGGATTGGCATCTATGCCACCATTCTCTTATGGAGCTCGTAGAATGATGAACTCTTTGCCACCCCTTCAGATGTGGGTGGTGAAGAAAAAGAACTAATCTCTTATGCAGGGTCAGGTCTCCAGACGAACCTAAATGTCTGAAGAATTTGCTGGAGACCAGAATATGCTTGAAAGGACAAAAGCTAATCATGAAGAAATGAATTTTCATTTCTCACGTCCTCACATTGCTATATCTATTCTATTGCTTGATGAAATTGATCTGATGAATTTGACGCCATATTCTTCACTAATGAAGTATATGAGTTCGTAAGCTGCACTAACTCATCTGCAGGATGATCAACCCAAAGCCGCTGAGTGGGTCCTCGATAGTGGATGTACAAATCACATGAGTGGTGACAAGAATCTATTGATGGACGCTCCCTTATCTCCATCGCATCTGAAGCATATCACCTACGCTGACAAAGGCAAAAGCAAGGTATTGGGTCTAGGTAAGGTTGCAATCTCAAAGTATCGGCACATGGACAAAGTCATGATTGTCGAGTCCTTAGGGTTCAACCTCATGTCTGTCTCAATGCTTTGTGATCTTGATATGGTTGTTGTCTTTTGCAAGTATCATTGTGTTGTGATCATGGAAGATGACAATTCCAAAGTCTTCGAAGGCTTTAGGAGAGGAGATTTGTATATTGTTGATTTCGCTAGAGGACCACAACCTGCTACATGTCTACTTGCAAATGCTTTAGAAGGCTGGCTATGGCATCAACGACTTGGTCATGCTGGGATGAGGAACTTGCACACGCTCGCGAAGAAAAAGCATGTCATTGGCATCGAGGGTGTCAAATTCCTTAGGGACCATTTGTGTGGAGCTTGTGAAGCTGGAAAGATGACCAAGGCCAAGCATCCCTCAAAGACCATCATGACTACCACTCATCCATTTGAATTGCTTCACATGGATCTCATTGGCCGTACTCACTATGCCACATTTACTAATGTTGCATCTTTATATGGCTTTGTCATTGTTGATGATTATTCTCATTATACATGGGTGCATATCATCACTTACAAAACTGAAGTGAGGAAGTCTTCAAACAATTTTCCTCGAGGGCTTCAACCAACTTTGGTGTGAAGATCAAGCACATCAAAAGTGACACTGGAACTGAGTTCAAGAACACTGGTCTTGATGACTATCTTGATGAACTTGGTATTACTCATGAGTTATCCGCTCCTTATACTCCTCAGCAGAATGACGTGGTGGAGCGCAAGAACAGGACTCTTGTTGAGATGGCCTGCACTATGCTTGATGAGTACAAGACGCCTCCTCGCTTCTGGCCTGAGGCAATTGATACTGCGTGCCACATCATCAGCAGAGTATATCTTCACAAATTCTTCAAGAAGACTGTATATGAACTCCTCACTGACAAGAAACCCAATGTGAGTTATTTAAAAGTCTTCGGTGCTAAATGCTGGATTAGAGATCCTCATCATAGTTACATGAAGGTTTTGGTGCTAAATGCTAAATTTGCACCGAATGCACATGAAGGTTTTATGCTTGGTTATGGTAAGGACTCGCACACCTACAGAGTCTTCAACACCTATCACCACAAGGTTGTTGAAACTGTAGATGTGCGGTTCGATGAAACTAATGGCTCGCAAAGAGAGCACCTACCTCCTGTCATAGATGAAATGCCTCCTGAGGAATCCATTAAGTTCAAAGCTACTGAGGATGTCATTCCTACCGAAGAATCTTCTGAATAAGTCATTCCAGAATGTGAAGAACATCATGCTGGTGCACCTGACGAAAATGGCTTTGAAGAAAATGTTGAGCAAATTTCTCATCGTCAACCAGCTCATCCTCCTGTCGCTAATGAAGTGTAGATTGAGAAAATCATCAGCGACATCAACGCACCAGGTCCTCTCACACGCTCAAAAGCTTCACATTTATCTAACTTTTGTGGGCACTTTGCTTCCGTCTCTATCACAGAGCCCACTAAGGTAGATGGAGCATTTCTGGAGCCTGAGTGGATTCAAGCTATGCAAGAGGAATTACATCAGTTCGAGCTCAACAACGTCTGGGAACTTGTCAAGCGACCAAACCATCACAAGCAAAATATCATAGGCACAAAATGGATCTACCACAACAAGCAAGATGAAAATGGCCTTGTGGTGAGGAATAAGGCATGACTTGTAGCTCAAGGCTACACATAGGTTGAAGGAATTGATTTTGATGAAACTTTTGCACCTGTTGCTAGACATGAAGCAATTCGCATATTACTTGCTTACGCTAACCATCATAATAGCATCTTATATCAAATGGATGTGAAAAGTGCATTCCTCAATGGTAAGCTTGAGGAAGAAGTATATGTTGCTCAACCCCCAGGTTTTGAAGATCCAAAGCATCCTGACAAAGTCTTCAGACTCAATAAGGCCCTCTATGGCCTCAAGCAGGCCCCTCGGGCGTGGTATGATACTTTGAAGAAATTCCTCATGAAGAAAGGCTTCAAACCCGGTTCACTTGACCCAACTCTTTTCACCAAAGCTTATGATGATGAATTATTCGTGTGCCAAATATATGCTGATGATATCATCTTTGGCTGTACTGACCAACGTTACAGTGATGAATTTGCGTACATGATGAGTGAAGAATATCAAATGTCTATGATGGGAGAATTGAAATTCTTCTTAGGTCTTCAGATTCGTCAACAGCTAAATGGAATATTCATATCTCGGGAAAAATACCTCAAGGATGTATTGAGGAAATTCGGCATGCAAGATTGCAAAGGCGTCAAAATCCTTATGCCCACAAATGGCCATCTATGCACTGATGAAAATGGTATTGACTTCGATCAAATGGTATACCGCTCCATGATTGGCTCTTTATTGTATTTATGTGCATCTAGGCCAGATATTATGCTTAGTGTTTGCATGTGTCCCCATTTTCAAGCTACACCAAAGGAATCACACCATAAGGCTATGAAGCATATTCTTCGATATCTAGCTCACACTCCAACACTTGGATTATGGTATTCCAAGGGCTTGGCTTTTGATCTCACTGGATATTCAGACTCTGACTATGCTGGTGATTGTGTGGACCACAAGTCAACATCAGGCACATGCCATTTCCTCGGACAATCCTTGGTTTGTTGGTCTTCGAAGAAACAGAACTGCGTATCACTCTCTACTGCTGAAGCTAAGTACATTGTTGCTGGATCGTGTTGTGCCCAATTGCTATGGATGAAGCAAACTCTCAAGGACTACGACATCAATGTGAAGAATGTGCCACTCTATTGTGACAATCAGAGTGCCATCAAGATTGCTCATAACCCAGTTCAGCACTCGAAGACAAAGCACATTCAGATCCGTCATCATTTTCTTCGTGATCATGTGTTGAAGGGCGACATCTCCATCGAGCACGTGAAGACTGAAGAACAGCTAGCCGATATCTTCACAAAGCCCTTGGATGAGAAGAGATTTAGCAAGTTGCAGTGTGAGCTAAATATCTTAGAATCTTCGAATGTCCTTTGAAAAGGACACACACGCTAACACTTATGCAAAATTGATGACTTAGATGTGCAACATACAAAGTAACATTTTTCTTCAATCAATGAAGACTAACCCTCTAAGTGTGAAGAAATTAACGAAGAATTTGATTCCCAGAACCCTATGATAATTGTACGCGGTGTCTGAAATCATCATTCTTATACGGTGGGTCATGCCACCAACAAAAGTTGAAAATCTTCAATTTGAGTTTTTCTTCACTTTTGAAATTCCTCAATTGTTCAAATTCTTCAACTTTGCAATGTCTTCACTGTTTCCGTCATTTTTCTTCATTGGCTATATAAATATATGAGTTTATGTCCTCTACTGCATTCACCTATTGCTATTTCTTCAAGCTGCCTTTTTTGCTAAGTGAATGTGATCGGACCCTTCCCCCTCTATGCTAAACTCAACCCAGTCTATTCACAAATTCCACATATGCGTTCTATTTGAGACTCATCAAAATCTTCACTGTGTCTTTGTCAGCTGAAGAATTTGCGAACAAAACATTAAAATTTTCATATCTGAATTTTCGGTTTTTGCCGCTCAAACCGTTCCACATTCCACGATAATACTTATCCATTCGCCAACGATCTCACACGATCTCCACCTCATAGTACGTGGGTGACACATGTCACATAGATGAGAAAGGTCAGGGGCACGTTCATCCATTTTCCTCGGACAAGCAGTTTTTCATCGTGGCTATATATACCCCTTCCCTTCCTCAGTCTATTTTTACTCTGCTCAACCTCACTCCCTCGCTCGAGCTCTCAAAACCTACCACCATCGCTACTTCCATCGTCGCTGGTGAGGAAGAGCTTCGCTGCCTCGACCTTGTCGCCGTCGTACTCGCGTCGGCCGCGGATTTCTTCACTGCACCGCCGCCGTAGCTTTCTTCCTCTGCCAAGTTAGGGCATGGAAGATCTGGACTGATGAACTTCCAATCTACATTACCAGTTCATCGTGTTCTTCATCAAGGGCAACTAAAAGTCACTTTTACTGCCCTTATTGATTCCAGTGATTTTGTCAAAATCTTCAAAAGGTGTTTATTCTTCAATCTTCACATGCTAAACACCTCACACAAACATCTGTTCTTGATCTATTTCCTAAGCCATGTTTTTCTTCAAGATTCCTCAATTGTGTGGAGTTTCAATCTACACAACTCTGGAACGTAAGTCAAAGAATGCTTAGTGAAATTCCTCAAGACACATCTGGTCAAATTCCTCAAACTTGTTCTTTTTGCAAAAACTTCTGAGAATGCACATGACCTCTCCAAATTCTTCGCACTTATACTCTGTTCATAGGTACACAAGTCTGCTGCTGAATCACTAGGTTCTCATCAACTTAACTCATTTGCAGCATTCCTCTAAGAAAAACAGCATACCTCTTCAGAGAACTCAACTGTTCAAAATCCCCAGCTGAAGAAAATGGTTGAAGGAAAGAAACCTCAGAAGGGAGGAAAGAAGTTGTAAGACAACACTGCATTTGAAATCCCTGAAGACATCTATGCAGGGTATTGCACTCCAGATGAGGCAATTCATGGAAAAGAGACGAAGAATGAGCGCAAAGTGCGCATTCAGAAAATAGAGAGGAGATGGGCCAGAGAATGGAGGGAGTATAGATATGTGACTCCCAAGTACATAAAGAAATTCGATGTACACCCTCCATGCCCAAGACCTCCCTTGGCATCAGGCCAAGTTGCTGATCCCTCAAGCATCAGATGAGGTGAGGAATATCTTGCTTAATGGTTCAAGCGTCAAGCTAAGTTGGCCAAAGTAGCAAAAGAGGCAGTGAAGAAATTCAATGAAGACACTACTGCTGCTGCCACTGCTGAGGCCTCTGCTAGCAAGCCCAAAAAGTTCATGCCTAAGAAGCCCGCTCACAAGCCCGGAGCTCCTTCTTCAATGCCCTCACAACCAAGCTCTTCTGCTAAGCCCTCACGGCCAATTCCTCAAGTTGCCCCGGTTCCTCAAGTTCCAAAACCCTCAGCTCCTTCGGCAAAGTCCTCAGCACCTGTGCATCTCTCCTCATGCCAAAGGACCCCAGGAAAATCTATTGCCTCAGGAGCCTCTGCAAGTTCTTCAGCTCCGATGCATTCCTCAACTGGCCCCACATTGCAGAAGACCAAGGCCACTGCTGGACGAGGCACTAGATCCAGTCCTCAAAAGAAGCAGGTCGCCTTTCAAGTACCATCCTCTGATGACGAAGCTGATGACGATGAACTTGCGGAAATCATCTGAGAGAGACAGCAGAGGGCCGCTAGAGCCAAAGGAAGTGAAGTTCCTCTCCTACTGGATCCTAAGTTGATCCTTGAATACATTGATCTCTAGCACAAGGACCCCAACGCTCCTACGCCAAACTTCAAGCTGACTTCTGGCCGAAGTCACATGCTGACCGCCTTCATAGGCGAAGAAAAATAGAAGTTTAAGAAGGCCAGGCATCTGAAGAAAGTGCAGTACAAGAAAGAGAGCTATCTGAAGAAGAACGTTATCAAGATGACAACTGGTGAACTTGTGGTTGTTCAAGCCGAGATCAAAAACCTCAGTGATGAATTTGATACCTACCATGCTGACTGGAAGGGAGCCAAAGTCAGATTTGTGAAACTGGCAAAGACATTCACCCCCAATGTTTCTACTCAAATGCACATTGAAATTCCTTAGGCTAATGCATCTGCTCAGCCGACTGAAGAACATGCCAGCACCGCTGATGGAAATCAAGTTGCTGAAGAAAATGAGAGTACCAGGGCTGATGACTGCATTCCAGCCGTTGATGACATTGAGGGCAACCACTAGTGTTGCACTTGAAGAACAAGCCGGGCCAGCTGAGGCCTCAACCGCTGAGCCTGAAGAATCTGAACCAACCAGGACAACTGCATCAGTTGCGCTTGAGGAAACTGAACCTATTTCCTCTGCTCCTCCTGCACCAACAACAAGTACAATTCTTCCTTCTGCATCAGAAGCGAAGAAAACCAAAGATGCGGAGCGAGCAACAGTGAAGAAAAGGAAAGCATCTACTTCATCTCAGTCTTCAGCACCGAAGAAGATGAAGAATTGACAAGCTCCATTGAGAATCTGATTAATGCTATTCCAGTTTCAAGCATGCCATCAAAGGAACTCGTTCCTTTTGGTGAAGATTATGTGATCCCAAGCGGATCGGATGAAGACGTTCCTTTTGCTGCTTCTTCAGAGCAGTTGGACGGAGAAATTGAAGTGGATGATATCCCTTCAACTCCAATCATCTCATCGCCTATGCCTCAGTTCACAACTGAAGAGGCAGGCGTTGAAGAATTAAATGAAGAAGATGAAGACATGGATATTGGGTGCTCCACTCCAGTGCTAAATGATGACTATTGGGATAGTCAGCACCCCAACTCTCCACTCTTCACCCATCTACAACAAATCCCTCAGTCCCCTGTGCACACTGAAGTTCTTATGGGCTCTGAAGAACCTCGTATTCCTGAAGCAATTCCAGCCACTAGTGCTGATGAAAATGCTACTGAAGCAATTCCAGCCACTAGTGCTGATGAAAATATTGACGAAGAAATGAAGAACCAGGCTGAAACTGAAACTGAAATTCCCCAGCCTGTGATTCCGGAGAACGTGATTCCTAAGGTTGTGATGACTTTGACAGACACTCCTCACCTCAAGCCGAAGAAGCCCTTCTCCAAGAAGCAAAAATTCAAGGTTGCTGACTTCTTCCATGAGCACGTATTCTTCACAAATTACAACCCATATGACTCTGCTCATCTTCGAAGGAAGCGTTTCTGGACTGCCAGCCAAGCCAACTTATATTCTTCACTGCTTTTTGATAAGGACAAAGCATTTGATCATGCAAATATTACTCATGTGGACATGGAATCACTACCTTGCTTCACACCAGTCCTCAGTGTTCTTCACGATGCTGGACTTCTCAACTTCTGCACAGATATATGTGATTGGAATGAATAACTAATTCTTCAGTTCTATGCAATGCTGCACATCACAGGAAATGCTGAAGATGTTAACTCTTGGGTATTGGACTGGATGACAGAGAATACTCACTTCAAAGCAACGGCCTCTGACTTGCTTCATGCCCTGTCTGTCAGTCCTCCCCTTGAAGGTGCACGTTGTATATATCATGAACCTGAACTTACTAACCATTATATGCAAGTGTTGATGAAGCCGCTGAAGCCCGGTCAAGCCTCAAGAATCAAATTCCTCGTGAAGGAATTGTTGTATGTACCACGGACTGTATATCACATCTTGTCCAAGACTTTGAGTCCAATCAAGGGCCACGACTCTAATGAAGAAGAGGTCGTTGGTATCATGAACAATTTGCTATTCAACCTCATTCATGGCATACCTGTCAACTACCATGATTTCTTCATGAGGACTCTGGCAAATGTAGCTTTGTCCCCTTTTGAGTTAAAGCATTATGCTCCCTGGATTATGAGATTCCTCAGATCAAGGTCTTCAATCAACTACAAGGCTGATTTGCAGAATCACGTTAGCTACTTGCCCCCAATAGAAGTCCTCAAGCGGACATTTTCCTCAACTTATGAAAAGGGCAAGGCTGCTGCTATTATTGATGAAGGCATTCGTCCATTGGATGGTCAATTCCACAAATCTGCATCATATTCCACCAATGATGACTCTGCCACTCATGACTCTGCCGCTAATGCCTCAAAGCAAAATCCTCAAGGCACAGCTCCAAGGGTGATGACTGGTCGTGAGCTTCTCCTCAGTCTTCACCAGAAGGTCGATCGCAACCACAAATGGGTTAAGCGTCAGTTTGGTTCTATTCTTCACAACATGACTGCTACACACAATGAAGTGAAGAAGAACCACTTCTACCTCCATGAAGTATTCAATCGCACCTGGGCTATTCTGTCTCATCTCTATGGTGAAGAAGATCTAAAGCAAATGGGTTTCAAGTAGGACTTTGAATGGTCTCAACCACCAGCGAAGAAATTCAAGAAAACAAAAGTTCCTTCCTCGGTAGCTAGCTCACATTCTTCATCGCGCAAGACTGATGAGCATGAAGATTCGGACGACACTGCGGTAGGCCCTACCTCAACAACCGATCCCAACAATGCTGGCACTCCTTCATCGACTTAGTGATGATATTCTTCAGGAGCGTTAGTCCTCACTTTTCATCCCTTTTGGTCATTTGATGACAAATGGGGGGATGTTTGAGTTAGTCTTCAAGCGGGTCTCTATACATGGGCGTTTTTTTCCTAAGTTACAACTCTCGTTTTCTGAAGATTTATTGGATCGAGTTGTAAACTTAAACCCGATGGTGGTTTAATACTTTTTCTATGTTCTTCTGCATGCTATTTCCTCATATATGTAAATGCACGCATGCTGAATCACATCAGTCACCATATTTCATCATGCATTTCAAATTCTTCATATCATATGTTAAATGCATGTATGTATTACAAGATATAGGGGGAGATCTCCATGATTCTACTCTTCAAATGTGCATTGCTTCAAAATAAAATTCCTCACTATGCACATCTTGAGGGGGTGTTCTTCTATATCTTGCAATCAAATTCCTCAATATCAATATTTACACTTCATATGTTTATCCCCATTGAAAACTTAACCTATATTGTCATCAAAAACCAAAAAGGGGGAGATTGTAAGTGCATCTAGTGCCCCTTAGTGATTTTGGTGTATTGAAGACTTATAGGTTAAGGGACTAATGCGTTTGTGAGTGTACACGGGTCAATAAGTTTATGAGGAGTTTGATATTTACAGAGAAAGTCGACCCCTAAAATGAATGTCTTTGACTGAAGACTTTGAAAGTGAAGAAATTGGTGTGACCATGAAGACTTGATATTCATATGAGGAACATGAAGCATGAAGACTTTTGTTTTTGTAGTTTCATTTTCTCTTTGTTGAGTCATAGGAAACACCGTACAGTTAAAGGGGGTCGAGGTAAAATTAAGGAAAAGTTCCCAAGTGATGCTCATCTCAAAATCCTACACCTACCAATCCCTTCGAGTGAAGCCATTGGAAATCTCATACAGTTCAGTCAATTTCTTCAGTGACAGAGACGAAGTTCTTCTGGTCTCTGAGGAATTTGTTCTAACTGAGGAGTTAGGAATTCGCCAGTGTGGATTGCCTACAAGTGAGGAACATGATAGCGTTGAGGAATTTGATAGTCAAATTTTCGACCGTTGTTGTGCTACGCGCCAGCTGTCCTAAAATATCTACCCACCTAACGGTCATATCATTGAAGGGCATTTATGTATTATCATGTCGGGCTGCTCCCTTGGCTATAAATAGCCGCCCCCTACAACCACTAGCTGGTTGGCTGCTCCGCGAGAAACTGACACTTGCCATTGAGAGCATCCCATCCTCCGAGGACTTTGAGCGAAAATCATCAAGTGAGGGAAAACTCAAAACCCCAAACCAAACACCTACAAACCCAAAGTGATTGAGCATCATTGAAGAGATTATTCATGTGTGGAACCGACGCTTGTTACCTTTGAGGATTGTGCATCGTCCAGACGTTAGGCATCATGGTCTAGAGCATCCAAGGGGAAATTGTGGATCACCGGGTGACCAAGTTTGTGAAGGTTTGGAAGTCACCTGAAGACTTGCCACGATTGATTGGACAAGTTCTGTGTGACATTAGTTCAAGGAGAATACAGTGACGACTGTGTGTCCGGGACTGTGTGTCCTCGGGTTTAAATACCTAGTCGTTCTAACCAGACGTACAACTGTCACAGCAGTTGGAACTAGTCTACCAAATCATTGTCTTCACCAAGCTTACTGGTTCTATTTCCTCAACCCTTTCATTTCTTCATTACTGTGTTGTGTACTTGTTCATATCTGTTTCAAGACTTTGACTGAAGACTTTCTCAATTTCCTCAGTTCAATTTCTTCCGTCTGTTTGTCTTCATCATGTTTTATCATGTGCTTATGCTGTCTATACTCTGTGTCTGATTTCATTTCATTATGATATCCATGTTTATGTTATGTCATGTATGCATCTGAGTACTTATTCCGCCGCAAGTAGTTCTTCGCTCAGGAATTTCCTCACCCTAAAATTCCTCAGTGGAGAATTCATAAAAATCGCCTATTCACCCCCCCCCCTCTAGTCGACTTAACGCACTATCAAGTTGACGTCTTGGTCTTCAGAGGAGCCTTTGGCATACGCACTTCTCATCGTGCAGGTGTGCACCACGTCCTACAGCATGCATAGGATCAAGGAAAAATTCATGAAATACCGCTTAACCTATCCATCAATCCAAGAAGAACCAAATCCATCCCAAACCATCATGTTAACGGCGGCCACCAGGCAGGTAATTTTCAATGTGTACAACATCCCATACCTACCCACCATGGTCTTCTCCACTGGATGAACAAAAATCACACATACCAGCACCAACTTCTCAGCGGACGGGCGGTTCGAACATGTAGGCAATCCCAGGGAGTCAGGGAGGGCCGCCGCCCATGTCTTGCCACACCCTGCAGTCGGCCCACGCCTACACTGGGGAACCTACACGGCTGATGTGCACCTACTCACCGAAGATAGCAGGAGGTGAATGGGCATGCGCGACGGTGTGACGACCACGACGTCGGCCATCACCGCCGTCTGGCCCTTCCACTGCTGGAGAGTGGGCAACCATCGTCGCAGGGGTCGCTCACCATGGAAGAATAAAGGCTAGGGGAAGGAGTTGAGCGGGGGAGGAGGAATCCAGCGGTGGCGGTGCACCTCTCTCTCTCTCTCAAGGAACCCTACGCATGACAGCCTCTGGCGTCGTCGGTTTTAATTTTTTTAATCGGTTATTTATTTCCTAATTAATGTGATTGAGTGATTTAAGGTATGGTTTATTAATTTAGATTTGATCTTTATAGATTGATCGTGATTTATTCTTTCACATAAAGACATCACTAAATAATTTATGCCAGCATGGAAAGTTCTGATTTTTTTTCTTTGTGTGAGAGGTTGACGTGAAAATAAACCAATGGGGTGGGGGGACGATACGAAAAATAACTGGTTAAAAAACCCGGACGAAAGTGGTGGGACGAAAAAAACCTGCACGCAATCCTGCCAACTGCTCCATTAGGAGCAGAGATATTGCACTACTCATACTAGTAAGTACTACTTCCATCCTGGTTTAGTGGTCCCCTTCATATTTAGTGTCAAATTTTGACCATTGATTTAACTAATGAAATGTCAATGCATGTCACCAAAAATTATGCCATTGGAAACTATGTTCAAACATGAATCCAATGATATAATTTTTTGTGACATGCAATGACATTTTGTTAGTTAAATTTATGATCAAAATTTGACACAAAATACGAAGAAGACTAATAAACCAGGACAGAGGTAGCATTACTTGTACGACTAGTAAGTAGTACAGTAGTACTAGTATACATTGGTCCAATTATTCATCATGTCCTCACATTGAATTAACGTGACAACACGCTGCATGTGAGGTGACAGAAGAGTCCCTGCAACGTGTTCAGTTCACCAAAGTGATCCTCACCCCTCTGTTAGTACAATAGAACTCTCCCATTCTCTACAAAATCACTCTCCCATTCTCTCCCGATCTCCCGCCTCCCAGCCGTCACCTTGTTCCGATCCAGTTGGTATGATGAGCGATGAGCTACTGGAGCTGCTATACTTCATTGCAGGTAGTCAAAAGGAAGACTCTGAAAAAATTGATCTCAACAAGGATGCTCTTCAAGCTAGCGGCATGAAGGAAGGAACTAATGACACCGCTCCTTTGAGTATTTGTCTCGTCGCCTTGTATGATGATTTCAATCTTTATGGGGGTTTTCAAGTCTTTAGAGTATGCATGTAGTAATGAAACCAAGATCCCAGTTTGTTCTGGTGTTGTGGACTTCAGATTTGGAGTAGCACTTACCTGTCAAAGTCTTTCATCATTTACTTAAACAGTTGATTGATCATACATTGAGTACCATTTAACTGAAATTAACCGATTCAAGTCCAAGAAGGATTGGCCGGTACTACCAGCTGGCGTCAAGTTTAATCCCACGGATCAGGAGTTGATCGAGCACCTAGAGGCCAAAGTGAGTGCTAACAGCACGAGATCTCACCCTCTCATCGATTCATTCATACCGACCATCGACAGCGAGTACGGCATGTGCTACACCCATTCGGAGAAACTTCTAGGTGAGACACCGATCGGCCGTCTACTTCCACAAAATATATCCCGTTGTTTATACCTCTATTTTTCTTTTTAGACATAGACTTAGTGAAGCAATTACAATTTGACAGTAAATAAAAAGTGAAGCAAGTGACTGCAACATGCCAAAGATGTTATAAAAATGCCAACTACCCTAAAACTTTTGTTCACCAATAATGTAGGTGATACGTCTCTGTCGTATCTACTTTTCCTAATGCTTTTCCTCTTGTTTTGGACTCTAATTTGCATGATTTGAATGAAACTAACCCGGACTGACGCTATTTTCAGCAGAACTACCATGGTGTTGTTTCTGTGCAGAAATAAAAGTTCTCAGATTGGAACTAAACATTGCGAGGAATTTTTATATGAATAAAAAATACTGGAGCCAAGAAGCACCGGAGGGGGGCCCTAGGTGAGCACAGCCCACCAGGGCGCCCCGCCTCCTCCAGGCACGCCCAGGTGGGTTGTCCCCACCCGGTGGCCACACAGACCCTGAAACCGACGCTATAAAATCTCATTTTTCCAGAAAAAATCAAGGAGGAAGAATTATCTCGTTTCACGATACGGAGCCGCCGTCACCTCATGTTCTTCATCGGGAGGCCAGATCTGGAGTTCATTTGGGGCTCTGAAGATGGGGATCTTCCGTCTTCGTCATCACCAACCCTCCTCCATCGCCAATTGCATGATGCTCTCCACAGGAGTGAGTAATTCCTTCGTAGGCTCGCTGGTTGGTGAGGAGTTCGATGAGATTCATCATGTAATCGAGTTAGTTTTGTTAGGGCTTGATCCCTAGTATCGACTGTGTTCTAAGATTGATGTTGCTATGAATTTGACATGCTTAATGCTTGTCAGTTTGGGCCCGGGTGCCATGATTTCGAATCTGAATCGTTTATGTTATCACCATTATATCCATGCTCTAGATTCAATCTTGCAAGTTATAGTCACCTACTACGTGTTATGATCCGGCAACCCCGGAGTGACAATAGTCGGGATACTTCCCGGTGATGACCATAGTTTGAGGAGTCCATGTATTCACCGTGTGTTAATGCTTTCTTCTGGTTCTCTATTAAAAGGAGGCCTTAATATCCCTTAGTTTCCAATAGGGCCCTGCTGCCACGGGAGGGTAGGACAAAAGATGTCATGCAAGTTCTTTCCATAAGCACGTATGACTATTTACGGAATGCATGCCTACATTATATTTATGAACTAGAGCTAGTGTCGTATCTCCCTAGGTTATGACTGTTATATGATGAATATCATCCAACAAATCGTCGATCCAATGCCTACGATTTTCCTACATATTGATCTTGCTAAGTTACTACTGCTATTGTTACTATCGTCACTGCTACAAAACTATTACTATCACTATTATCGTTACCATTTCTGCTACCACTACTATCAAAGCTATCATATTAATGTGCTACTGATCACTTTGCTGCAGATAATTAATCTCCAAGTGCGGTTGAATTGACAACTCAATTGCTAATACTTGCAAATATTTGTTGGCTCCCCTTGTGTCGAATCTATAAATTTGGGTTGAATACTCTACCCTCGAAAACTATTGTGATCCCCTATACTTGTGGGTTATCAAGAACTTTTTCTGGAACCATTGCCGGTGAGCATAGCTATATTTGTTGAGTCACTTGGGATTATTGTCAAATTGTTACTATGAAGAATCTGAAGGATGCTAAGACTATGATTTTCTGCTCTAAAATAAGGGGAGGTAAGGAACTACCATCTAGCTCCGCACTTGATTCACCTTCTCTTATAAGTAAACTTGCAACACCACCACATGCTATTAATCCTAATATGTCATAAGTTATTGATGATGCTACTTCTACTATGAATGATATTTATGATGATGCTAGTACATTGCTTGATGATAATGTGCCACTAGGTGAATTTCTTGATGAACAACTTGCTAGAACTAAAGCTTTTGAGAATGTTGAAACTAATGAAGAGCTTGAAACTGAAACACCTATTATAACTAGCCCTCCTATATATGAATTGCCAAAGATACCGGAAGGTTATGTTATGCATGAGGAGACAACTAGACACATTCTTGTTTGTAAGGACAGAGATGATCTAGAAAAAAAATTATGCAAGTATAAAGAAAGGGCTTTGAATGCTAAAATGAAATGTGATGCTCAGTTTTCTACTTCACCTATCTTTGTTGATGATAAGGATTTTGAATTCTCTGTCGACCCAGAGTTCATTACTTTGGTTGAATCTGATCTTTCCATGATTATGAAACTGAAACTATTCTGGCACATCTTACTAAGTTAAATTATATAGCCACCCTTTTTGCTCTTGATGAGAAAATTCGCTATTATTATACTCTCAAATTATTTCCGTTCTCATTAAAGGGTGATGCTAAAGCTTGGTACAATACTATTGCTCCTGGTTGTGTGCGTAGTCCCGAGGATATGATTTAGTACTTCTCTAAAAAATATTTTCCTGCTCATAAGAAACAAGCTGTCTTACAGGAAATATTTAACTTTGTGCAAATTGAAGAAGAGAGTCTCCCACAAGCTTGGGGGAGGCTTCTCCAATTGCTTAATGCTTTGCTGGATCATCCTCTTAAGAAAAATGAAATACTTGATATCTTCTATAATGGACTAACCGATGCCTCTAGGGATTTCCTAGATAGTTGTGCTGGTTGTGTTTTCAGGGAACGAACTATTGGGCAAGATGAAGAATTATTGAATAACATATTGATAAATTATGATGATTGGACTCTTCCTGAACCACCACTTAAACCCACTCCGAAGAAGAGGGGTATCTTATATCTCAGTCCTGAAGATATGCAAGAGGCAAAGAAATCTATGAAGGAAAAGGGTATTAAAGCTGAGGATGTCAAAAATTTACCTCCCATTGAAGAAATGCATGCGCTTCATACACCACCACCACCTAAGGTGGTAGAGGTAAATTCTCTAGTGAAATTCAATGATAATGATAATTCTCACAATATGCACCCTAGCCAATGCCTTTATGAGTTTGAAAACTACATTAGAAAACCAGATCACTTCAATGCAAATGTTATGAAAAAATTGAAATACAATTCTGATATGATTGCTCGCTTGAGTGACTTGTTATTTAGAATCTCAAATGATGTTAGTAGTGTGGGTAAGCATCTTCTATGGTTCAAACTCAGTTAGAACAAGTTGCTAAATCTCAAAGAGAGTTGTTAGATGAAACGAACAACAATATAAATGACATTGCTGTTAGAGTAGCCACTAAAGGAGGTAGGGTGACTCAGGAACCACTTTATCCTGGGGAACACCCAAAAAGAATTGAACAAGATTCTCAAAGAATAAACACTGATGCACCAAGTCCTTCTGAAAAGAAGAAGAAGAAGAAGAAGAATGATAGTACTTTGCATGCCTCTAGTGAACCTGAAGTGGAAAAACCTCCTGATAATGATAATGAAGTTTCTAACTCTGATGTTGAAACTCAATCTGGTAATGAACACTCACCTTCTAATAATGAAAAAGATAATGATGAGGTTCATGAAAATACTCAGACAAATAGTAAAGAACCATCCAATGATGTTGAGATAGAACCAGCAGTTGATCTTGATAACCCACAATCCAAGAATAAAAGATATGATAAAAGAGAATTTGTTGCTAGGAAACTCGGTAAGGAAAGAGAACCATAGGTTCAAAAACCTATGACCTTTCCACCTAAATCAACTAAAAAGAAAGATGATGAAGAATTTGAACGCTTTGCTGAAATGCTGAGGCCAGTCTTTTCGCATACTCGCTTGACTAACATCTTAAAAATGCCTCCTTATGCAAAGTACATGAAAGACATCATCACCAATAAGAGAACAATACCGAAAGCTGAAATCTCCACCCTTCTTGCTAATTATACTTTTAAATATGGAGTACCTAAAAAACTTGGAGAACCGGGAATACCAACTATACCTTGCTCCATCAAAAGGAATTATGTGAAAACTGCTTTATCTGATTTGGGAGCTAGTGTAAGTGTTATGAATTTCTCTTTATATAAAATACTTGATTTGAATAAACTCACACCTACTGAAATATCTTTGCAAATGGCTGACAATTCAACTGCCATACCTATCGGTATTTGTGAGGATGTGACTGTTGTTGTTGCTAATGTTACTATTTTGACTGACTTTGTTATACTTGAGATGCCCGAGGACGACAACATGTCGATTATCCTTGGGAGACCCTTTTTGAATATTGCAGGGGCTGTCATTGATTGCAATAAAAGCAAGGTCACTTTTCATATCAATGGTAATGAGCATACGATGCATTTCCAAAGAAATAATTCCAAGTGAATGGTATTAACATTATTGAAACATCTCTGACAATCACTATTGGAAGTTTTCAACTACCTCTACTGTGGGGACCCCGACTCATAAGTCGAGATCACCGAATGCACGTGTATAGTGATCCCAGAGATCAATGCTCACTGAACACACAGAAGCTGAATAACAAGAGTCTTACATCCATACATACCGTCTTACACAAATTATGACCATTATGGTCAAGTCTTACATAGATAAAGCCACAAGGGCTGAACACCAAATAAACTTAAGCAGCGGAAATCTTCGTCGATAAGTAGAACCCATGCCAGCTGCCTTAACCCTACAGGCATTCTGACTGGGAATCGTCCTAGCTCGCATGTTCATCACCGAAGTATTCTTCATCATATCATGTTCTTTCATGTCTGGCCAATAAAATAACCAGTGGCAAGCCAATGAGTACTTTGAATGTACTCGCAAGCAACCCATGATTGGAACAAGGCACAATAATGCAAAGATATAGCACTAAGTAGGTAGTTTGCAGAAAGCTAGTTTTGCGTGCAATGACATGATCTGCCAACATGTAAAGTATGCATCATGAGAGTACAGACATCCGTATGAACAAGTTACAGATATCAACATAAGCGGAGTTGGACACCAATCCAACTTAATCATCGTGTCAACCCATCTGACTTAACCCAAATAGTTTTATCAACACACACACACACACACACACATAATTTGTAAAACTCTGGACGTAGTTTAAGAAGCACCTCCCAACTGTCCTTGACCATGGACACGGCTATTCGAATAGTTTCACATTCTGTAGAGGTTGCACACTTTACCCACAAGATCCGGGGAACTTCCGTGTCATCCACGACCCGCGGTACCTCAAGTACCCGGCGTAAGCACCCGATCACTATCTTTCCCTAGACGACACTAACAAGGAGTCCACTCGTTGTTCCATATCCTCACGATGTACATCATACGAGACTCACTCGAGATCATAACATCCGAGAGGGGACACAATGGTGTATCCGGTGCCCTGCGAAAACAGTCATGGCCGCCCTACCTGGCATGACCCCATCCCGAGAGAGATCACCAACTCTCCCCCATCACTAGTAATGCGGGCTCCAGGCTAGTATCGGCCTAGGTAATCAATAATGCCCTTTCCCATACAAGGGTAGAGTGGTTGCGCATGTAAGGTTGGGACAGTCGACAAATCTTAAATCTAATCCATTTTCTAAAACAACACACA
Organism: Triticum dicoccoides; assembly: GCF_002162155.2. NCBI lineage: Eukaryota > Viridiplantae > Streptophyta > Magnoliopsida > Poales > Poaceae > Triticum > Triticum dicoccoides. The sequence goes on along the minus strand of NC_041392.1, from coordinate 329,569,337 downwards.
CACTTGCCTCGGTACACCACTTCATCATCAAGCGGTTACCCATCTCATTATCTCCCTCGGGCATAAGTGGCACCCGACGGGGTTTTTGAAAAGTCTTTTGAAAATACTTTGTCTCCATCACCATGCATATTCCCGTCCCTTTTGCGTAGCAACTACTTTAGCATCCTATCTACTCCCACTGGCATAACCCTCATAAGAAGGTAGGGTCATGCGCAATGCAAGTATCAACGAGGAAGTAACGGTGGCAAACCACCCCATGTGGTCACCACAGTATCATGTCTCCGATGCAAGCAATAAAAGTGCTATATGACATGCATAAAAAGGGTTTCATAGACATGGTCAAAGGGCTGCTTGCCGGTTCATCGGAGTCTTGAGATCTTCTGGTCCTTCTCCAAGTACTCCGTCTACTTCCTCAACTAACGTCGAAACAATCATAATAAGCAACACAACAAGGCAGAAAATAAAAGTGATCTAAAAATATGGATTTGACTTTTCTAGGACTTCCCTGGTCATATGAAAAATAACCAGGGTGGTTTCACTGGAATTGGATTAGTGAATATTTCTGAACATTTCAATATGATGGAATCAAGGGGTTTATGGATTTGCATGAATTGTACAGAAATATATTTTTGAAAAATGAGCAAAGGCACCCATTTAGCAAATCATGATTTTAGAAGCATCTGGGAGTTGGTTTCACTGGATTTGGAGTTCAAATGAATTTCCTATGAATTTGCAAAGTTGACAAATATGAACAAATGGCTCATTGTTTTATGTGGGACAGAAAGTATTAAGAAAAATGTTCATAAGATAAGTTATGAACTTAGAGGCATCTAGGAATTTGAATCATGGCCTTTGGATCAAATTTGAGCCCTCTGTGATTTTCTAAAGTTTATGCTAGAAATGGAAAAGTAAGATTTGCTAATTATTTGTGAAGAAAGTTTTTCTGGAAAAATGATAAAGTTACACCATGTGATATAGCATGAATTTATGAACTACTAGAAATTCGAATCATCTAATTTGGAGTCCATTTGAATTATTTGTGTTTTTTTGAAGTTTACTGGAAAAAGAAAAAGAAAAAGGAGATGGGTTTTACCCTTATCATGCGCGCCAGGTGGGAGATAGCAGAGGGCCGGCCTAGCTACTCGGCCGCGCGCGGTGGCTGGGCGACGTCGAAGGCGCACCAGAGCAAGTACGCGTTCGTTCCGGGGGAAGCGGGTTGCACCCGGTCTGTCTCCACTTAAACGGGCGGGGGCCGCCCACCGTGTCACTAACGAGCAGGGCCCGGTGCTTAGGCCGTCTCCTACCTCCAGCTCGAATAGAGCAAGGGCAGGGGAGGCGAGGCCGAGCGGGCGCCGGTGATCTCCCCGGCGGTACCGGCCACCTCCGGCGATGCCCGACGTACCGGCATGCTCAGGAGAGTGTGCCGCATCCTCCAAGGTGTGCCAAAACCGTAGGGGTGGCCAGACGCGAGCGCATCCTCGGCCACGGCGGGCAAGGCCAACAGTGGTGATGGAACTCGACGGCATGGCCATGGAGAGGAGAGGGAGAAGCGCGGGAGGGGCCCGCGGTGATGGTGGGAGTGCTCTGGTGCGGTCTAGAGGGGAGGAGGAGGAGTGGCGGGCACAAATTTAGGCGGAGGCCGACGGGAAGGCTCTGGCCATGGTGGTGGATAGAGGGCACGAGGAGAGAGTTGGCTTGGTCCAGGGGGTCGCTGGGAGGGAGAGAGAGTGGAGGGGATCCAGAGGGAGGCCTCGTGAGGCCTTAAATGGCGAGGCCATGGCTCACCGTGGATGTGGCCTACGGGCACCAGCGGAAATGGTCGTGGTGGCCATGGGAGGAGGCTCGGGGCTGTTTGCGGCCCTTGTGGGCGTTGAGTAGGGCGTCGGGAAGAGAGAGGAGGATAGGGGCGAGCTCGAGGGGGTCCCTGGCATGGGTGCATGCATTGGCCGAGTTGGGCGACGTCTGGCGTGCGCCTCAGGGGGTGAGAGAGAGAGGGGAAGGAGGGGGACAGCACGATGGAGTGGTGCGGACGTCGAGGCACCTCGACTAGCGCGAGGGGGAGGCTCGAGGTGGTCGGGTGGCTTGGTCAGAGAGCAGCTACAGTGCGTGGGAGCACTGTAGCGTGCTCTGGAGCACGCCTTTGGCAAGCCATGGCATAAAAAAGGGGAAGTGGGCGCGACCACTTGTGTCCAGTAGTGCTAGGGAGTAGTGAAGAAAGGGGAGGAAGCATTGGATGCTCTCGAGAGCCTCTAGGAGAGGCTAGAGGTTGAGAGAGAGGTGAACAGTGGCTGTCCAGAGGGGGGAAATGGGGTTTTACCCCATCAATCATGGAGCTTTGGAACAGGGGGGGGGGCTACTGGAGGTAGGAGGTGACCTGGGGCAGCTGTGGTAAAAACTTGGGCTCATGGAGATTAGTGGAAGAGGTCAAAATGATGATTTTGGAAAAATGGCAGAAGGTGTTTGTTGTTGGTTTTGGCAAGAAAATTAATTCCACTTGCCATGAGAATTAACAGGATGGAATGGCACATAGAAGTAGGATGTTCCACCAAGTTTGAGCTCATTTGGGCAAAGTAGCCAATGTAACTTTGGTAAACCCTAGAAATCAACAGAAATGGACTTTCCAAGATTTAGTCATGCAAATCTATTCTCCTTGATGCACCACTTAGTGTAGTGTCATCATTTGAGGTTCTGAACATGTCCACAAAAGTTGAGATCAAAAGGAGAAAGTTGCCAATGTAAACTTGTTCAAATTTGGTTCTGGACAGGGAGGGTTTTGGGGCACTTTGATCAAGATAACATTCTATCCAACTTGTGCCATTTGGTCTAGATGCAATATTACACCATTTTAGCATGTGCACCAAGTTTTAGAGCATTTGGACATGTTTGACAGTGCAAAGTTGTTCAAACTTGAAAAAGGACATACGTGGTTTTGAGAGGGTTTCATGGGGTTATACTGTTCTCCATGACATGAGACATGGCAAGATCATCAAACATGTCATATGTGACATGCTAGAATTTTCTTGGAATTGTTCGGGAATATTTCCTGTAGAAATATTTCAAATCCTTGAAATGGGCAGAAATGGTTTTGGGAGGTTTTGTCTAATTTTTTGAACATGACCATGTGTTGAAACTCATATATATGGACACCCGCCAACCGTAGCAAAAGGGATTCTTCGTGATCCCGTAGGTGTCGCTTCCCCCGACACCCATCTCCCCTCTTCCTCACTTTCCCCTACCTCCCACCTCCTCTCTTCCTCAATACTTCTCCCCCCATTACTCTCCCTCTTCTACCTACCTTTCTCTCTCTTTATTACTCCTAGCTAACTAGACCACCTCCATTAATGCATCTCCTTTCTCTTTTTTACTTCCCCTCCACTACTTGAAGTTATCTCCTCCCAAATTAGCTAGCTAGGTAGTTGTAGCATTTAGTGAAGTGACCTATGTGCCCCCTAACTAGATCTAGCTTTGTCAAGAAGAGCTTTGTCCACTTTTGATCTCCCTACTACATCATCATCTCTCCACCGTGTGCTCGATCTCGAGATAGGTGTGTGATTAAAAATTCATGCTTTTACAAGAATGGAAATATGTGTATGTGTGTGCGATATGATAATTGGGTGATATGATGGAAATTGTGTATGTGGCATGAGTTGACGCCGAATTGTTCTTGTGATTTGCCTTTGTTTTGCCGAAATGTCGATTTATTTCCATTTCGGCGAATTCTGGGCAATCTCTAGATCTATATGTCCTATTTTTAGGGAAGGTATGCCGAATTTTTGTATGACTTTGGTGCATGCACGCATTTTTATAATCAATTTGTTTATTATTACCGTGCAGGCGTTCATGATGGTCAGTGTAACAATGGTGGACAGGTGGTTGCGGTCGGCGGTGCAGGACATGAAAGAAAATAACCTGACAGAGGTTTTATGTCCATGTCGAAGATGCAAAGGAATAGTTTGGCTCGAACCCTATGACAAAGGTCGTGTCGAAGCACACCTGCTCAAACCACATTTTATCATGATTTATTAGCTTAAGTGTTGTGGCATGAAAATCAGGGTGTGACAGACCTATCCCCCTTAGAAGAATCTCGTCCCCGAGATTCCCAGACTAGGCGCGGAAAGGAATACGAGATTTAAATCTGGGGTAGTCCTCATGTCCTCGTACTGTTTCTGCTTCCGTGTGATGCTTCATTGGTCATTGAAGTACTTGATAACATGGCTTCGTGTATGACGTCCTGCTTGATCCAGGTTGCTAAGAGGTTTCTTGCATTGGTCAGGTTGGGCTGGGGTCGATGGCTTGGTGATCGATGTCATTGTTGGTGATCGGGCTAGCTAGGAGGTCGGAAATGTTTCTGGAGTGGCGTCGTGTGGAAAAACGTTGTGCACAGTGGGTAACTCGGGTGGTAACCCCAGCTGGTAGCCGTCTACCCTTCGTCTTGGAGTGATCTCGAAGAGGGTCGATGAATCTTGGTGTGGGTTTCCTTGTCATGGAAATGCTTGGTTCCTTAGAGAGGAGTGGTTTGCAGATACACACGGTCTTCGACGAGGAAGTTCACTTCTTGACGATAGTGGTTGGTATAGTTCTTCCTCCTTGACATAGCGATCTTCAGATGTTCCTTAACCAGCTGAACGATTCTTCTTCCATCTTCAGTTAGACAAGTAGGTCACCAAGTAAAAGTGACAACCAACGTGACCAAGTACTCCATGAAGTTTCTGTTCATGGGGTACATAAGGTAGGCTGGGGCATTGGTGGTGGTAACGGTTGAGTGTGCGCCAAGGTGTTTTCGATCTAGAGTCAAGACCCAAAGTTATGATCCGACCATGTTGTAGTTTGGTAGGGCTTAAGGGTTTCAAGGATCTAGTGTGCGACTGAACGTTTATCATCTTATCCTTGGGCATAGTTTCTGAGATGCCAATTGTTCTATCTAGTCCTCCAAACAGATCACCTTATACCGCTGAAAGCATCATTTCGTATGGGTCAACTCCAATCATCACTCATGCTATTCATATCCTCATGAATCCCAAGAGGAGGTCTAACAAAATCATATATGTCTATGATCCCCAAACTCATATGTGTGGTTACCCCTAAAAATCCATGGGTAGAGCATACAAGCTTCCAAGCTGGAATAAAATAGGACAATCCAAGTGCTCATCCTATTCTTCCAAGGTCTAAGATAAAGCACCTCTTATCCTAAGGAAACACGTCGTAAGCCACTCCAAGATCTTGTTTCCTTCCTATGAATCAACTCCAACAACCCATTAGCTCCCATCAATCACTACATAATCCATTTAATTCTACAAATCCAATGTTTATGGTGTTCCACATGATCTTCTAATGTCCTATAATCCTCAAATACTTGAAATGGGTTATCTTTACTATAGTCAGTCCACCAATTCCCATTATCGGGGTCAAGTAACTTCCAACCTCCAGCTTATATAGATCCTTAAATCAATTCCAATCTCCTAGTTTATTGTCCATCGAGAAACATGGTATCACGATCAAGATCATCAGTCTAAATCCAATTTACTCCAAATCCTGCAGGCTTACTCAGCATCTATACTCAACTAGGATCACCTATTTAAATCCAAATCTCTTGTCCAACGAGGAATCCTACATGTTTCCCTCAAGTTATTTATGTAATATCAACTGTCTCCTATCAATATCATCTGATCAAGTCAAATCCTTGCACTTCCAGGAGTTTCAGCTTGCGATCATAATTGTCCCACTAAATCCAATTTATCCAAGGGTAATGAAAGCTATGCTACTCTATATTAATGATCCCACCAAGTTCATCTACCAACATGAAAGCCTCATAATCCACCAAATAGTCTCATATAATTTCTCAAAGTCATTGATATAAACTCATCAAGTCACTTGTCCTTTATTCCTATATCCTCAAACTGGTCTTCCCTATGGCATCGTCAGTTCTAGTGCTATATCAGGATGATAATGTGCTTGTTCACTATATCCACTAGTTCCATAATGAACCCAGTGTTGTGCAAGGTTTACAGAGGCTTAACTGGTTCTCTTGCAATTCTGTGGGTTAAGCACATGGTTAAGGACTCGAGCTAGGGTATCTCGTGAAGTCTCGAAGGGTCCGGGGATGGGTTTCTAATCATGAGGGGAAACCATAACTCCACGGGGTTGCGCTTGGTTGAGGAGGCTGTAGCAAAAGTCTTCATGCTAGTTGGTTGCCAAAGTAGAATCCTTGGTGTACCTTGTCTTGCCGATCTTCAGTTAAGGAGAGAGAGAGATGAGAGGGAAGAGTAGCATAGAGGAGGGGAATGCCTAAAGGGGGTTCTATAGTGCAGGTGCAAACAAACGGGCGCCAAAAAGGGCCAAACAAAGGAAAAAAAAGGAAGGTGATATAGTCGCGTACTTGTTGCCTAGGGCAAAAGTGCGAATTATATCAAAACACAAAGAAATAAAAACAAGCAACACACAATCATGGTTCTATTCGAACCATCATACGGACTCGACTCCGCATAGGGGGTACACGACTCATCCTACCCTAGGGGTTCTCGGACTAAGTAGTCGCGCTTTACTTCGTGCCTCATGCAGTCTTTTGGGTTTTCCTCAGGTGTTGCTACGTCTCTTGTAGTTGTTAGATGAAACAATCCGGGTCGAGCCTGAAGATTCGTCAACAACTTCTCGCCTATTGGGGTGAAGGTGGCTCCTCGTAGCAGGCATTGACTCGGTCTTCTGTTGTCTTCTTAATCATGACGACCCCTTTTTCCTTCTAAGGCGTCGACGGTACCAGGTAGGTAATCCCTTATGCAATGATATTAATAAGGCATAGTAAAGGTCCAACATGTCGGTTACGTTGATGAAAACATCGACACCAAGAGCGGGGGATGAAGAGAACCGTTTTCCTGCTCACTATAGTGAGGCGGGCCAAATGGCGAGGTTCTCATCCACCGGTGGTTGCCGATACAACAACGGTAAGGACATGATTGCTCTATTAGCGATGTCTATCATGGTCTTGCATATCTTACACCCTAATCGTCATAGGACAAGGTTGCATCATCCTGGGGAAAATTCAGAGGTGTCACCATCCTCTGGGTCTTCATGTCCTCATTCTTCAAAGGCGTATCTTCTGTTGGCATCGTCTTGTTGTGGTGTCACGAATCTTGGGTTCAGAAGAGGTGGGTGAGTATTTGGCAAGGTGTACTCCTTCTAGGCTATCCATGAGGATTACAAGGAATCCCGTGGTCAGGGGCTTGAGGGTGCTAGCGACCGTTTGCAACAGTTTTGAAGGGAAGAGATCGATGGGGAAAGTATACCTTAGTTTTTGAAAAACTGAGAAGGGAAGAGAAGTATAGATAGTTTTGAAAACTACTAATAGTTTTAGAAATAATTTTACCCTATCTAACGACCATGCTAACTAAGGCTTCCTGTAGTCAGGATGGCTCTGATACCAGCTCCGTGGGGACCCCGACTCATAAGTCGAGATCACCGAATGCACGTGTACAGTGATCCCAGAGATCAATGCTCACTGAACACACAGAAGCTGAATAACAAGAGTCTTACATCCATACATACCGTCTTACACAAATTATGACCATTATGGTCAAGTATTACATAGATAAAGCCACAAGGGCTGAACACCAAATAAACTTAAGTAGCGGAAATCTTCGTCGATAAGTAGAACCCATGCCAGCTGCCTTAACCCTACAGGCATTCTGACTGGAAAGCGTCCTAGCTCGCATGTTCGTCACTGAAGTATTCTTCATCATATACTATTCTTTCATGCCTGGCCAATAAAATAACCAGTGGCAAGCCAATGAGTACTTTGAATGTACTCGCAAGCAACCCATGATTGGAACAAGGCACAATAATGCAAAGATATAGCACTAAGTAGGTAGTTTGCAGAAAGCTAGTTTTGCGTGCAATTACATGATCTGCCAACATGTAAAGTATGCATCATGAGAGTAGAGACATCCGTATGAACAAGTTACAGATATCAACATAAGCAGAGTTGGACACCAATCCAACTTAATCATCGTGTCAAGCCATATGACTTAACCCAAATAGTTTTATCAACACACACACGCGCCGTTTGTAAAACTCTGGACGTAGTTTAAGCAGCACCGCCCAACTGTCCTTGACCGTGGACACGGCTATTCGAATAGTTTTACATTCTGTAGAGGTTGCACACTTTACCCACAAGATCCGAGGAACTTCCGTGTCATCCACGACCCGCGGTACCTCAAGTACCCGGGGTAAGCACCCGATCACTATCTTTCCCTAGACAATACTAACAAGGAGTCCACTCGTTGTTCCATATCCTCACGATGTACATCATACGAGACCCACTCCATATCCTCACGGTTTATCCGGTGCCCTATGAAAACAGTCATGACCGCCCTACCTGGCATGACCCCATCCCGAGAGAGATCACCAACTCTCCCCCATCACTAGTAATGCGGGCTCCAGGCTAGTATCGGCCTAGGTAATCAATAATGCCCTTTCCCATACAAGGGTAGAGTGGTTGCGCATGTAAGGTTGGGACAGTCGACAAATCTTAAATCTAATCCATTTTCTAAAACAACACACACACTTGCCTCGGTACACCACTTCATCATCAAGCGGTTACCCATCTCATTATCTCCCTCGGGCATAAGTGGCACCCGACGGGGTTTTTGAAAAGTCTTTTGAAAATACTTTGTCTCCATCACCATGCATATTCCCGTCCCTTTTGCGTAGCAACTACTTTAGCATCCTATCTACTCCCACTGGCATAACCCTCATAAGAAGGTAGGGTCATGCGCAATGCAAGTATCAACGAGGAAGTAACGGTGGCAAACCACCCCATGTGGTCACCACAGTATCATGTCTCCGATGCAAGCAATAAAAGTGCTATATGACATGCATAAAAAGGGTTTCATAGACATGGTCAAAGGGCTGCTTGCCGGTTCATCGGAGTCTTGAGATCTTCTGGTCCTTCTCCAAGTACTCCGTCTACTTCCTCAACTAACGTCGAAACAATCATAATAAGCAACACAACAAGGCAGAAAATAAAAGTGATCTAAAAATATGGATTTGACTTTTCTAGGACTTCCCTGGTCATATGAAAAATAACCAGGGTGGTTTCACTGGAATTGGATTAGTGAATATTTCTGAACATTTCAATATGATGGAATCAAGGGGTTTATGGATTTGCATGAATTGTACAGAAATATATTTTTGAAAAATGAGCAAAGGCACCCATTTTAGCAAATCATGATTTTAGAAGCATCTGGGAGTTGGTTTCACTGGATTTGGAGTTCAAATGAATTTCCTATGAATTTGCAAAGTTGACAAATATGAACAAATGGCTCATTGTTTTATGTGGGACAGAAAGTATTAAGAAAAATGTTCATAAGATAAGTTATGAACTTAGAGGCATCTAGGAATTTGAATCATGGCCTTTGGATCAAATTTGAGCCCTCTGTGATTTTCTAAAGTTTATGCTAGAAATGGAAAAGTAAGATTTGCTAATTATTTGTGAAGAAAGTTTTTCTGGAAAAATGATAAAGTTACACCATGTGATATAGCATGAATTTATGAACTACTAGAAATTCGAATCATCTAATTTGGAGTCCATTTGAATTATTTGTGTTTTTTTGAAGTTTACTGGAAAAAGAAAAAGAAAAAGGAGATGGGTTTTACCCTTATCATGCGCGCCAGGTGGGAGATAGCAGAGGGCCGGCCTAGCTACTCGGCCGCGCGCGGTGGCTGGGCGACGTCGAAGGCGCACCAGAGCAAGTACGCGTTCGTTCCGGGGGAAGCGGGTTGCACCCGGTCTGTCTCCACTTAAACGGGCGGGGGCCGCCCACCGTGTCACTAACGAGCAGGGCCCGGTGCTTAGGCCGTCTCCTACCTCCAGCTCGAATAGAGCAAGGGCAGGGGAGGCGAGGCCGAGCGGGCGCCGGTGATCTCCCCGGCGGTACCGGCCACCTCCGGCGATGCCCGACGTACCGGCATGCTCAGGAGAGTGTGCCGCATCCTCCAAGGTGTGCCAAAACCGTAGGGGTGGCCAGACGCGAGCGCATCCTCGGCCACGGCGGGCAAGGCCAACAGTGGTGATGGAACTCGACGGCATGGCCATGGAGAGGAGAGGGAGAAGCGCGGGAGGGGCCCGCGGTGATGGTGGGAGTGCTCTGGTGCGGTCTAGAGGGGAGGAGGAGGAGTGGCGGGCGCAAATTTAGGCGGAGGCCGACGGGAAGGCTCTGGCCATGGTGGTGGATGGAGGGCACGAGGAGAGAGTTGGCTTGGTCCAGGGGGTCGCTGGGAGGGAGAGAGAGTGGAGGGGATCCAGAGGGAGGCCTCGTGAGGCCTTAAATGGCGAGGCCATGGCTCACCGTGGACATGGCCTACGGGCACCCGCGGAAATGGCCGTGGTGGCCACGGGAGGAGGCTCGGGGCTGTCTGCGGCCCTCGTGGACGTTGAGTAGGGCGCCAGGAAGAGAGAGGAGGAGCAGTGCGAGCTCGAGGGGGTCCCTAGCATGGGTGCATGCATTGGCCGAGTTGGGCGGCGTCTGGCGCGCGCCTTAGGGGGTGAGAGAGAGAGACGGGAAGGAGGGGGACAACACGGTGGAGTTGTGCGGACATTGAGGCACCTCGACTAGCGCGAGGGGGAGGCTCGAGGTGGTCGGGTGGCTTGGTCAGAGAGCAGCTACAGTGCGTGGGTGCACTGTAGCGCGCTCTGGAGCACGCCTTTGGCATGCCATGGCATAAAAAAGGGGAAGTGGGCACGGACACTTGTGTCCAGTAGTGCTAGGCAGTATTAAAGAAAGGGGAGGAAGCATTGGATGCTCTCGAGAGCCTCTAGGAGAGGAGAGAGGTTCAGACAGAGGTGAACAGTGGCTGTCCAGAGGGGGGAAATGGGGTTTTACCCCATCAATCATGGAGCTTTGGAAGAGGGGGGGCTACTAGAGGTAGGAGGTGACCTGGGGCAGTTATGGTAAAAACTTGGGCTCATGCAGATTAGTGGAAGAGGTCAAAATGATGATTTTTGGAAAAATGGCAGAAGGTGTTTGTTGTTGGTTTGGGCAAGAAAATTAATTCCACTTGCCATGGGAATTAACAGGATGGAATTGCACATAGAAGTAGGATGTTCCACCAAGTTTGAGCTCATTTGGGCAAAGTAGCCAATGTAACTTTGGTAAACCCTAGAAATCAACAGAAATGGACTTTCTAAGATTTAGTCATGCAAATCTATTCTCCTTGATGCATCACTTAGTGTAGTGTCATCATTTGAGGTTCCGAACATGTCCACAAAAGTTGAGATCAAAAGGAGAAAGTTGCCAATGTAAACTTGTTCAAACTTGGTTCTGGACAGAGAGGATTTTGGGGCACTTTGATCAAGATAACATTCTCTCCAACTTGTGCCATTTGGTATAGATGCAATATTACACCATTTTAGCATGTGCACCAAGTTTTAGAGCATTTGGACATGTTTGACAGTGCAAAGTTGTTCAAACTTGAAAAAGGACATAAGTGGTTTTGAGAGGGTTTCATGGGGTTATACTGTTCTCCATGACATGAGACTTGGCAAGCTCATCAAACATGTCATATGTGACATGATAGAATTTTCTTGGAATTGTTGGGTAATATTTCTTGTAGAAATATTTCAAATCCTTGAAATGGGTAGAAATGGTTTTGGGAGGTTTTGTCTAATATTTTGAACATGACCATGTGTTGAAACTCATATATATGGACAATATATGTCCACTGAGTTTCCCTGGTTTTTCTCAAATATTTTTCAAGCTTTTAAATAATTTTAACCTATTTAAGACCATTTCTGGCCTTAAGAAAAAGCCTTTAAATAAAATAGGAAAATAACTTTTAAAATTATATTTTTATGGTTTTTGGGTATCCTATATCTAGTAGGAGTCAAATATATTTTTTGAAAGATTTTTACTGCCCTTAATTAGGTACTTGTAGTGGAAACCTCAAAAATTTCAGAATTTTGTTCATACGAAAAGGATGAGTATCTTTAGGATGTTTGCTTCCAAGAAGAACTCCAAGGGAGTTATCGGGGAGTCATCTGCAAGTGATCTCCACAAACTGAAAGTGCCATATATCAACTAGAGGGGGGTGAATAGGCGATTTTTATGAATTCTTCACTAAGGAATTTCAGGGTGATGACATTCCTGAGTGAAGAACTACTTGTAGCGGAATAAGTACTCAAAAGTAAACATAACAGTGCATGAGCATGGTATTCATGAAGAAATGAAAACAAGCACAGAGTACAGAAAGCGTAAACCCAGGATAACACAGGATAAAGACAAACAGACTGAAGAAATTGAACTAAGGAAATAGAGAAAGTCTTCAGTCAAAGTCTTAAAACAGATATGAACAAGAATACAACACAGAAATGAAGAAATGGAAGGGTTGAGGAAATGGAACCAGGTAGCTTGGTGAAGACAATGATTTGGTAGACCAGTTCCAAGTGATGTGACAGTTGTACGTCTGGTTAGGGCGGCTAGGTATTTAAACCTAAGGACGCACAGTCCCGGACACCCAATCCTGAACATGCAGCTCAAGACACTCAGTCCTCACCGTATTCTCCTTGAGCTAACGTCACACAGACCTCACCCAATCACTCGTGGCAAGTCTTCAGGTGACCTCCAAACCTTCACAGACTCGGTCACTCGATGATCCACAATTTCTTCTTGGATGCTCTAGACCATGACGCCTAACTGTCTGGAAGATGCACAGTCTTCAAAGGTAACAAGCGTCGGATCCACGCATGATCAATCTTTTCAGTGATGCTCAATCACTTTGGGTCTGTAGGTGTTTGGGTTTGCGTTTTCCTCACTTGATGATTTTCACTCAAAGTCCTCGGAGGATGGGATGCTCTCAAATGACAAGTGTCAGTTTCTCTCGGAGCAGCCAACCAGCTAGTGGTTCTAGGGGCGGCTATTTATAGCCTAGGGAGAAGCCCGACATGATAAGACATAAATGCCCTTCAATGATATGACCGTTAGGTGGGTAGATATTTTGGGACAGCTGGCGCATAGCACAGCAACGCTCGGAATTTTGAGTATCAAATACCTCAGGGCTATCGTGTTCCTCACTGTGTAGGAAATCCGCACTGGCGAATTCCTAACTCCTCAGTCAGAACAAATTCCTCAGAGACCAGAAGAACTTCATATCTGTCACTGAAGAAATTGACCGAAATGTATGAGATTTCCAATGGCTTCACTCGAAGGGATTGGTAGGTGTAGGATTTGAGTTGAGCATCACTTGGGAATTTTTCCTTAGTATTTCCTCGACCCCCTTTAACAGTACGGTGTCTCCTATGACTCAAGAAAGAGAAAATAAAACAAAGAAAACAAAGGTCTTCATGCTTCATGTTCCTCGAATGAATACCAAGTCTTCAGGATCACACCAATTTATTCACTTTCAAAGTCTTTAGAAAGTCTTCAGAAATCCAAAGTCTTCAGTCGAAGAACTTCATTTTTAGGGGTTGACTTTCTCTGTAAATATCAAACTCCTTATAGACTTATAGACATGTGTACACTCACAAACGCATCAGTCCCTTAACCTATAAGTCTTCAATACACCAAAATCACTAAGGGGCACTAGATGCACTTACAATCTCCCCCTTTTTGCTGATTGATGAAAATATAGGTTAAGTTTTCAACGGGGATAAACATATGAAGTGTAAATAATGAAATGGAGGAATTTGATTGCAAGATATAGAAGAACTCCCCCTGAAGATGTGCATAGTGAGGAATTTTCTTTTGAAGCAATGCACACTTTCAAGAGTAGAATCATGGAGATATCCCCATATATCTTGTAATTCATACATGCATTTAACATATAATATGAAGAATTTGAAATGCATGATGAAATATGGTGACTGATGTAATTCAGCATGCGTGCATTAACAATAATGAGGAATAAGCATGCAGAAAAACTCAGCAAAAGTATCAGACCACCATAGAGTTTAAGTTTACAACTCGATCCAGCAAAGTCTTCAAAAGAACGAGAGTTGTAACTTAAAAAAACGCCCATATAGGTAGACCCGCTTGAAGACTAACTCAAATTTCTCACCCTTTGTCATCGAATGACCAAGAGGGTCAAAAAAAATGAGGACTAACGCCCCTGAAGAATATCAAGTTGGAGGAGCGCCACCTTTGTTGGGGTCGTTGGTTGTTGTAGGGCCTGCAGCAGTGTCATCCAAGTCTTCAAGCTCATCGGTGTTGCGGGATGAAGAATATGAGTTGGCCACCAAGGAAGGAACTTTGACTTTCTAGAATTTCTTCGTCGGATGTGTAGACCAATCAAAGTTCTCCTTGAGACCCATTTGCTTCAGATCTTCTTCACCATACAGATGTGATAAGATAGCCCAGGTGCGACCGAAAACTTCATGGAGGTAGTAATGGTTTTTCTTCACTACATTATGTGTAGCAGTCATGTTGTGAAGAAGAGAACCAAACTGACGCTTAACCCATTTATGGTTTCGATCCACCTTCTATAGAAGACTAAGAAGCAGCTCACGGTCAGTCATCACCCTGGGAGCTGTGGCTTGAGGATTTTGCTTGGATGCATGTGCAGCAGAATCATGAGTAGCAGAGTCATCATTGGTGGAATAGGATGCAACTTTGCGAAACTGACCATCCAATGGACGAATGCCTTCGTCAATGACAGCAGGTGCCTTGCCATTTTCATCAGCTGAGGAATAAGTCTGCTTGAGGACTTCAATTAGGGGCAAGTAACTGAGGTGATTCTGAAAGTCAGCCTTGTAGTTTAGTGAAGACCTTGTTCTGAGGAATCTCATCATCCAAGGAGCATAAGGCTTCAACTCAAACGAAGAGAGTGCAACATTTTCCAGAGTCCTCATGAAGAAATCATGATAATTGACAGGAATGCCATGTATGATGTTGAATAGCAGATTCTTCATAATGCCAACAATTTCCTCATCAGACGAGTCGTGGCCTTTGATAGGACTCATTGTCCTCGTCAGAATGCAATAGACTGTTCTGGGCACATATAGCAATTCCTTCACGAGGAATTTGGTCCTTGGCGCTTGAACGGGCTTCAGGGGCTTCATCAGGACTTGCATGTAATGGGCAGTGAGTTCAGGCTCCTGGTACAGACAGCGAGCTCCTTCAAGGGGTGAACTGATGGGTAGGGCGTGAAGTAATTCAGAGGCCGGTGCTTTATAATGAGTGTTATCGGCCATCCAGTCCAATACCCAAGTGTTGATATCATCAGGATCACCTGTGATGTGCAGTGTAGCATAAAACTGAAGAATAAGCTCTTAATTCCAATCAACAATATCAGAGCAAAAGTTGGAGGCCTGCGTCATGAAGCACACTGAGGATAGGAGAGAAGCAAGGTAGTGATTCCATGTCCACATGAGGAATATGCTCGTGGTAGAAGACTTTATCCTTGTTGAAAAGCAGTGAAGAATAGAAATTGGCCTGGCTGGCAGTCCAGAAGCGCTTCCTCCTAAGACGAGCAAAGTCATAAGGATTGTAGTTCGTGAAGAATACATGCTCGCCGAAGAAGTCATCAACCTTGAATTTTTGCTTCTTTGAGAAGGGATCCTTTGTCTTGGGGTGAGGAGTGTCCGTCAATTGCATCACAACCTCAGGGATCTCGATCTCAGGTTCCGCAGGCTGGGGAATTTCAGGTTCTTCTTCAATGGCAGCCTGGAACTTCAATTCTTCATTTACATTTTCTTCAGCACTAGTGGCTGGAATCTCTTCATGGACAGACAGTGTGGCATGAGGTTCTTCACATCCCATTTGTACTTCAGTAGTGACAGGGGACTGAGGAATTTGATGTAGGGGTGTGAACAGAGGAGAATTAGGATGCTGACTTTCCCAAAAGTCATCCTTCAACACTGGAGTTGTGCATCCAATGTCCACATTTTCGTCTTCATTCATGTCTTCAATGTCGGCCTCTTCAGCAATGAACTGGGGCGTGGGCGATGAGACTATTGGGGTTGAAGGGATTGCATCCGCTTCAATTTCTTCATCCAACTGCTCTGAGGAAGCAGTAGAAGGAATGTCTTCATCGGATCCTCTTGGGATTACGTATTCTTCATCAAAAGGGACAAGGTCCTTTGATGGCATAGATGAGACAGGAACAACATCAATTGGATTTTCAAATGAGCTGGTCAGTGGCTTCATTTTCTTCGGAGCTGAATAATCTAATGTAGTTGATGCCTTCCTTTTCTTCACAGCTGCATGCTCTGCAGCCTTGGTCTTCTTCACATCTGATGCACATGGAAGGATCGGAGATGGTGTAGGCGCAGGAGGAGCAGAGGAATTTGGTTCAAGATCTTCAGGCACAACTGATGCAGTTGCCCTGACTTCTTCATTTTCTTCAGGCGCAACACTAGTGGTTGCCCTGGCAATTTCTTCAGCGGCTGGAATGCAGTCATCAGCACTCGTACTAGCATTTTCTTCAGCAGCCTGAGTATCATCAGCGGTGCTGGCATTTTCTTCAGTAGGCTGAGCATATGCTTCAGCCTGAGGATTTTCTTGTTGCGTTGGGGCTACAACATTGGAAGTGAACTGTTCAGTTAGTTTCACAAAATCGACCTTGGCTCCCAGCCAATCAGCGCAGTATGCGTCAAATTCATCACTAAGTTTCTTGATCTCAGATTGAATAGTGACAAGTTCTTCCGTTGTCATAGAGACAGCGTTTTTCTTCAGGAAGCGCTCCTTTTTGTACTGTGATTTCTTCAACTGCATAGCCTTTTAAAATTTCCATTTTTCTTCCTGAATGAAGTGAGTCAACATATGACTTTGTCCAGGAGTCATCTTGAAGTCACGCATAGGAGTGTTGGAGTCCTTATGCCAGATATAAATGTAATCAAGGATCAATTTTGGATCCAAAATCAGAGGCACACTTGTGCCTTTGGCTCTAGCGGCCCTGAGTTGCCTGTCCCTAATGATTTCAGCAAGTTCTTCATCATCAGCTTCATCTTCATCAGACGACACTTGAAAGGTGACCTGCTTCTTGTGAGGACTTGGTCAAGAGCCTCGTCCAGCAGTGGCCTTTGTCTTCAGCAGAGAGGGGCCGGTTGATGAATTTGGTGTAGCTGAAGAACTCGTAGAAGCTCCTGAGGCAACAGGGATGCCTGTTGTCCTTTGGCATGTGGCGAGATGCATAGGTGCTGAGGATTTTGACGGAGGAGCTGAGGACTTTGGAGGAGCTGGTGTGGCTTGAGGAATTGCCCGTGAGGGCTTTGAAGAATCTGGTCGTGAGGGCATTGCTGACGAACTTGTCCATGAGGGCATTGTGGTTGAAGCACTTGGCTTATGAGCCGGCTTCTTTGGCATGGCCTTCTTTGGCTTGCATGCAGAGGCCTCAGCAGTGGCAGCAGCAGCAGTAGAGTCTTCATTAAATTTCCTCACTGCTTCCTTAGCTACTCTGGCTAGCTTGGCCTGGCGCTTGGCCCATTCATTAAGATAATCCTCACCACGCTTGAGGCTGGTAGGATCAGCTACTTGGCCAGGTGCCAACGTAGGTCTTGTGCATGGAGGATTAAGAGCGAATTTCTTCATATACTTGGGAGAAACATATATGTATTCCCTCCATTCCCGTGCTCATCTCCTCTCTATCCTTTGGATGCGCACTTTGCGCTCATTCTTAGTTTTCTTTCCATGGGTGGCCTCATCAGGACTACAATAATCCTTGTATATATCCTTAGGGATTTCAAACACAGTGTTGACTTCCAGCTTCTTTCCTCCCTTCTGAGGTTTCTTGCCATCTGCGATTTTCTTCAGCTGAGGGTTTTGAACGATTGAGTTCTCTGAAGAGGTATGCAACTTTTCTTCGAGGAACGCTGCAAATGAGTTAAGTTGATGAGAACCTAATGATTCAGCAGCGGACATGTGTACCTGTGAACAGAGTATAGTTGCGAGGAATTTGGAGAGGTCATATGCGTTCTCAAAAGATTTTGGCAATAAGAACAAGTTTGAGGAATTTGACCGGATGAATCTTGAGGAATTTCACTAAGCATTCTTTGACTTAGGTTCCAGAGTTGTATAGATTTGAAAATCCACACAATTGAGGAATCTTGAAGAAAAATGTTGCTTAGGGAAACAGATCAAGAACAGATGATATGTAAGGTGTCCAGTGTGTGAGGATTTGAAGAAAACCCCTTTTAAAGATTTGAAGAAAAACATCCGAATCAACAAGGGTAGTAAAAAAATAACTTTTAATTACCCTGGACGAAGAACACAACGAACTGGGAAGTGTAGATTTGAAGCTCGTCGATTCAGATCTTCCACGCCCTAACTTGGCTGAGGAAGACAGCTACAACGGTGGCGGAGTGAAGAAATCCTCGTCCAGCGTGAGTACGGCGGCGACGAGGTCGAGGCAGTGAAGCTCTTACTCACCAGTGATGATGGAAGTAGCGGCGGTGCTAGGGTTTGAGAGCTCGAGCAAGGGAGGGAGGTCGAGCGGAGTAAAAGTGAAGTGAGGAAGGGAGAGGGGTATTTATAGCCGAAGTGAAAAACTGCTCGCCCTAGGAAATAGGACGAACGTGCCCCTGACCCTTCTCATTCGCTTGACATGTGTCACCCACGTACTGAGAGGTGATGATCGTGTGTGATAGTGGGTGAATATGATAAGTATTATCGTAGAATGTGTAACGATTTGAGCAGCAAAGGCCGAAAATTCAGATAAGATAAGTTTAAAGTTATGTTCGCAATTTCTTCAGCTGACAAGGACACAGCGAAGATTTTGAACGAGTTTGAAATAGAACGCACAAGAATAATTTTTGAATAGACTAAGTTGAGTTTAGCATAGAGGGGGAAAGGGTCCGATCACATTCATATATATATATAGCCAATGAAGAAAAACGACGGAAATGGGGAAGACAATGCAAGTTGAAAAACAACAGAGGAATTTCAAAGCTAAAAAACTCAAATTGAAGATTTTCAACTTTTGGTGCTGGCGTGACCCACCGTATAAGAATGATGATTTCAGACACCGCATACAATTGTCGTAGGGTTCTGAGAATCAAATTCTTCGTTAATTTCTTCACACTTAGAGTGTTATTCTTCATTGATTGAAGAAAAAAGCTTCTTCATGTGTTGCACATCTAAGTCATCAATTTTGCATAAGTGTTAGGATGAGAGTCCTTTTCAAAGAACATTTGAAGATTCTAGGATATTTAGCTCACACCGCAACTTGCTAAATCTCTTCTCATCAAAGGGTTTAGTGAAGATATCGGCTAGCTGTTCTTCAGTCTTCAGATGCTCAATAGAGATGTCGCCCTTCAACACATGATCACGAAGAAAATGATGACGAATCTGAATGTGCTTCGTCTTCGAGTGCTGAACTAGGTTATGAGAAATCTTGATGGCACTCTCATTGTCACAGTAGAGTGGCACATTCTTCATGTTGACGCCTAGTCCTTGAGAGTTTGCTTCCTCCATAGCAGTTGAGAGCAAGAACCAGCAGCAATGTACTCAACTTCAGCAGTAGACAGTGATACGTAGTTCTGTTTCTTCGAGGACCAACAGACCAAGGATCGTCTGAGGAAATGGCATGTGCCAGATGTTGACTTGCGGTCCACACGATCACCAGCATAGTCATAGCATGAATATCCAATGAGATCAAAATCCAAGCCCTTGGGATACCATAATCCAAGTGTTGGTGTGTGAGCTAGATATCGAAGAATATGCTTCACAGCCTTGTGGTGTGATTCCTTTGGTGTAGCTTGAAATCGGGCACACATGCAAACACTAAGCATAATATCTGGCCTAGATGCACATAAGTACAATAAAGAACCAATCATGGAGCGGTATACCTTTCGATCGTAGCCAATACCATTTTCATCAGTGCATAGATGGCCATTTGTGGGCATAGGGTTGACTCCTTTGCAATCTTGCATGCCGAATTTCCTCAGTACATCCTTGAGGTATTTGTCCTGAGAAATGAATATGACATTGCGTTGTTGACGAATCTGAAGACCTAAGAAGAATTTCAATTCTCCCATCATAGACATTTGATATTCTTCACACATCATATAGGCAAATTCATCACTGTAACGTTGGTCAGTACATCCAAAAATGATATCATCAACATAAATTTGGCTCACAAACAGTTCACCACCATAAGATTTAGTGAAAAGATTTGGGTCAAGTGAACCGGGTTTTAAGCCTTTCTTCATGAGGAATTCCTTCAAGGTATCATACCACGCCCGTGGGGCCTGCTTGAGGCCATAGAGGACCTTATTGAGTCTGAAGACTTTGTCAGGATGCTTTGGATCATCAAAAGCTGGGGGCTGAGCAACATATACTTCTTCCTCAAGCTTACCATTGAGGAATGCACTTTTCACATCCATTTGATATAAGATGATATCATGATGGTTAGCATAAGCAAGTAATATGCGAATAGCTTCAAGTCTAGCAATAGGTGCAAAAGTTTCATCAAAATCAATTCCTTCAACCTGTGTGTAGCCTTGAGCTACAAGTCGTGCCTTGTTCCTCACCACAAGGCCATTTTCATCTTGCTTGTTACGGTAGATCCACTTTATGCCGATGATGTTGTGCTTGTGAGGATCTGGACGTTTGACCAGTTCCCAAACGTTGTTGAGCTCGAATTGATGTAATTCCTCTTGCATAGCTTGAATCCACTCAGGCTCCAGAAATGCTTCATCTACCTTAGTGGGCTCTGTGATAGAGACGAAAGCAAAGTCCCCACAAAAGTTGGATAAATGTGAAGCTCTTAAGCGTGTGAGAGGACGTGGAATGTTGATGTCGCTGGTGATTTTCTCAATTTGAACTTCATTTGCAACGCGAGGATGAGCGGGTTGTCGTTGAGGAATTTGATCAGTATTTTCTTCAGCACCATTTTCTTCAAGTGCATCAGCATGATGTTCTTCATGTTCTGGAATGACTTCTTCTGCAGATTCTTCGGTAGGAATGACATCCTCGGTAGCCTTGAACTTAATAGATTCCTCAGGAGGTATTTCATCTGTCACATGAGGTAGGTGCTCTCTTTGGGAGCCATTAGTCTCATCGAACCGCACATCTACAGTTTCAATGTCACATCCTAGTTAGCCATGCATTAGAGTGTTGCATCATGTTTACTCTTTCATCAGAAACCTGAAATGGGGATGACAGAACCCCCAGTCCCCTCTGAAACCAATTAGGGTTTACTAAAAAACTTTTTCAATGAACCTGAAATGCCCTTCTAAAATGCCCATCATTTTTGTCTTGGTTCAGAACCTCTGCCAAAAGTGATGCACATTTTCCTAGGCCATCTTAGGGTTTTTGAATTAAATCATAAATATTTGAATTTGGGCATTTAAAATTATATAAAATATTTAAATGCTCAAATATCTCCAAACTAAAATGTTTCATGTTGGAAATAATCCAACTATGGACCAGGAGTAGTTTGGTGATTTTAGGAGTTGCCTAAGTATTTTATTTAATTCAACAAAGTTGTAGAAGTATTAAAAAAAACAGAAAACAGAAAGAAATGGAAAAACTTACCTGACGCCTGCTCCCGGCCCACCTGCCGGCCCAGCCCAGCGCCGCTCCAGCGAGCTGCTTGCCGGCCAGGCATGCAGGCAGGTGCCCGACGACGACCGCAGCGCGCGCCACGCACCTGCTCGCCGCCTCGCCACTCCCTGCGCCCGGTGACGTCATGGATCAGCCTCCCTCGCTCCCTCGAACCCCCCAGACACCCCCTCCTCTCTCCAGCTCCTCCCCCTTGCGCTCCCCCGCCATGACCGACGCCACCATCGCCGTGCCTTCGTCGTAGCCGTGCTTCCCGCCGCCCGTGCGTCCTCTCATCGTGTCCAGGAGCTCCGCCGCTGTCCACTCCATCGAGCAAGCCGAGCCCCGAGCGCTCGCAACGCCCGAGTCCACCGCAACGACCTCGCCCGAACCGCCGTCGCCGGAGATCCCCTTCAACGCCGTCGTCGCTCCGCTCCATCTCCGGCCGCACCAAGGGCTTCGTCGCACTCACTGTGAGCTTAGCCATCTTTCCCCCCTTCCTTTGCTTGCTCCCGAGCCGTGTAGCGACCTCCCAGAGCTCAACCGCACCCACCGCCGTGGAGCTCGTCGCCGACGTGCTCCCGGTCACCCTCCGACCACTCCACGGTGTCCATCATACTCACCGTATCACGTAGCACCTAGCTAGCTACTCCCCGCGCCTCACTGACCCCTCTAGCGTCAAGTTCGTCTTCGGCCGAACCCCGGTGGCCGCCAAAGTCGTCGCCGGCGCCAACTCCGGCCACCCCGGCCCCAACGGACTCCACCAAGAGCTGCGGCTCGTCCTCAGCTCCACTCCGGTGGTCTCCGCGACCCATTTGGTGGCCGAAACAGCCAAAACCACTTCCGCCGCCGCGTCGGGCTCGCCGGCGGCTAAACGCCGGTGCAGCCGACCCGGGTTTGACCACGGGTGGGCCCTGGTTGACTCCCCTGAGTCAATGACAGGTGGGGCCCAGCCCTGTTAATTAAACAGGTTTAGTTTTATTTAAACTTTAATTAAATTAATCACCCTGACACGCGGGACCCACTGTCAGGTTTGACCTGGACATGTTCCGTTGACCTGCTGACGTCACACTGACGTCAGGCTGACGCAATAATTGATTTTCTGGAATTAATCTAATATAGGAAATTCCAGAATATAGTTTAAACTTTGAAAATTCATAACTTTTATTCTGTAACTCCAAATCAGACAAATTATATATGAAAAATGATCAGAAAAATCCAATCTATCCATCCGTACTATTTTCATGCATGATTAAACAAGTTAACCTGATGTTTAATACAGAACAAGGAAAAACACTTTAAAAGGCCATGTTTGAGTTTGAAATTTGAATCTTTGATTCAAATTGGTTCAAACCCTTCTGGTCTTAGTTGCATTAGCCCAACACACTCATATTGCTATGTTTCATGCATGCATCATCTTGTTGCACATTGTTTGGTGATGGTTGTGTATCGGTGTTCTTTGTGGCAGGTTCTGCCTCCGAGGAGTATCGTGATTACCCTAACGAAGAACCGTATCAGTGCATCGAACCATCAGGCAAGCAACCAACCATTTGATCATATCGATACAATCCCATGTTCTCGCTCCTGCTCTCTTTTACTGCATTAAGACAACGCGTTTCAAACTGCTGTGTGCTACGGTAGTTGAACCCACCTCCTTTGCATGACCTGTCATTGCCACAGTAACTAGATGAAACCCACTAGCATGTGTAGGAGTTGATTGAGCCATATGTATGTGTTGTTCCTACCTTGCTATGCCTGCTATGCTTAGAGTCGTGTCAGGTCTGGTTCATCTGGGTGATGGGCTAGAGTGAAATGATTATGTCGGTAATGAGAGTGGTGTGGTGAACACGATTTGGTAAAGGTATCGATGAGAGGCCATGTAGGAGTACATGGTGGGTTGTTTCATTGAAGCCGACCTTAAGCACTGAGATCTGTATGTGTGATTTAAGAATCAGCTACTACCATGCATTGGGCCCGAAACCAATGGACCCTCTCGGCTTCTTATTCACCCTAGTTCTCCGTCCAGGAGTTGCAAGTAGTTTCTGGTGTTTGTAGCCTACTGGAGGCCGTGGACAGCGCTGACCGTAGGGGTGGGCTGTGATGCGGTAGGTACGTGGCCGGGTGTACCGAATACCCGTTAGGTATCTCGGGAACCCTGTTCACATCGTTCGGGGCCGTATGGGAAACCTTGGCCGGACTCCCTACGGATGGAACCTGGATAGGCGATAAACCTGGACTGGAGGCTTAGGTGATTAGGTAGGTCGTGGCCGACACCCACGTTGGGCTTCTGCTTGAAGGTTGCCGAGTACATGTCGTGTAAACGACGGTAAGTGGTGAGAGCGTGTATGAAGAAGTACACCCCTGCAGGGTTATCATGATCTATTCGAATAGCCGCGTCCGCGGTAAAGGACTACTTGGTTGCCTATACAGTTCATAGACAAGTAAATGGAAACTACTAAAAGCCTCAAGATAAGTGTGAGTGCCAAGGATGGCTCTTCCGTAGGAAGACGGAGGTGGATCCTCGGTAGTGTATTGAATTGGTGAGTAGTGGACTCGTGTACGCAAAACCATTTCAAGTTGGAGTCTCGTAGGTTAGCCTAGCCAAGAGTCAGAGCTGGCTTGCTGCAACAACTCCACCAACCCTTCTTGATAATATGCATGTATGTAGGATCTGATGTAAGTCTTGCTGAGTACCTTTGTACTCATGTTGCTATAATTTACATTTTTACAGAAGACGCTGCAACCCCTTCTGATGGGTTCTACGTAGACGTTGACATCAATGAGTAGGCTAAGGCCCAGGTGGTGATCCTGAGCTTGTGAAGGACCTCGTAGTATAGCTAGGCTTTCCAAGCCTCTTCTATTTTTCTAGTTGTCTGTACCCAGACAAGTTACTTCCGCTGCTAGTTTGTATGACTGTATGACTTGAATGCTGGGTCGTGTGACCCGTAACTTTGTGTATGTTATGTATGGCTCTCTGAGCCTTAAATAAAGTACTTGTGTCGTAGAGTCATGTTGTGATGCCTTGTTGTATTTGCACATATCGAGCATATTGTGTGTATGATTGAAATGCTTGGTATGTGTGGGATCTGACTATCTAGTTGTTTATCTTTAGTAGCCTCTCTTACCGGGAAATGTCTCCTAGTGTTACCGCTGAGCCATGGTAGCTTGCTACTGCTCTGGAACACTTAGGCTGGCCGGCATGTGTCCTTCTTCGTTCCGGTGTCTGTCCCTTCGGGGAAATGTCACGCATTGAGTACCGGAGTCTTGTTAGCCCGCTACAGCCCGGTTTACCGGAGTCCTGCTAGCCCAGTGCTACAGCCCGGACCCACTTGCTGATGACCGACACGTTCGAAGCTGGGTCATGGATGCCTGTCCCTGTAAGTCTGTGCCACTTTGGGTTTACGACTAGTCATGTCAGCCCGGGCTCCTTATCATATGGATGCTAGCGACACTATCATATACGTGAGCCAAAAGGCGCAAACGGTCCCGGGCAAAGGTAAGGCGACACCCGTGGGGATACC
>NC_041392.1:329535836-329544342 GCF_002162155.2 Triticum dicoccoides | reverse complement strand
ACATGTCGTGTAAACAACGGTAAGTGGTGAGAGCGTGTATGAAGAAGTACACCCCTGCAGGGTTATCATGATCTATTCGAATAGCCGCGTCCGCGGTAAAGGACTACTTGGTTGCCTATACAGTTCATAGACAAGTAAATGGAAACTACTAAAAGCCTCAAGATAAGTGTGAGTGCCGAGGATGGCTCTTCCGTAGGAAGACGGAGGTGGATCCTCGGTAGTGTATTGAATTGGTGAGTAGTGGACTCGTGTACGCAAAACCATTTCAAGTTGGAGTCTCGTAGGTTAGCCTAGCCAAGAGTCAGAGCTGGCTTGCTGCAACAACTCCACCAACCCTTCTTGATAATATGCATGTATGTAGGATCTGATGTAAGTCTTGCTGAGTACCTTTGTACTCATGTTGCTATAATTTACATTTTTACAGAAGACGCTGCAACCCCTTCTGATGGGTTCTACGTAGACATTGACATCAATGAGTAGGCTAAGGCCCAGGTGGTGATCCTGAGCTTGTGAAGGACCTCGTAGTATAGCTAGGCTTTCCAAGCCTCTTCTATTTTTCTAGTTGTCTGTACCCAGACAAGTTACTTCCGCTGCTAGTTTGTATGACTGTATGACTTGAATGCTGGGTCGTGTGACCCGTACCTTTGTGTATGTTATGTATGGCTCTCTGAGCCTTAAATAAAGTACTTGTGTCGTAGAGTCATGTTGTGATGCCTTGTTGTATTTGCACATATCGAGCATATTGTGTGTATGATTGAAATGCTTGGTATGTGTGGGATCTGACTATCTAGTTGTTTATCTTTAGTAGCCTCTCTTACCGGGAAATATCTCCTAGTGTTACCGCTGAGCCATGGTAGCTTGCTACTGCTCTGGAACACTTAGGCTGGCCGGCATGTGTCCTTCTTCATTCCGGTGTCTGTCCCTTCGGGGAAATGTCACGCATTGAGTACCGGAGTCCTGTTAGCCCGCTACAGCCCGGTTTATCGGAGTCCTGCTAGCCCAGTGCTACAGCCCGGACCCACTTGCTGATGACCGACACGTTCGAAGCTGGGTCATGGATGCCTGTCCCTGTAAGTCTGTGCCACTTTGGGTTTACGACTAGTCATGTCAGCCCGGGCTCCTTATCATATGGATGCTAGCAACACTATCATATACGTGAGCCAAAAGGCGCAAACGGTCCCGGGCAAAGGTAAGGCGACACCCGTGGGGATACCGTGCGTGAGGCCGCAAAGTGATATGAGGTGTTACCGGCTAGATCGATGTGACATCGAGTCGGGGTCCTGACATTCAACAACCTTGTGGTGGCAGGTGTTGAAGACTCTGTAGGTGTGCGAGTCCTTACCATAACTGAGCATAAAACCTTCATGTGCTTTTGGTGCAAATTTAGAATTGTGATGTGGATCTCTAATCCAACATTTTGCACTGAAGACTTTGAAATAACTCACATTGGGTTTCTTGTCGGTGAGGAGCTCATATACAGTCTTCTTGAAAAATTTGTGAAGATATACCCTGTTGATGATGTGGCATGCAGTATCAATTGCCTCAGGCCAAAAGCGAGGAGGCGTCTTGTACTCATCAAGCATAGTGCGGGCCATCTCAACAAGAGTCCTGTTCTTGCGCTCCACGACGCCATTTTGCTAAGGAGTATAAGGAGCAGATAACTCATGAGTAATACCAAGTTCATCAATATAGTCATCAAGACCAGTGTTCTTGAACTCAGTTCCATTATCACTTCTGATGTGCTTGATTTTCACACCAAAGTTGGTTGAAGCCCTCGAGGAAAATCGTTTGAAGACTTCCTGCCCTACAGTTTTGTAAGTGATGATATGCACCCATGTATATCGAGAATAATCATCAACAATGACAAAGCCATATAAAGATGCAGCATTAGTAAATGTGGCATAGTGAGTAGGGCCAAAGAGATCCATGTGAAGCAATTCAAATGGTCGAGTAGTAGTCATGATAGTCTTCGCTGGATGCTTGGCCTTGGTCATCTTTCCAGCTTCACAGGCTCCACACAAATGGTCCTTGAGGAATTTGACACCCTCGATGCCAATGACATGCTTCTTCTTCGCGCGTGTGCAAATTCCTCATGCCAGCATGACCAAGTCGTCGATGCCATAGCCAGCGTTCTGAATCTTTTTCAAGTAGACATGTAGCAGGTTGTGGTCCTATAGAGAAATCAAAAATATACAAATCTCCTCTCCTAAAGACTTTGAAGACTTTGGAATTGTCATCTTCCATGATCACAACACAATGATACTTGCCAAATACAACAACCATATCAAGATCACAAAGCATTGAGACAGACATGAGGTTGAACCCTAAGGACTCGACAAGCATGACTTTGTCCATGTGTCGATCCTTTGAGATTGCAACCTTACCTAGACCCAATACCTTGCTTTTTCCTTTTTCAGCGTAGGTGATATGCTTCAGATGTGATGGAGATAAAGCAGAGTCCATCAATAAGCTCCTGTCACCAGTCATGTGATTTGTACATCAACTATCGAGGACCCACTCAGTGGCTTTGGGTTGATCATCCTGTAGATGAATTAGTGTAACTTATGAACTCATATACTTCAGCAGTGAAGAATATGGTATCAATTTCATTAGATCAATTTCATCAAGCAATAGAACAAATAAAGCAGTATGAGGACGTGAGAAATGAAAATTCATTTCTTCATGATTAGCTTGCGTCCTTTCAAGCAAATTCAGGTCTCCAGCAAATTCTTCAGACGATTAAGTTCGGCTGGAGACCTGGCCCTGCATAAGAGGTTAGTTCTTTTTCTTCACCTCCCACATCTGAAGGGGTGGTAAAGAGTTCATCATTCTGCGAGCTCCATAAGAGAAAGGTGACATAGATGCCAATCCACTTCGTTTCACATAAGAGGGGTTAGGGTAAGCATAGGAGTAAGCAGATAAATTCTTTGAGGACTCATGAACATAATGATTTGAAGAATAATGCACATATCCATAATCCTTAGATCTTCCCTGCGAGATAGACGGGTTAGCACGATGATGTTCATATGAGGACTTTGATCTATATGAAGAATTTGGTCCATATGAAGAATTTGATCTGGGGTTCCTATTCTTCACAGGTGGTGTCATGATGACATTCACCTGAAGATTTTCAATGCACCTTTTGGGAACCCACATTTTCTTCATAGGAGAATCGTTCCTGCAGTTAGTGCCAACATATCTAGCAAATACTTCACCATTATGATTTTTGAACAGTTTATAATTGGAGTCAAATGACTCATCAGAAGAATATGAAGATTCACATGTAAAGCCAGATAAAGTAGATGGATCCACTGAAGGTCCCTTTGCAGCAACCCATGAGGTTTTGGGATACTGCTCAGGTTTCTAGTAGGTCCCATCAGCATTGAGTTTCCTCTCAAAGGCAATACCCTCTTTCCTAGGTTCCTGTTGAGGATCTGCTTTTTAAGCACGTCACAAAGAGCCTGATGCCCTTTGAGGATTTTGTACATGCCTGTCATATACAATTCCTTCAGCCCTGCATCATCAGTGATACTAGCAATGTCCACAAATGAGGAATAAATGATAGCAGAGATAGTTGAAGAATTTGCAACAACGGAAGCATTTGAGCATTCAGGTGAAGAATTAGCAGTTTCACGTCCAATGCACTTCAAACATGGAGGAATAAATTCATTCTGAGTAGCGCTGATCTGTTGAGCAAGTAATGAATCACACTACTTCTGAAGATCTTCATAACTCACTCTTAACTGCTCAAGATATCGCTTTCTTTGAAGAAATTCATAAGAAAGCTTCTCGTGATCAGATAGGAGAGTGTTATGATGACCTTGAAGATTGTCAAACTTGTACTGAAGTCTCTAAAGATTTCAGTTAAAATATTAGTGCGATCCATTTCCTTGCCCAACATATCACCGCATCTAGCATGTTTTGAACCTTTTCAAGAGCCTTTTGCAGTTTCACAGCAATCTTAGCAAGCTTATAATAGCTCGGTTTGAGGTTTTCATCAGATTCATCTTCACTAGATTCAGAGGAGGGATATTTGAGTACCTTTGAGCCTTTTGCCATGAAGCAATAGGTGGGAGCATAGTCGTCATCACCATCATCATCAGTGTTGCAGAGGTCCTTTTCTTTAGAGTTGAAGATGGACTTGCTGACAAACACGGTAGCGAGGGCTAGGCTCGCCACACTAGAGTCTGACTCCTAAGATTCCTCATCTTCCTCATTTTCCTCAGATTCAGCCTCAGAGTCCATTTCCTTGCCAATGAATGCCCGAGCCTTCTTGGAGCTACTCTTCTTGTGAGATGAGGACCTTGAAGATTTTGATGACGAGGACTTTGAAGATTTCTTCTTCTTCTTTGAATCATCAGAACAGTAATCCTTGTACTTCTTCTTCTTTGATTCCTTTTCCCACTGAGGACAATCTTGAATGTAGTGTCCAGGTTTCTTGCATTTGTGACAGAGTCTCTTCTTGTAATCATGGGATGAGGAATCTGATCTCAATTCACCACTTCTTGAGGATTTACCAAAGCGACCATGTCTTGAGAACTTTTGGAACTTCCTCACGAGCATTGCCAGCTCCTGGCTCAGTTCTTTAGGGTCACCAAGGCTGTTGCCAGAATCTTCACCTTCAGATTCAGACACTGCCTTGGCCTTCAGAGCCCGTGATCTACCATAGCTTGGTCCATAGAGATCTCTCTTCTCAGCAAGATGGAACTCATGAGTGTTTATTCTCTCGAGGATATCAGCGGAATCAAGTGACTTATAGTCTCCACATTCTTGTATCATCAATGCCAAGGTATCAAATGAGGAATCAAGCGATCTCAGCAATTTCTTCACCACCTCATGGTCGGTGATATCAGTGGCACCAAGTGCTTGAAGCTCATTTGAGATGTCAGTGAGGCGATTGAAGGTTTGCTGAACATTTTCATTGTCGAGTCTTTTGAAGCGGTTGAAGAGATTTTGAAGAACGTCAACTCGAGAGTCATGCTGTGTTGAGACTCCCTCATTGACCTTGGACAGCCTGTCCCAGATAAGCTTAGCTGTCTCCAAAGCACTCACTCCGCTATACTGCCCTTTGCTCAGATGTCCACATATGATATTCTTCGCTTGAGAGTCGAGTTGCTTGAATCTCTTCACGTCAGCAGCGTTGATGGTGGGAGTGACAGAGGGAACACCATTCTCCACAACGTACCAGAGATCGTTATCAATTGACTCAAGATGCATGCGCATCTTATTCTTCCAGTAGGGGTAGTCCGTCCCATCGAAGGTAGGACATCTAGCAAAAACCTTGATTATACCTGCGGTCGACATAACTAAAACTCCAGGCGGTTAAACCAAAATCGCACATAACAAGGGAGTACCTTGCTCTGATACCAATTGAAAGTGCCTTATGTCGAATGGAGGGGGGGTGAATATGCGATTTTTATGAATTCTTCACTAAGGAATTTCAGGGTGAGGAAATTCCTGAGTGAAGAACTACTTGCAGTGGAATAAGTACTCAGAAGTAAACATAACAGTGCATGAGCATGGTCTTCATGAAGAAATGAAAACAAGAACAGAGTACAGAAAGCGTAAACACAGGATAACACAGGATAAAGACAAATTGACTGAAGAAATTGAACTTAGGAAATAGAGAAAGTCAAAGTCAAAATCTTCAAACAGATATGAACAAGCACACAACACAGAAATGAGGAAATGGAAGGGTTGAGGAAATGGAACCAGGTAGCTTGGTGAAGACAATGATTTTGTAGACCAGTTCCAAATGCTGTGACAGTTGTACGTCTGGTTAGGGCGGCTAGGTATTTAAACCTGAGGACACATAGTCCTGGACACCCAGTCCTGAACATGTAGCTCAGGACACTCAATCCTCACCGTATTCCCCTTGAGCTAAGGTCACACAGACCTCGCCCAATCACTCGTGGTAAGTCTTCAGGTGACTTCCAAACCTTCATAGACTTGGTCACTAGGTGATCCACAATTTCCTCTTGGATGCTCTAGACCATGACACCTAATCGTCTAGAACTTGCACAGTCTTCAAAGGTAACAAGCATCGGATCCATGCAGGATCAATCTCTTCAGTGATGCTCAATCACTTTGGGTTTGTATGTGTTTGGGTTTGGGTTTTCCTCACTTGATGATTTTCACTCAAAGTCCTCGGAGGATGGGATGCTCTCAAATGAGAAGAGTCAGTTTTCTCGGAACAGCCAACCAGCTAGTGGTTGTACGGGGCAACTATTTATAGCCTAGGGAGCAGCCCGACATGATAAGACATAAATGCCCTTCAATGATATGACCATTAGGTGGGTAGATATTTTGGGACAGCTGGCACATAGCACAGCAACAGTCGGAATTTCGAGTATCAAATACCTTAGGGCTATCGTGTTCCTCACTGTGTAGGAAATCCACACTGGCGAATTCCTAACTCCTCAGTCAGAACTAATTCCTCAGAGACCAGAAGAACTTCGTCTCTGTCACTGAAGAAATTGACTGAACTGTATGAGATTTCCAATGGCTTCACTCGAAGGGATTGGTGGGTGTAGGATTTGAGTTGAGCATCACTTGGGAATTTTTCCTTAGTATTTCCTCGACCCCCTTTAACAGTACGGTGTCTCCTATGACTCAAGAAAGAGAAAATAAAACAAAGAAAACAAATGTCTTCATGCTTCACGTTCCTTGAATGAATACCAAGTCTTCAGGATCACACCAATTTCTTCACTTTCAAAGTCTTCAGAAAGTCTTCAAAAATCCAAAGTCTTCAGTCGAAGAACTTCATTTTTAGGGGTCGACTTTCTCTGTAAATATCAAACTCCTTATAGACTTATAGACATGTGTACACTCACAAATGCATCCGTCCCTTAACATATAAGTCTTCAATACACCAAAATCACTAAGGGGCACTAGATGCACTTACACAAATAGATAATGGCGGAGGTACGGCCGTGTGAATGGCCGCATAACCTGTTCATGGAAGGGGCTGGAATCCTTCAAGAGTTTACACAATATGCTGCTAATGTCGGCCTCGCCGACTTCATTGCAGCTGAATGTGAACAATATCATCTCCTCACAAATTCCTTTGTCCAAAGTTTTCATTTCCTTCCTAGGAATAATCCTCGTGAGGTGCGGTTTAATTTTATGCTAAAACCCGTCAGATACCACTTACTGACTTTTGTGACATTTGCATGATCCCTTCTGACGGGGATTTAGTTGAGCCTAGGCCCGCGGAGTTTGATGGTTTTTACCGCACTCTGACTGTGGGGGACGAGATAGGTGTGTCAGGTGTCACTGCCACTAGCTTGGACTTTCCTGTTGTGCATTATTTTGCTCTATTTATTGTGAAGTGTTTACTTGCTAGAGAAAAGGTAGGTGCACTCGGTGCTCCAGACTTTGTTGTTTTACATTGTGCACTTTTCGGTGACAACACTTATAGCTTGGGAGCTATTGTGGCACGTCGCCTCCACATTAACAGATCCAAGGGCAAAATACATGGTGGTATTTACGCTACTCGCTTGGCAACTCACTTTAACATCCAGACACGCCAGCATGATTACCCCTTGCCCAAGGTTTACCTAGATCGCGCAGCTATGGAACACCACCAGTTTATTGCTGGCGATTACACTAACATTCATATTCCTTATAGCCTGGTTTTCAGTGTGGACACTCGTGATATTATCCCATTGCATGCACCTACTTTGTTTGATCCTATTGCCAGGGGCGGATACAGGATTATGCCTGAGGACATTGTTGCCTATCAGAACAACCTAGCTACAACAGAGGAGGAGCCTCAGGAGTGGGACCCTCAGGTACCCGCTCCCGAGCACTTCAACATCGGACCTCACGGCTTCTTCGAGTGGTCATTACCAAGTTAGGCCAAAAGCCTAAGCTTGGGGGAGTACGTATTTCCACCGACATTACATTCATGTCCACAGTCTTTCATTGTATTATCCATGCTAAATTTATTTTCTCACTTTCTTCTCATGTGTTTGAAAATCTTTGAGAAAATATAAAAATATTTCCCGCTTCTTTTTTATTTTTCTTTCTAGCGTAGCTAGCTGTAGTATCTAAAAAGAAAACCCAAAAAGATTTCCTTATTCTTCTTTTACTTTTTGGGATCTTTCCGGTGTAAATAGTTATTCTTGTTTTTGCTTTTCCCTTTCATTTGCTTGTTTAAGAAAAAACAAAAACTCCAAAAATATTTTAGTGTGTTTCTCTGAATTTCTTTTTCTTTCTTTTCAGTCATACTGAGGAGAAGACCACGATGAAAATGTTGAGTGGCTCTCATATGCATTATTGTTTATCTAACAGAGAGCCCATATTACCTTGTCTTCTCCTTTTGAATAAAATATTTGCAGATTCCATCTTAGTCCACAGCACTATTGCACTATTATTATTTTTATATCGTTCAGTCATGCAACTGAAAGGCAATAATGATGATATTTGATGAACTGGCAGTGGTAGAGAGAAATGGGTATGACCTTAAATTGTTCTGTTTTTGCAAATATGTTTAACGAGGGAA
>NC_041392.1:329439522-329535503 GCF_002162155.2 Triticum dicoccoides | reverse complement strand
GCGACGCAGGCGAGCGGCTGGGCGGTGGCGCCGCCGTTGGCGGGGGGTGGCACGGTGGCGTGATCTAGCGTCACCCGCTCGGCCCAGATCTGGGCCCTTCGGGCCCCATCTGGGCCTGGGTGGGCCAGCGGCAGGGATGTTCTCTGGTGTAAGTGCATCTAGTGCCCCTTAGTGATTTTGGTGTATTGAACACTTATAGGTTAAGGGACTAATGTGTTTTTGAGTGTACACAGGTCTATAAGTCTATGAGGAGTTTGATATTTACAGAGAAAGTTGACCCCTAAAAATGAAGTTCTTCCACTAAAGACTTTGAATTTCTGAAGACTTTCTGAAGACTCTGAAAGTGAAGAAATTGGTGTGACCTTGAACACTTGGTATTCATTTGAGGAACATGAAGCATGAAGACTTTTGTTTTTGTAGTTTAATTTTCTCTTTCTTGAGTCATAGGAAACACTATACTATTAAAGCGGGTCGAGGAAATACTAAGGAAAAATTTCCATGTGATGCTCAACTCAAAATCCTACACCTACCAATCCCTTCGAGTGAAGCCATTGGAAATCTCATACAGTTCAGTCATATTCTTCAGTGACAGAGACGAAGTTCTTCTGGTCTCTGAGGAATTTGTTCTGACTGAGGAGTTAGGAATTCGCTAGTGCAGATTACCTACACAGTGAGGAACATGATAGCCGTGAGGAATTTGATACTCAAATTTCCGACCGTTGCTGTGCTATGCGCCAGCTGTCCCAAAATATCTACCCACCTAACGGTCATATCTTTGAAGGGCATTTATGTCTTATCATGTCGGGCTGCTCCCTAGGCTATAAATAGCCGCCCCCTACAACCACTAGCTGGTTGGCTGCTCCGAGAAAAACTGACACTTGCCATTTGAGAGCATCCCATCCTCCGAGGACTTTGAGCAAAAATCATCAAGTGAGGAAAATCCAAACCCAAACACCTACAAACCCCAAATGATTGAGCATCACTGAAGAGATTGATCCTGCGTGGATCCGACGCTTGTTACCTTTGAAGACTGTGCTTCTTCCAGACGGTTAGGCGTCAAGGTCTAGAGCATCCAAGAGGAATTGTGGATCGCCGAGTGACCAAGTTTGTGAAGGTTCGGAAGTCACCTGAAGACTTACCACGAGTGATTGGGCGGGGTCTGTGTGACCTTAGCTCAAGGAGAATACGCTGAGGACTGTGTGTCCGGGACTGTGTGTCCTCAGTTCTAAATACCTAGCCGCTCCAACCAGATGTACAACTGAGACAGCAGTTGGAACTGGTCTACCAAATTATTGTCTTCACCAAGCTCATTGGTTCTATTTCCTCAACTCTTTCATTTCCTCATAACTGTGATGAGTGCTTGTTTGTATCTGTGTTTGAAGACTTTGACTGAAGACTTCCTCAATTTCCTCAGTTCAATTTCTTCAGTTTGTTTGTCTTCATCCTGTATTTACGCTTTCTGTACTCTGTGCATGTCTTCATTTCATCATGATGACTATGCTTGTGTTCTGTTATGTTTAGTTTTGAGTACTTATTCCACTGCTAGTAGTTCTTCGCTAAGGAAGTTCCTCACCTACAAATTCCTCAGTGAAGAATTCATAAAAGTCGCCTATTCACCCCCCCCCCCTCTAGTTGATATAACGCACTTTCAATTGGTATCAGAGCAAGGTACTCCCTTGTTCTGTGTGATTTTGGTTTAACCGCCTGGAGTTTAGTTATGTCGGCCGCAGGTATGATCAAGGTCTCTGCTGAGTGTCCTACCTTTGATGGAACGGACTACCCCTACTAGAAGAATAAGATGCGAATGCATCTTGAGGCAATTGATAACGATCTCTGGTATGTTGTGGAAAATGGTGTTCCCTCAGTCACACCTTCTCTGAATGCTGCTGATGTGAAGAGATTTAAGCAACTCGACTCTCAAGCGAAGAATATCATATGTGGCCATCTGAGCAAAGGACAGTATGGAAGAGTGAGTGCTTTGGCAACTGCTATGCTTATCAGGGATAGGTTGTCCAAAGTCAATGAAGGAGTATCAACACAACGTGACTCTCGAGTTGATGTTCTTCACAATCTCTTCAACCGCTTCAAAAGACTCGACAATGAAAATGTTCAACAAACCTTCGATCGCCACACTGACATCTCAAATGAGCTTCAAGCACTTGGTGCCACTGACATCACCGACCATGAGGTTGTGAAGAAATTGCTGAGATCGCTTGATTCCTCATTTGATACTCTGGCATTGATGATACAAGAACGTGCTCATTACAAGTCACTTGATCCCGCTGATATTCTCGAGAGGCTAAATACTCATGAGTTCCAGCTTGCTGAAAAGAGAGATCTCTATGGTTCGAGCTATGGCAGATCACGTGCACTGAAGCCTAAGTCCGAAGATGAAGACTCTGGTAGCAGCCTTGGTGATCCTGAAGAACTAAGCCATGAGCTAGCACTGCTCGTGAAGAAATTCCAGAAGTTCTCAAGACGTGGTCGCTTTGGAAGACCCTCAATGAGCAATGATTCCTCATCCAGTGACTACAAGAAGAGGCTTTGTCACAAATGCAAGAAACCTGGACATTACATTCAAGATTGTCCTCAGTGGGAAAAGGAATTAAAGAAGAAGAAATACAAGGATTACAGTTCTGATGATGCGAAGAAAAAGAAGAAATCCTCAAAATCTTCATCATCAAAATCCTCAAAGTCTTCATCTCACAAGAAGAGCAGCTCCAAGAAGGCTCGGGCATTCATTGGCAAGGAAATGGACTCTGAGGCTGAATCTGAAGAAAATGAGGAAGAGGAGGCATCTGAGGAGTCTGAATCCGGTGTGGCGAGCCTAGCCCCCGCTACTGCATTCGTCAGTAAGTCTATCTTCAACACTGAAGAAAATGACCTCACCAACAAGGCTGATAAAGGCAATGATGACTATGCTCCCACCTATTGCTTCATGGCAAAGGGTGCCAAGGTACTCAAATATACCTCCTCTGAATCAAGTGAGAATGAATCTGATGAAAACCTCAAGCCCAGCTATTCTAAGCTTGCTAAGATTGCCGTAAAACAACAAAGGGCTTTTGAAAAGGTTCAAAACATGCTAGTCAAAAGTGATGATATGTTGGGTGAAGAAATGGATCGCACTAAAGCCTTGACTGAAAATCTTCAGAGACTTCAGACTAGGTTTGACAACCTTCAAGGTCATCATAACACTCTCTTATCTGATCATGAGAAGCTTTCTTATGAATTTCTTCAAAAAAAGCAAGATCTTGAAAAGCTAAGAGTGAGTTATGAAGATCTTCAGAAGGAGTGTGATTCATTACTTGCTCAATAGATCAGCGCTGCTCAGGAAGAATTTGTTCCTCCTTGTTTGAAATGTATTGAACGTGAATCTGCTAATTCTTCACCTGAATGTTCAAATGCTTCTAATGCTAAAAATTCTTCACCTGCCTCTGCTATCACTAATTCCTCATCTGAGGACACTGCTAGTATCACTAACGATGCAGGGCTGAAGGAATTGTACGTAACAGGCATGTACAAAAGCCTCAAAGGGCATTAGACTCTTTGTGATGTGCTTAAAAAGCAGATCCTCGACAGGAACCCTAGGAAAGAGGGTATTGCCTTTGAGAGGAAACTCAATGCTGATGGTACCTATTGGAAGCCTGAGCAGTACCCCAAAACCTCATGGGTTGCTACAAAGGGACCTCTAGTTGATCCATCTAACATATCTGGATTTGCATGTGAATCTCCTCATTTTGATGATGAGTCATTTGACTCCAACTATAAACTGTTCAAAAATCAGAATGGTGAAGTATTTGCTAGATATGTTGGCACTAACTGCAGGAACGGTTCCCCTATGAAGGAAATCTGGGTTCCCAAAAGGTGCCTTGAAAGTCTTCAAGTGAATGTCCTCAGGACACCACCTGTGAAGAATAGGAACCCCAGATCAAATTCTTCATATGGACCAAATTTATCAAAAGGAACAAAGTCCTCACATGAATATCATCGTGCTAACAACTCTGTTTCGCAGGGAAAAGCTAAGGGCTATGAATATGAGCATTATTCTTCTAATTATTATGTTCATAAGTCCTCAAAAAATTTCTTTGCTTATTCATATGCTTATCCTAACCCATCTTATGTGAAATGAATTGGACTGGCTTCTATGCCACCTTTCTCATATGGAGCTTGCAGAGTGATGAACTCTTTGCCCCCTTCATATGTGGGTGGTGAAGAAAAAGAACTAATCTCTTCTGCAGGGTCAGGTCTCCAGACGTATGTAATCGTCTGAAGAATTTGCTGGAGACCTGAATGTGCCTGATAGGATGCAGGCTAACCATGAAGAAATGAACTTTCATTTCTCACGTCCTCATACTGCTTTATCTGTTCTATTGCTTGAAGAAATTGATCTGATGATTTGATGTCATATTCTTCACTGATGAAGTATATGAGTTCGTAAGCTGCACTAATTCATCTGCAGGATGATCGACCCAAAGCCGTGGGTCCTCGATAGTGGATGTACAAATCACATGACTGGTGATAAGAATCTATTGATGGATGCTCCATTATCTCCGTCGCATCTGAAGCATATCATCTTTGCTGATAAAGGCAAAAGTCAGGTATTGGGTCTAGGTAAGGTTGCGATCACAAAGGATCGACACATGGACAAAGTCATGCTTGTTGAGTCCTTAGGATACAATCTCATGTCTGTCTCAATGCTTTACGATCTTGATATGGTTGTTTTGTTTGGCAAGTACCGTTGTGTTGTGGTTATGGAAGCTGACAATTCCAAAGTCTTCGAAGGCTTTAGGAGAGGAGACCTGTATATTGTTGATTTCTCTATAGGACCACAACCAGCCGTGTGCCTACTTGCAAAAGCTTTAGAAGGCTGGCTCTGGCATCGACGACTTGGTCATGCAGGCATGAGGAATTTGCACACGCTTGCGAAGAAGAAGCATGTCATTGGCATCGAGAATGTCAAATTCCTCAAGGATCACTTATGCGGAGCCTGTGAAGCTAGAAAGATGACCAAGGCCAAGCATCCAGAGAAGACAATCATGACTACCACTAGACCATTTGAATTTCTTCATATGGATCTTTTTGTCCCTAATCATTATTCTGTTGTTACAAATGATGCATCTCTATATGGCTTTTTTATTGTTGATGATTACTCTCGATACACATGGGTACACATTGTTACTTACAAACATGAAGTGCAGGAAGTCTTCAAACGATTTTCCTCGAGGGCTTCAACCAACTTTGGTGTGAAGATCAAGCACATTAGAAGTGACAATGGAACTGAGTTCAAGAATTCTTGTCTTGATGACTATCTTGATGAGCTTGGTATTACTCATGAGTTATCTGCTCCTTATACTCCTCAGCAGAATGGCGTCGTGGAGCGCAAGAACAAAACTCTTGTTGAGATGGCTCGCCCTATGCTTGATGAATACAAGATACCTCGTCATTTCTAGATTGATGCAATTGATACTGCGTGCCATATCATCAACAGAGTATATCTTCACAAATTCTTCAAGAAGACTGCCTATGAACTCCTCACTGACAAGAAACCCAATGTAAGTTATTTCAAAGTCTTCGGTGCTAAATGTTGGATTAGAGATCCTCATCACAACTCAAAATTTGCACCAAAAGCACATGAAGGTTTTATGCTTGGTTACGGAAAGGACTCTCACACCTACAGAGTCTTTAACAACGTTCTTCACAAGGTTGTTGAAACTGTAGATGTGCGATTCGATGAAACTAATGGCTCGCAAAGAGAGCACCTACCTACTGTGATAGATGAACAGGCACCTGAGGAAACTCTCAAGTTCAAGGCTATTGAGGATGTCACTATTACTGAAGAATTTGCTAAAGAATTCATTCCAGAACATGAAGAACGTCGAGCTAATGCACCTGAAAAAAATACTGAATAAAATGGTGCTGAAGAAAATGCTGATCAAATTCCTCAACGACAACCAGCTCATCCTCGCATTGCAAAAGAAGTACAAGTTGAAAAGATCATCAATGACATTAAAGCGCCAGGTCCTCTCACACGCTCAAAAGCTTCACATTTATCTAACTTTTGTGGGCACTATGCTTTTGTCTCTATCACAGAGCCCACTAAGGTAGATGAAGCATTTCTGGAGCCTGAGTGGATTCGGGCCATGCAAGAAGAATTACATCAGTTCGAGCTCAACAACGTCTGGGAACTGGTCAAATGTCCAGATCCTCGCAAGCACAATATCATTGGCACAAAATGGATCTATCGCAACAACCAAGACAAAAATGGCTTTGTGGTAAGGAATAAGGCACGGCTTGTAGCTCAAGGCTACACATAGGTTGAAGGAATTGATTTCTATGAAACTTTTGCACCTGTTGCTAGACTTGAGGCTATTCGCATATTACTTGCTTATGCTAACCATCATGATATCACTCTATATCAAATGGATGTGAAAAGTGCATTCCTCAATGGTAAGCTTGAGGAAGAAGTATATGTTGCTCAACCCCCAGGTTTTGAGGTTCGAAAGAATCCTGACAAAGTCTTCAGACTTAATAAGGCCCTCTATGGCCTCAAGCAGGCCCCACGGGCGTGGTATGATACTTTGAAGGAATTCGTTATGAAGAAAGACTTCAAACCCGGTTCACTCGACCCTACTCTTTTCACTAAATCTTATGATGGTGAATTGTTTATGTGCCAAATATATGTTGATGATATTATCTTTGGTTGTACTGACCAACGTTATAGTGATGAATTTGCCTATATGATGAGTGAATAATATCAAATGTCTATGATGGGAGAGTTGAAATTCTTATTAGGTCTTCAAATTCATCAACAACGCAATGGCATATTCATATCTCAGGAGAAATACCTCAAGGATGTACTGAGGAAATTCGGCATGCAAGATTGCAAAGGCGTCAAAATTCCTATGCCCACAAATGGTCATCTGTGCACTGATGAAAATGGTATCAACTTCGATCATAAGGTATACCGCTCCATGATTGGTTCTTTATTGTACTTATGTGCATCTAGGCCAGATATTATGCTTAGTGTTTGCATCTGTACCCGATTTAAAGCTACACCAAAGGAATCACACCATAAGGCTATGATGCATATTCTTCGATATCTAGCTCACACACCAACACTTGGATTATGGTACCCCAAGGGCTCGGCTTTTTACCTCATTGGATATTCTGACTCTGACTATCCTGGTGATCATTTGGACCGCAAGTCAACATCTAGTACATGTCATTTCCTCAGATGATCTTTGGTCTGTTAGTCCTCGAAGAAACAGAACTGCGTATCACTATCTACTGCTGAAGCTGAGTACATTGCCGATGGTTCTTGATGTGCTCAATTGCTATGGATGAATCAAACTCTCAAGGACTACGGCATCAACATGAAGAGTGTGCCTCTCTTCTGTGACAATGAGAGTGCCATCAAGATTGCTCACAACCCAGTTCAGCACTCGAAGACAAAGCACATTCAGATTCGTCATCATTTTCTTCATGATCATGTGTTGAAGGGCGACATTTCTATTGAGCATGTGAAGACTAAAGAACAGCTAGCCGATATCTTCACAAAGCCCTTGGATGAGAAGAGATTTAGCAATTTGCGGTGTGAGCTAAATATCTTAGAATCTTCGAATGTTCTTTGAAAAGGACACTCATCCTAACACTTATGCAAAATTGATGACTTAGATGTGCAACACATGAAGAAATGTTTTTCTTCAATCAATCAAGAATAACACTCTAAGTGTGAAGAAATTAATGAATAATTTGATTCTCAGAACCCTACGACAATTGTACGCGGTGTCTGAAATCATCGTTCTTATACGGTGGGTCACGCCACCACCAAAAGTTGAAATTCCTTAGTTGTTCAAATTCTTCAACTTTGCATTGTCTTCACTGTTTCCGTCATTTTTCTTCATTGGCTATATATATATATATATATATATATATATATATATATATATATATATATATATATATATATATATATATATATATATATATATATATATATATATATATATGAGTTTATGTCCACTATAGCATTCACTTATGGCTATTACTTCAAGTTGTTTTTTTCTGCTAAGTGAATGTGATCGGACCCTTCCCCCTCTATGCTATACTCAACCCAATCTATTCACAAATTCTTAATGTGTTTTCTATTTGAAACTCGTTCAAAATCTTCACTGTGTCCTTGTCAGCTGAAGAAATTGCAAACGGAACTTTAAAACCTATCTTATCTAAATTTTCGGCTTTGCCGCTCAAACCGTTCCGCATCCCACGATATACTTATCTATTCACCCACGATCGCACATGATCTCCACTTCTCAGTACGTGGGTGACACATGTCATGCGAATGAGAAGGGTTAGGGGCACGTTCATCCAAATTCTTCGGGCAAATAGTTTTTCACCGTGGCTATAAATACCCCCTCTCCCCTTCCTCACTTCCTTTACTCCGCTCGACCTCCTTCTCCAGCTTGAGCTTCTCAAACCCTAGCACCGCCGCTACTTCGTCATCGCTGGTGAGGAAGAGCTTCACTGCCTCGACCTCGTCGCCGCCGTACTCGCGCCGGCCGCGGAAATCCTCACTCCGCCGCCGTCATAGCCGTCTTCCTCCGCCGAGTTAGGGCGTGGAAGATCTGCACAGACGAACTTCACTTCTCCACCCCACATTTGTCGTGTTCTTCGTTCAGGGTAATTAAAAGATACTTTTATTTCCCTCTGTGATTCAAATGATTATCTACAAAATCTTCAAAGGTGTTTTTCTTCAGATCTTCACACACTAAACACCTCTAATGTCATATGTTCTTGATTCATTTCTCTAAGCTATGTTTTTCTTCAAGATTCCTCAAATGTGTGGATTTTCGATCTATACATCTCTGGAACCTAAGACAAAGAACGCTTAGTGAAATTCTTCAAGACTCATATGTTCAAATTCCTCAAACTTGTTCTTTATAAAAACCTTCTGAGAACGCATATGACCTCTACAAATTTCTCGCAACTATACTCTATTCACAGGTACTCATGTCCGCTGCTGAATCACTAGGTTCTCATCAACTTAACTCATTTGCAGCGTTCCTCGAAGAAAAATTGCATACTTCTTCAGAGAATTTGATTGTTCAAATTCCTCAACTGAAGAAAATGGCTGACGGTAAGAAGCCACAGAAAGGAGGAAAGAAGCCAGAGGTCAACACAACGTTTGAAATCCCTGATGACATCTATGCTGGGTACTGCACACCTCCTGAGGAAGATAAAAATCAGCGCAAGGTGCGCATTCAGAAGATAGAGAGGAGATGGGCTAGAGAGTGGAGGGAGTACAGATATGTTACTCCCAAATACATGAAGAAATTCGCAGTTACCCCTCCATGCTCAAGACCTCCATCGGCACCTGGCCAAGAAGCTGATCCCACCAGCGTCAAGCGCGGTGAGGACTTTCTTGAAGAATGGGCCAAGCGCCAGGCCAAGTTGGCCAAACAAGCAAAAGAAGCAGTGAGGAAATTCAATGAAGGCTCTACTGCTGCT
This sequence comes from Triticum dicoccoides, assembly GCF_002162155.2. Taxonomy (NCBI): domain Eukaryota; kingdom Viridiplantae; phylum Streptophyta; class Magnoliopsida; order Poales; family Poaceae; genus Triticum; species Triticum dicoccoides. The sequence goes on along the minus strand of NC_041392.1, from coordinate 329,525,996 downwards.
GCCACTGAGGCCTCTGTCAAGCCGAAGAAATCTATGGCAAGGAAGCCTGCACGTAAGCCAAGTGCTTCACCTTCAGTGCCCTCAAGGCCAAGTTTCTCAGCAATGCCCTCACGGCCAGAATCTTCAAAGCCCTCAAGGCCAATGCCTCATGCTGCTCCTGCTCCTCCAAAATCCTCAGCTCCTCCAAAGTCCTCAGCTGCTCCGACAAAGTCCTCTACACCTGTGCATCTTGCCACGTGCCAAAGGACTACAGACATCTCTATTGCCTCAGGAGCTTCAGCTAGTTCCTCAGCTGCACCCAATTCTTCAACGGGACCCTCTCTGCAGAAGACAAAGGCCACTGCTGGACGAGGTCCTCACCCTAGTCCTCAGAATAAGCAAGTCGCCTTCCAAATATTGTCTGAAGAAGATGAAGCTGATGATGAAGAACTTGCTGAGATCATCAGAGATAGGCAAGTCAGGGCCGCTAGAGCCAAAGGCACAAATGTGCCACTGCTTTTGGATCCAAGGTTGATCCTAGACTATATTGATCTCTGGCACAGGGACCCAAACACTCCTATGCCTGATTTCAAGTTGACTCCTGGCCAAAGTCACATGTTGACCCATTTCATCCCAGAAGAAAAATGGAAATATGAGAAGGCCAGGCAAATCAAGAAAGCACAATATAAGAAGGAGAAATTTCTGAAGAACAACATTGTCGCTATGACAAGTGATGAACTTGTAAAAATCCAGTCTGAAATCAAAACCCTCAGCGATGACTTCAAAGCCTACTATGCTGATTGGCAAGGAGCCAAGGTCAGGTTTGTTAAACTGACTGAGAAGTTCACCTCAAATGTTGTAGCTCCATCGCACCAGGAAATTCCTCAGGCTGAAGCATCTGCTCAGCCAACTGAAGAACATGCCAGCACCATTGATGACTTTCAGGCTGCTGAAGAAAATGTGAGTTCCATGGCTGATGACTGCATTCCAGCAACTGAAGAAATTGCCAGGGCATCCACTATTGGTGCGCCTGAAGAAAATGAAGAAGTCAGGGCAACTGCATCAGTTGTGCCTGAAGAAAACCAACCAGATTCCTCTACTCCTCCTGCGCCTACAGCAAGTCTGATCCTTCCATCTGCATCAGATGTGAAGAAGACCAAGGCTGCAGAGCGTGCAGCTGTGAAGAAAAGGAAGGCATCAACTACATCAGATTCTTCAGCTCAGAAGACGATGAAGCCATTGACTAGCTCATTTGCAAACCCCATTGATGATGTTCCTATCTCAACCATGCCATCAAAGGACCTTGTTACTTTTGATGAAGAATATGTGATTCCAACTGAATCCGATGAAGAGAATCCCTCTGTTGCTTCGTCAGAGCAGATGGATGAAGAAATTGAAGTGGATACAATCCCTTCAACACCAGTTATCTCCTCGCCTATGCCTCAGTTTACTGCTGAAGAGGCTGGCATTAAAGAAATCGAAGATGAAGATGTGGACATTGGTTGTACCACACCTGTGCTAAGTGATGAATTTTGGGGAAGTCAGCATCCAAACTCTCCATTGTTCACACTTTTATAGCAAATACCTCAGTCCCCTGCACCAACTGTTCAAATGGGCTCTGAAGAAACTCACCCCACTTCGTTTGTACGTGAAGAAATTCCAGCCACTAGTGCTGAAGAAACTGCTGCTGTTGAACATCTGAAGATGCAGACTACCACTGAAGAGGAAACAGAAATTCCTCAGCCTGAAGAACCTAAGATTGCGATTCCTAAGGTTGTGATGCAACTCACTGACACTCCTCTACCCAAGCCAAAGGATCCATTCTCCAGGAAGCAAAAATTCAAGGCTGATGATTTCTTCGGCGAGCACATATTCTTCACAGACTACAACCCCTATGACTCTGCTCGCATTAGGAAAAGGCGTTTCTGGACTGCCAGCCAGGATAATTTCTATTCCTTAGTGCTGTTCAACAAAGACAATATCTTCTACCATGGGCACATTCCTCACGTGAATATGGAATCTCTGTCGTGCTTCATGCCAGTCCTCAGTGTTCTTCACGATGCTGGACTGTTAAATTTCTGCACTGACATCTGTGATTGGAATGAAGAACTCATTCTTCAATTTTATGCGATGCTACACATCACAGGAGATTCTAAAGATGTGAATTCATGGGTGCTGGACTGGATGTCTGAAAACACTCACTACACGGCACCAGCTACTGAATTTCCTCGTGCTTTACCACTCGGTCCTCCCCTTGAAGCGGCGCGTTGCATCTACAGTGAACCTGAGCTTACAAATCACTACATGCAAGTTCTGATGAAGCCTTTGAAGCCAGGTCAGGCCCCACGAACCAAATTCCTCGTGAAGGAATTACTATATGTGCCTCGGACTGTCTATCACATTCTGACGAGGACAATGAGTCCCATCAAAGGCCACGACTCATCTGATGCAAAAATAGTTGGCATCATGAAGAATCTGCTATTCAACATCATACATAGCATTCCTATCAACTATCATGATTTCTTCATGAGGACTCTGGCAAATGTTGCACTTTCTCCGTTTGAGCTGAAACCTTATGCACCTTGGATTATGAGATTCCCCAGGACAATGTCTTCACTCAACTAAAAGGCTGATTTTCAGAATCACCTTGGCTATCTTCCCCCGATTGAAGTCCTCAAGAAGGCTTTTACTTCAACCGATGAAAAGGGCAAGGCCCCTACAGTCATTGATGAAGGCATTCGTCCATTGGATGGTCAGTTTCGCAAAGTTGCATCTTATTCCACCAATGATGACTCTGCCACACATGACTCTGCTGCCAATGCCCCCAAGTCTACTCCTCAAGCCACTGCTCCTCGTGTGATGACTGACCGTGAGCTTCTGCTTAGTCTTCACCAAAAGGTGGATCGAAACCATAAATGGGTTAAGCGTCAGTTTGGTTCATTTCTTCACAACATGACTGCTACACACAATGCAGTGAAGAAAAACCATTACTACCTCAATGAAGTCTTCGGTCGCACCTGGGCCATTCTATCACATCTGTATGGTGAAGAAGATCTCAAGAAAATGGGTCTCAAGGAAGATTTTGACTGGTCTGCACCTCCACCGAAGAAATACAAGAAGGTTAAGGTTCCTCCTTTGGTGTCCAGCTCCTACTCTTCATCGCGCAACACCGACGAGCATGAAGACTTGGATGACACTGCAGCGGGCCCTTCCACGACAAATGACCCCAACAACACTGGCACTCCTTCATCAACTTGATATTCTTCAGGGGTGTTAGTCCTCATTTTCGATCCTTTTGGTCATTCGATGACAAAGGGGGAGAATTTTGAGTTAGTCTTCAAGCGGGTCTGTCTATATGGGTGTTTTTTTGCTAGGTTACAACTCTCGTTCTTCTGAAACTTTATTGGATCGAGTTGTAAACTTAAACTCGATGGTGCTCTAATACTTTTGATGTGTTTTTCTGCATGCTTATTTCTCATATATGTTAATGCACGCATGCTGAATTACATCAGTCACCATATTTCATCATGCATTCCAAATTCTTCATTATGATATGTCAAATGCGTGTATGAATTACAAGATATAGGGGGAGATCTCCATGATTCAACTCTTCAAGTGTGCATTGCTTCAAATGTAAATTCCTCACTATGCACATATTCAGGGGGAGTTCTTCCATATCTTGCAATCAAATTCCTCAATATCAGTATTTACACTTCATATGTTTATCCCCGTTGAAAACTTAACCTATATTGTCATCAATCAGCAAAAAGGGGGATATTGTAAGTGCATCTAGTGCCCCTTAGTGATTTTGGTGTATTGAAAACTTATAGGTTAAGGGACTAATGTGTTTTTGAGTGTACACGGGTCTATAAGTCTATGAGGAGTTTGATATTTACAGAGAAAGTCGACCCCTAAAAATGAAGTTCTTTGACTGAAGACTTTGAATTTCTAAAGACTTCCTGAAGACTCTGAAAGTGAAGAAATTGGTGTGACCTTGAAGACTTGGTATTCATTTGAGGAACATGAAGCGTGAAGACTTTTGTTTTTTTAGTTCCATTTTCTCTTTCTTGAGTCATAGGAAACACCGTACTGTTAAAGGGGGTCGAGGAAATACTAAGGAAAAATTTCCATGTGATGCTCAACTCAAAATCCTACACCTACCAATCCCTTCGAGTGAAGCCATTGGAAATCTCATACAGTTCAGTCATATTCTTCAGTGACAGAGACGAAGTTCTTCTGGTCTCTGAGGAATTTGTTTTGACTGAGGAGTTAGGAATTGGCTAGTGCGGATTACCTACACAGTCAGGAACATGATAGCCCTGAGGAATTTGATACTCAAATTTCCGACCGTTGATGTGCTATGCGCCAGCTGTCCCAAAATATCTACCCACCTAACGGTCATATCTTTGAAGGGCATTTATGTCTTATCATGTCGGGCTGCTCCCTAGGCTATAAATATCCGCCCCCTACAACCACTAGCTGGTTGGCTGCTTTGAGAAAAACTGACACTTGTCATTTGAGAGCATCCCATCCTCCAAGGACTTTGAGCGAAAATCATCAAGTGAGGAAAACCCAAACCCAAACACCTACAAACCCCAAGTGATTGAGCATCACTGAAGAGATTGATCCTGTGTGGATCCGATGCTTGTTACCATTGAAGATTTTGCTTCTTCCAGACGGCTAGGCGTCAAGGTCTAGAGCATCCAAGAGGAATTGTGGATTGCCGAGTGACCAAGTTTGTGAAGGTTTGGAAGTCACCTGAAGACTTACCACGAATGATTGGGCGAGGTCTGTGTGACCTTAGCTCAAGTCGAATACGGTGAGGACTGTGTTCGGGACTGTGTGTCCTCAGGTTTAAATACCTAGCCGCTCCTACCAGATGTACAACTGAGACAGCAGTTGGAACTAGTCTACCAAATCATTGTCTTCACCAAGGTCACTGGTTCTATTTCCTCAACTCTTTCATTTCCTCATAACTGTGTTGAGTGCTTGTTCGTATCTGTGTTTGAAGACTTTGACTGAAGACTTTCTCAATTTCCTCAGTTCAATTTCTTCAGTCTATTTGTCTTCATCATGTGTTATCTTGTGTTTACGCTTTCTGTACTCTATGCATGTCTTCATTTCATCATGATGACTATGCTTGTGTTCTATTATGTTTACTTTTGAGTACTTATTCCGCTGCTAGTAGTTCTTCACTAAGGAATTTCCTCACCTGCAAATTCCCCAGTGAAGAATTCATAAAAATCGCCTATTCACCCCCCCCTAGTCGATATGACGCACTTTCATCTGGCGTGGCTTCCGGGAGGCGGGGGAGATGCGACGAGCGGCTGGGTGCTAGCGACACTGATGCATGCCTGCTGCATCGTGGCCGACGAGGCTTAACAGGCCCGTTTCTAGCCTGGCTAGGCCAAGGGTGGCCCGGCATGCCCCGCTGCCACGTCCGGACGGCGACCGCGACGGTGCCGGAGGCACGAGCCTCCCACATGACAGTGCTGGAGGTGCTTCCCTCCCGCCCGGCTTTGAGGTTGTTGCTCCCGTCGTGGTGCGCTTCTCTCTGGTCCTCTTGTCCTTGTGGTGGTGTTCATAGTGAGGCGGCATGGGTGGTGGCGCAACTACATTGGCGCATGGTGGTGGGTGGCGGTTTGGCGGGTCGGCTCCGTCCAGTTGGGATGTTGGGTTTGGAGTGCGGGAGAAATCCCTGTCGGTTTTGGCCCCGATGCAGTGACACCTGCGGGTGCCACCATTCCTTCCTGGAGGGTGTCTATGGTATCCATCCCCCACCCCCTCCGCATGCTGGGGGAAACCCTAGGACTCGGTGTATCATCCCTTCTTGGGGGTGTTGCTTGGTACGCGGCGGTTCGGAGCCTCGACATGTGGTGGTTTTTATCCGGTGGGCGCCGTGGTGGCGGGTCATCCGCGCTTTGCCGAGCTGTCATGGTTGGCATTTGTTTCTTCTTCTTTTTTTCTTTTGGCTTGTTGTGCTTCTCGCCACAGCTATCTTTGTACTCAGTGTTGGTTGCTTTGGAATACAAAGCGGGGGGAAACCCTTTTTCGGTAAAATATGTTTAACCTAGAATCCATGATTCAGCCTATTATGATCAAACATGTTTGCAATGACAATTAGAGACTATAGTTTCTCATGCCATGCATAAGTAGCTAGGACTGGATAATGATTTATCTTAGATGTCAACATTGCGTTAAAATGATTGTGATGTAGTATGATGGTATGGTATCCTCCTCTGAATGTTCGAGTGGCTTGACTTGGCACATGTTCATGCATATAGTTGAATCAAAACCAGCATAGCCTCTATGATATTTATGTTCATGGTGTTCATATCCTACTCACGCTAGTATCCAATGTAGCTTATGCATAATGCATGTTCATGACCGTTGTTGCTCTCTAGCTGGCCGCTTCTCAACCTATTTGCTAGCCTTCGCCTGTACTAAGCGGGAATTCTGCTTGTGCATCAAAAACCCTGAACCCAAGTTATTCCAGATGAGTCCACCATACCTACCTATATGCGGTACTACCCTGCCGTCCTAAGTAAATTTGCATGTGCCACCTCTGAAAACTTCAAACAAATATACTTTTTGTGTGACTGGATTGTTCATAGAGTGACAGGAGGTAGTTTGTATCTTCCATGCTAAGTGAGTTAATCTCATGATGAGTGTTTATTCACTCGTCATTGCACGAGAATGGGCGGTAATAGGGATTCCCAGTCCCGTACTGCAAAAAAGAAAAGAGGTTACAAATAATCATACAAAAAATCCTAAAGAGTCATAACCTTTACTTTATCGCTTGGGAACCGCCACTAATGTGCTTAGCATGGGAGATATTGATGACTAATGGTCACGAAGTAAACAAGAAGGGAGCACTTCTGAAAATTTCATTTACCTATGTTTTAATGAGCTCCGCTGCAGATCACTGCTTCCCTCTGCGAAGGGACTATCTATTTACTTTTATGTTGTGTCATCACCTTCTCAAATAAGCGCCAGAACCTGAGAGCACTGTTGTCATGCTTATGCATTGTGTGTAGCTAATGTTGGGTGCATCGTGACTGGATCTTTTCTACCATGAATTACAATCTTTAGTCGCCACTTGAAATTTGGAGGTGCTCTGCATTTGTGTTTTGCAGTCTCGGAAAGGGATAGCGAGATAGCACTATTGTCGTATTATATGAAGGTTGTTTTGACAATGTGTTGTCGTTTGAGATATCTTATTGTTGCTCGCAAGATGATTATGTCATTGATATGAATTAATATAATTTTTTCGAGTTATTGTCGGCATGGTTAGTTATAAGCTTGGCTAAAAATCTAGGTGTTGCTTAAGCTTATTTATGCAAACTAGAGCAAAAGAGTTCGGGAAAGTTTTTGTTTTTTCACTTTCAATTTATCAACTGGATTGCTTGAGGACAAGCAAAGGTTTCAGCTTGGGGAGTAGATACGTCTTCGTCGTATCTACTTTTCCTAATGCTTTTCCTCTTGTTTTGGACTCTAATTTTCATGATTTCAATGAAACTAACCCAGACTAACGTTGTTTTCAGCACAACTACCATGGTGTTGTTTTTGTGCAGAAATAAAAGTTCTCGGATTGCAACAAAACTTTGCAAGGAATTTTTATATGAATAAAGAAAAATACTGGAGCCAGGAACCACCAGAGCGGGGCCCCTGGGTGAGCACAACCCACCAGGGTGCCCCCCCCCCTCCTTCAAGCATGCCCAGGTGGGTTGTCCCCACCTGGTGGCCCCGCAGACTCTGAAATCGACGCTATAAAATCACATTTTTCCAGAAAAAATCAAAGAGGAAGAATTATCTCGTTTCACAATACGGAGCCGCCGTCACCTACTGTTCTTCATCGGGAGGCCAAATCTGGAGTCTCTTTGGGGCTCCGGAGAGGGGGATCTTCCGTCTTCGTCATCACCAACCCTCCTCCATCGCCAATTCCATGATGCTCTCCGCTGGGAGTGAGTAATTCCTCCGTAGGCTCGCTGGTCGGTGAGGAGTTGGATGAGATTCATCATGTAATCGAGTTAATTTTGTTAAGGCTTGATCCCTAGTATCCACTATGTTCTGAGATTGATGTTGTCATGACTTTGCCATGCTTAATGCTTGTCACTTTGGGCCCGGGTGCCATGATTTCAGATCTGAACCATTTATGTTATCACCATTATATCCATGTTCTAGATCCGATCTTGCAAGAATCACCTACTATGTGTTATGATCCGGCAACCCTGGAGTGACAATAGTCGGGACACTTCCCGGTGATGACCGTAGTTTGAGGAGTTCATGTATTCACTGTGTGTTACTGCTTTGTTTCGGTTTTCTCTTAATAGGATGCCTTAATATCCCTTAGTTTCCAATAGGACCCCACTGCCACGGGAGGATAGGACAAAAGATGTCGTGGAAGTTCTTTCCATAAGCATGTGTGACTATTTACGGAATACATGCCTACATTATATTTATGAACTGGAGCTAGTGTCGTATCGCCCTAGGCTATGACTGTTATATGATGAATATCATCCAACAAATTGCTGATCCAATGCATGCAATTTTCCTACATATTGATCTTGCTAAGTTACTATTGTTGTTGTTACTATCGTCACTACTACAAAACTATTACTATCACTATTACCGTTACTATTGTTGCTACCACTACTATCAAAGCTATCATATTACTATCCTACTGATCAATTTGCTGCAGATAATTAATCTTTAGGTGTGGTTGAATTGACAACTTAACTGCTAATACTTGCAAATATCCGTTGGCTCCCCTTGTGTCGAATCTATAAATTTGGGTTGAATACTCTACTCTCGACAACTATTGTGATCCCCTATACTTGTGAGTTATCAAGAGTAGGTATCACACTGAGTGGCCTAAGCAAGCATTTCTTCCAGCACAACTCGAGGGCGTTCAGAAGGGGCACGCAGACGCGTCGCAAGATACAGTCAAAGTGCGGCATGCACGCGGATGCATCGCAATATACAGTCAGAGTGCGGCATGCACGCAATGTGGCAAAAGACCGGCAATACATGTCGGTGATGGTCAACGGCCAGCAGACAGGTAGCAAAAAGGTTCTGGTGTTGCACACCAACAAGAACTTCGCCCAGCAGAGGACCAACTGGGTGATGCACCAGTACCACCTCGGGGACCTGGAGATAGAGAAGGAGCAGAAGCTAGTCGCCTGCAAGATTTTATACCAGAGGAACACTAAGGTTGGGACTAAAAAGATTATAAGTTAGTTTGGTATTGGTACTTGTTCTACATGGTCATCTGCAAGTTAGTATTGTTGTTAAGGATCTTTCAATATGAACTTTGCATTTGCTTCCAACCATCATATCGAGGGTCAACATGGATATAAACTTGAATCATTTGTTGCAAAACGAATTTTTAGGCACCTGCTTTTTTTATGGGTAGCTGAAAGTGCAACTAATCCCTAGGTGGTTTTGGTAATTCATAACAACATATATCTCATTGAACTAATATCGATTCAAGTTAACTATTTCAGAATGTTCAATGATTGGCATGGCATGGGATAGAGATGTGGACCCCTCGAAATTCTAAGGACAAAGATTGACAAAAGCTCAAGACTCTTCATTTCTATTTTAGTGATCCAAGATCACATTGAGTCCATAGGAAAGCCAATACAGTTAAAAGGGGATGAGGTGATGCTTAATGGTCTACATGCTCAAGTGCTTAGTGATATTGCTCCAAAAAACCCGGCCACTTTCTCCATCCAAATATGTCAAAACCCTAAACTCCAACTCGGCCACACCGATATTTCCTACCCGGAGCCAGCGAGTTCATATGACATAGCCGCAGCCAGAAACCCTAACGATTCGGTCACACCGACGCGGAGCTCGCTCTCACAAAGATGGCCTTTCCAACTCTCTGTTGACTGTTTCGATCCCACCGAGATTCCTAATGTTCACTTTTTGAACTAATTGGTGCCATTGAGTCTAACCATTCGGTCCCACCGAAATGAGTTAAATGTGTGTAATGATTGGATTTTGTGTTGAGGCTATATATACCCCTCCACCCCCTTCTCCATTTGGGAGAGAGCCATCAGAACGTGCCTACACTTCCACCATTCATTTTCTGAGAGAGAACCACCTACTCATGTGTTGAGATCAAGAGATTCCATTCCTACCATTTGAACCTTGATTTCTAGCCTTCCCCAAGTTGCTTTCCACTCAAATCTTTCTTCCACCATAGCCAAATCTGAGAGAGAGAGAGTTGAGTGTGGTGAGACTATCATTTGAAGCACAAGAGCAAGGAGTTCATCATCAACACACCATCTATTACCTTTTGGAGAGTGTATCCTAGATTGGTTAGGTGTCGCTTGAGAGCCTCCGTCAAGATGTGGAGTTGAACCAAGAAGTTTGTACGGGCAAAGAGATCGCCTACTTCATGAAGATCTACCCGAGTGAGGCAATTCCTTCATGGGCGATGGACATGATGGGATAGACAAGGTTGCTTCTTCGTGGACCCCTCATGGATGGAGCCCTTCGTGGACTCGCGCAACCGTTACCCTTCGTGGGTTGAAGTCTCCATCAATGTGGACATACGATAGCACCACCTATTGGAACCACGCCAAAAATCTCCGTTTCTCCATTGCGTTTGCCTTATCCAAACCCTTCCCTTTACCTTCATATGCAATGTTTTACTTTCCGCTACTACACTCTTAGAATTGCATGTGTAGGTTTATTGCTTGACTTGTGCTAATTGCTAAAATCTGCCGACAACTAAAATTGGGAAAATGATAGATTTTTATTTGGTCAAGTAGTCTAATCACCCCCCCCCCCTCTAGACATACTTTCGATCCTACAACTGGCATCAAAGCTTTGGTCTCCATTTGCCTTGATTTCCATAGCTTTGGTGATCATAGCCTTGGTTTCACAAGCTAGGAGACTATGGCGTCGAGCAAGGGAAATTACCACCGTAGATGTCCTTACTTTGACGGTACGAATTTTGCTAGTTGGAAGCATAAGATGAAAATGCATATTCTTGGTCATAACCCCGCCGTTTGGGCAATTGTGCATATTGGCTTGCATGGTGATTTCTTCGAGGATGGAAAAGAACCAGATCGTGAAGCGTCAGCGGAAGAAATGAAGAAGTTGCAATACAATGCTCAAGCTTGCGATATTATCTTCAATGGATTGTGCCTCGAAGAATTCAATAAAATCATCCGCCTTGAGAATGCAAAGGAAATTTGGGATACTTTGGTTGATATGCACGAAGGTACCGAGTCCGTCAAGGAATCCAAGTTGGATGTGATTTAAAGTCAACTTGACAAGTTGAAGATGAAGGATCGCGAAGGAGTCGCTGAAATGTACTCTAGGCTTGCTCTCATCACAAATGAGATTGCCATCTTAGGAAGTGAAGAGATGATCGACAAATTCATTAGCAAAAAGATCCTTAGATCCTTGGATGGAAAATATGATACCGTGTGCAATTTGATCCAAATGATGCCCAATTACAAAGATCTCAAGCCCACAAAAGTCATTGGTAGAATTGTTTCTCATGAGATGTCACTCAAGGATAAGAAGAGCTCCACAACAAGTCAAGTGGTGCTTACAAAGCTTCAAGTGATGCTCCTACAACATCAAGTGATAAGCAAGTATTTAATGAAGAATTGAGCTTAATGGTGAAGAACTTCAACAAGTTCTACAAGAATAGAAGCAAAGAGAGAAGCTCCAAGTCAAGGTCATACAAGGACAAAAGATCTTCTAGTCGTGATCCCAATTGTGGAAGAGCCGAACACTACTCCAATGAGCGTATGGCTCCCTACAAGAAAAGAGAAGATCAACCAAAAAGGAGGAGTGGAATAGATGAATCAGCTCCAAAAGGGAGAAGGAGTAGAGATGATCGTTATGAACGAAGACCCTCTCGTAGAAGCAAGGATTCGGAAAAGAAGAACAAGTCATCAAAGCGCTACACAAGACGAAGACATCAAGCTCATGTTGGTGAATGGGTATCTGGTTCTGACTCCGAGAGGAACTATCACTCCGACTCCGACTATACTCAATATGAAAGTGTTGCCGGTCTGGCACTAGTCTTATCCAACTCCTACGACATATTTGACTCACCAAATGAAGGAATTGGAAGATGCTTCATGGCTAAAGGCCCCAAGGTATCACACCCCGAGTATGTTGATTTTAATAGTGATGAAGATGATTTGCTAGGTGATGATGATTTACTTGTTCACAACACTAGTGATCGGAACTTCAATGAACTTGCTAGTAATCATGCTAATCAAGATGAAACGATTGACAATAATAAGAAGGAGATTGGGTGACTAACTAAACAACTAAACACTCTTAAATTAGCTCATGAAACAACTCAAGAGGATCATAGAGAGATCTTAAGGACAAGCTACGCTTTGAGAAGCTAAATTTAGCGCAAGATCATGAGTTTCTAAAAGCTATCAATGATGATCTTCGAAAGAAGAGTTCTTCTTACATTGCCAAATGTATCCTCTTGTCTACTTATATGCCACAAGTAAAATATAGCAACAAGAGCAAGAAATATTCTTCCTCTAGTAGTAACAATAATCATGCTAAATCCAATATTGTTGCTTCTAGTAGTTCTCTTGATTCCACTAATGATTCTCTTAGCCAAGTTACACTTGAGAAAGAATATAGCTTATTGAAGGGAATTATAGAGAAAGGTGTTTACAAGAGCCTTGCAGGAAGTAAGCAATTTGAGGAAATTGTACGCAAGCAAGGAAGGCATCCGAAGAATGAAGGCGTTGGTTTTGAACGAAAGTTCAATGCCAATGGAGTTGAGTGGGAAGAAGATCAATACCCCAAGACGAAGTTTGTTCCTCGGCAAGAGAAGTATGACCCCACTTCTTTCAAGGGAACACAAGCTCAAGATGATCTTCCACCACAAGAACACTAGCTAAAAGGCAAGGACAAGCTTCAACAAGAGATATTTGACTCCTTTGAAGAAGCTCCTAAGGCCATGTTCAAGTGGGTTCCCAAGACTACGTCAAGCTCTACATCATCATGTTCAACTACAACTCCAAGGATCCCATCAAGTTGATGTGGATCCCAAAGAAGAAGAACTAGAGCGTTCTTGAGGGTGACTCCACCAACATACTTCACTCATATTCATTTTGGCAAGGACTTGTGCAATCAACTTCCATATCTTGCACTAATTCATGGAGTCACAAACCCTCTTGTTGGTAAGACAAGGGACAAGGTAACCTAATACTTTCATGGACATCATATGTAACACCCACGATGCGGTTATATCTCCCACGTGTCGGGGCACGACTTAGAGGCATAGCCGCATGGTAGGTTTGTCGCAACAGGGGTAATCTTCACACAATCCCATGTACTGAATAAGAAAGGGATAAAGAGTTGGCTTACAATCGCCACTTCACACAATACAAGTTAAACATACAACATCCAGAATACAATCAAGGCCCGACTACGGAACCAAAATAAAAGAAGACAACCCCAAATGCTAGATCCCCAATCGACCCAACTGGGCTCCACTACTGATTAACAGGAAAACGAAACAACACAACGGACAAGATCTTCATCAAGCTCCCACTTGAGCTCGGTTGCGTCATCTGCACTGGTATCATCGGCACCTGCAACTGTTTGGAAGTATCTGTGAGCCACGAGGACTCAGCAATCTCACACCCGCGAGATCAATACTATTTAAGCTTATGGGTAGGAAAGGGTAATGAGGAGGAGCTGCAGAAAGCACTAGCATATATGGTGGCTAACTTACGCGAAAGAGAGTGAGAAGAGAAGCAATGCACGGTCGTGAACTAGAAGTGATCAAGAAGTGATCCTGAAACTACTTACGTTCAAGCATAACACAAGAACTGTGTTCACTTCCCGGACTCCACCGAGAAGAGACCATCGTGGCCACACACGCGGTTGATTCATTTTAATTAAGTTATGTGTCGAGTTCTCTACAACCGGATATTAACAAATTCCCATATGCCCATAACCGCGGGCATGGCTTTCAAAAGTTCAAACCCTGCAGGGGTGTTCCAACTTAGCCCATCACAAGCTCTCACAGTCAATGAAGGATAGTCCTTCTCCTGGGAAGACCCGATCAGACTCGGAATCCCGGCTACAAGACATTTCGACAATGGTAAAACAAGACCAGCAAAGCCGCCCGATGTGCCGACATCCCAATAGGAGCTGCACATATCTCGTTCTTAGGACAACACCGGATGAGCAATCCATACAACTAAAACCAGCCCTCAAGTTTTCCCTGAGGAGGCACTGCAAGGGGCTCTAGTTCGGACCAACACTTAGAGAAGCACTGGCCCGGGGGGTTAAATAAAGATGACCCTTGAGTCTGCAGAACCCAAGGGAAGGTGATAGGTTATTAGGCAAATGTAAAACCAAGGTTGGGCCTTGCTGGAGGAGTTTTATTCAAAGCGAACTGTCAAGGGGTTCCCATAACACCCAACCACGTAAGGAATGCAAAATCAAGGAACATAACACCGGTATGACGGAAACTAGGGCGGCAAGAGTGGAACAAAACACCAGGCATAAGGCCGAGCCTTCCACCCTTTACCAAGTATATAGGTGCATTAAAGTAAACAAGATATAATAATGATATCCCAACAATATCCATGTTCCAACAAGGAACAAACTTCATCTTCACCTGCAACTAGCAACGCTATAAGAGGGGCTGAGCAAAAGCGGTAACATAGCCAAACAACGGTTTTCTAGGAAAGGTGGGTTAGAGGCTTGACATGGCAATATGGGAGGCACGATATAGCAAGTGGTAGGTATTGCGGCATAGCAATAGAGCGAGCAACTAGCAAGCAAAGATAGATTTGATATCGAGGGCATGGTCATCTTGCCTGAAATCCCGCAAGGAAGAAGAACAAGTCCATGAAGAAGACAAACGGACGGAGTCGAACGAATCCTCACAACTCCAGAACGAAACCGAAGCTAACGAGAGAGGCAACCCGGAAAGAAACAAGCAACATAGTAAACATAGAAGCATAAACATGGCATGATGCACAATCAAGTATGATGCATGTCCGGTCTAAAAAAGCATGGCATGGCAAAGTGCAACAACCGAAACTACAAATTAAGTGGATCTCAATATGCAACAAGTTGCATATTGACAACACACCACATTCGATTATTTAGTTCACTCCCGGTTATGTACCCAACAATATTAAATGTTATTAAACATGGCAAGAGGTGAAGCATATGAAAACTACCTATCTAGGCAAGTTTAAATGAGGTCGGAACAACAAACAACAATTCCGGAAGATCCCCACATGTTATTTAGCAATTTAAAGCAAACAACAAGTTTAACATTTTAAATTTTATTATCATGATGCGGATGACATGTGCAAGTTTTATGCTATTTTTGTTAAAAGTTGACATGAACATGATATGAAGCATTTGGTCACCATGGCGGAACGGAAGGGTGCCACGGCAACATATCGGTATCGGTAACTCGATTGAGATACCGATGCAAAAGAGAAGGATGCGGACATGTGGAACACGCAAGAGATGGTGGGGTGCTCCCGGTAACCGGGTTCCCATGAGTCGATGGCATGGAAGCGAGAGACATTTCGGACACGGTGCAGACAAAGGGTGCATCTCATACAACAGAAGCATTCGTTCTCGGACGGTCGTATCGGGGTTATACCTTCGAAGCGTGCGTTTTTGAAGTGTATCGAGTTCGCCGAGGGAAGTAGTCATTCTCGCGACGGCAGTGGAAATAGCGGTTCTCGCGGGTTGTAGAGGAAGTAGTAGTTGTACATGTCCGTGGATGTTCGGGTCACAATGAGGAACTTGACATCCGCGGGGTCTTCGAGGGTCGACGGTACATGTTCCGTAGACGTTCGGTTAGTGGTACGCGTTTTGAGGGGAAGTAGAGTTTCAAGTTTCGTAATCGTTCGGGGTCGCCGATAGTGGTACACAGTCGTTGTTGGACTTGATGGATCCGTTACACGGGTCTTCGATGACAGTAGTCCTACGTGGTTTGGAGTGGAACTTGCATCTTCGGACTTGTCGGTCTCGATTCTTGCAACGGTAGCGGTACACGTTTCGTAGATGTTTGAGCCATCGGTAGCGGTACTTGGTGAATCCCGAAACAGTCTTGACGTCTTTGCGCGTAGGGGTACTTGGCGTTTCCGTGTGGTACTTGGCATCGGTGAACCTTCGAGGGACTTGCGTATCCGAAGGGGTACTTGGCGACCAACGAACATCGTGGTACTTGTCAAAATCCACATAGGATGTAGTTGAACATTTTGAAACGGAACTTGGTGCGTCCAAAATCTGCGGGCATCGGTCTCCAACATTAAAAATCGACCCGGCTACAACCGAAGGCAGCAGGGCTTGCAGTTGTTGTGCTCGCGGAAGAAGATGCTAGGGAAGTCAATGCGGGGCTAGGCATGGCCTGAAGCAGAAGAGGCCGCGATGTTCGACGACAAGTGCAGCGACGCGTGGTTCCATGGGCGGCAGCACGGTAGAGGCGCACCAACAGAGGGACTCGGCGGGGTGACGCAAAGCAAGGACTCCGGTCAACGGAGCGGAGGCAGAGGAACGCGGCGCAGCTCGACGGCGGCAAGGCGGCGCCGGACTTGGGCTCCGGTGCGGCAAGGGAGGTGAGGAGGTTCATCGGGCAGAGTGGCAGTGGCGTGCAACAGAAGGAGAGGCGCACGAGGAAGGAGGCCAAGGCACTGGTGAGGGGACGGCCACGACAGCGCTGGTCGCCGGCAGGGGTGGCTGGAGGGTCGCCGTCGTTGGTGCTTGCCGGCTGCTGTTACTGCTCCAGCAAAGAGGTGGAGGCGCACGAAAGGCTTTGGGAAGGGGAGACCTAGCCGCTCCCTCATGAGGAGGCGTTCGGCGTTGGACGGCAGCCTGTGCTCGCTGGCGTCGGAGGACGACGCTACGGCGCAGCTGCGACAGAGCAGCGACGGAGCTGGAGGCCTGCGCGCGGGATCGGGCGCTGTGCATGCTCGGTGTTGGGGAAGGAAGCGGCACACCGATGGGGGTCGAGGGGTGAGGGAGGATGCACAGTCGATAGGGAGGAATGGGGATCGGGCAGAGGGGGTCAGCGCGCCTCTCTCCTGCGTGTGGTGACGGCGCGAGGGAGGAGAAGGGATCGAGGGAGAGAAGGGAACGCTGGCTCCAGGTGGCTAGGGTTAGAATTAGGTGGGCCTAGGGGCAAATGGGCCTTAGAGGCCGGTCCAGTGCTGCTGCTGGTTGGAGACCCCAGATGGGCTAGTTTGGCTCTCCCTCTCTCTCTCTCTTTTAACTATTTCAAAGAAACCCAAACTTGGAAGAAATGCCGAGAGGGATACCAGTGGAGTTTGGGCAGGAAGTAATTTTTTTCAGAGTCACAAAAATGAGCTTGATCCAAGAAAAATGGAAATGAACACGTGGGTGAAGTTTGAAACGAACTCATTTGAATTTAATTCAAATGGTTTTGCATAGGAAGCAGGTGATGGGGAGGTCCAAAAATGTTGAGAAATTCGGTAGAGCTCGGGAAAATGAACAAAGAATGTATGGACAACGTTTGAGGTCAAGAAGTGAGATAACAAAGGCATTGGGATTATTTTTGCACGTGTGTTATGGTTAATTCCAAATTGTTGGAATATTTAGACTAGCTCCCTAATAATATTGGGAGTGTATGTTCTAAAGAGAAATCACCATTGTGAATATCCCTCGATTTAAATGGAACGAAGATCCATATGATTTATTTAGTTGAGTTATTAAAAAGGGTTGCATGATGACATGATGCAATGATGAATGCCACGAACCAAACAAATCACCCGACGAAAACTCAGAAATTAAGGAAGGCATCTGAAGCTCCGGTCGTGGGGCGTCACATCATAATATGTGCAATTCACTTTATGTCTATGGATATCCTTGTATGTTCCTTGTGGGACTAACCCATGCAGGTATTGAAAGTGCAACGCTCCAATGGATTGCTCCAAATGATCTAAATCAACATTGAGCATCCACATCTTCACTATCTACATGAAGTCATGATCGACAAAACCCAAGGTTAGTTCATCCCTCTTAGGGGGGATATCACATCTAGGGGGAGCTTTGCTCTAAAAATTGAGCTACAGCAACTCTAATGGTGTGAACACATTGATGCTTTATGTAAAAGTGGTAACCCCACTTGTGCTTAAACGATGAGTATGACCAACGATCAAATGTTCTCGTTTGACTCCTAAGTCAATATACTCATATATAGATGACCTAGCCATCGCCAATTGCTCGATAAATGCTAGAATTGTTTGTGCATGCTTTGACACATGTTTACTATCTTATTGTGTGAGCATGTTGGTTGCATATTTATTCCATTCGAGGACATCCATTTGTTGTTTTGATTGTCTTGGATTTTATTGGCCAAATGGATGGACAAGAATGCCTAAGAACCTTCTCTAGCTATCTATGCTCTTCTTGTCTCAAATTTTATTCATGCTACATCACCAAAATTGAACAAGTCTTTTTCGGACCCTCCGGGTGAGGAGCACTCGGAGCCACCAATCCGTCAAGCGCTGCTTTCCAAAACCTTCTTGTGCATTTCAGTCAGACCAACTCACTCAAACTCGGTCACACCGAAAGCACTAGACTAATCTAGGTTTTCATCTCGGTGCTACCAATTAGAATGACTCGGTCCCACTGAGTTGCAATATCTGCATGCAGTCTTGCATATCGGTGCCACCCAAATATTCCATTCGGTGCCACCGGCGGCACATGGGTATATATACTCAGCGGACCCATTCAGTTGAAAAATACTTCAAACCTCATGTGTCTGCGCCCCATTGCTGCCGCCCCCTTGGTCTATGGACCATCTCCGTCTTCGCCTATGCACCTTTGCCGCATGTCTCCGTCGCCGTCAATGGGAATCAACACCGATGTTGCCGCCGTAGAGAATCGTCACTGAACTAGGGTATGATTCGATCTCCTCATGCTATCACCTTAAGATTTTACGCACAAGGATAATGCCTAGTATCTTGCCCTATTTGAAATCATTATATCCACAGAAAATTTCCATTAGATTAAATTCAAAGAAAAAATTTAGGGTTAGGTTTCCGCCGAACTCATCTTGGACCGACCGAAATGAAACTTTCGGTCCCACTGATTGGCTTTTGCCATTGCACTGAGTACAACTCGGTGCCACCGAAATGTACTAATTGGTGAGACCGACAATAGAATCTTAGTGAAACCCTAGTGTCTCGGAGCCACCAAACCACAACTCGTTCTAATCGATCTCGTGTGTTTAGACTTTGTTAATGCTTCGGTGTCACCGAGATGTTCATATCGGTAGCTCCAAAATGCCTTCTACATAAAAATAAAAATAAAGTTTGGATTCAATTTTTTGGAGAGAAAAAACCATCTGCTTTTTGTGATGCTCATCTACTCTGCCCATACATATCTATTCATAGGGTCTGCTTGCAAGATGTCATATGTTAGTGATAGCCAGAACAGGTCAGAGCAAGAGGTCAATCTTAGTGAGGGCACAAGCCCTAGTGGAAGCTATGATGATGGCAGCAGAAGCACTCCAAGCAATCTGCCCAAAGCTGCCACAAGGACTAGGAAGAAGAGAACCTCATAGAGTGAGGATGAGGATTTTGTTGCTGATGAGGAAGTAACCTCAAGGAAGAAAGTGTTAAGGAAAGAGTGTGGCACTGCAGCTGTTACCAAGCCAGGTGCAAAGCAAAAGACAGCTGCAAGATGATTTCCTATGTCAAAGCCAAGAAAGACTTCAGCTATCCAAGGGCAAGTGAACCCTAATCGTGAAGAACCAAGTGGTGTTGGAGGTGAGGCCAGCAAGAAAAAGAGAAAAAGGAGAGCAAAGAAGACCATTGTCAGAGTGATAGGCAGACCATCTATGATGGTGGATGATGAAGAAGAGGACGAAGAGGAACCAGCTGCACCTCCTGCTAAATCTTAGAAGCTCATGGCAGATGCCATGAAGTCAGCTACTGCTCCCTCCAAGCCCAGGCCTAAACCTAAGGCTGTTGCACCCAAGAGGTCAACTAGCAACATTTTAGCTGCTGAAAAGAACAAGGCCCAGTGCCAGGAGTTCGAGAGGATGATGAGACACTAGTGCTCATAAAGTTAAAGCCAAAGATGCCAGATCATGATGATGGACATCCAGTTGCTGAAAACATGAAGCTCAAAAAGGACAGTGGTCTCAGAGAATGGAGAAAAATTGATCCTTATTCTGCAAGGAGAAGAACAGCTTGTGATTATCGTTTCCATACCCGTGAACAGCAAGATTTCTATGAGACAGTGTTACTAGACAAGAAGCCCATCATAAGCAACATGAAATGGGTGGACTAGAAGCACATAGATGCAAAAGAAGACTACTTCTCCCATGTTCATGAGAGTTTCAGGCTTGCTGGAGTTGATGCTTTTGTTGGACAAAAGCTTACAAAATGGAATGATGAGATGGTGATGCAATTCTACTCCACAGCACATTTTTATCCGGATGGGAAAATTGTGTGGATGACTGAGGAAACTAGATACCAGTCGTCTATCTCTGAGTGGGCTGCTCTCATCAATGCCCCAAAGGAAGATGAAAACATTGTTGATGTTTATGGGAAGCCCAGGATGGACCAAAACACTATGGAAAACATGTACAAGACCATTCCTGACAAGGACTTGAAAACTCATAAGATTGGATCTATATATCATTTGTTGCTGGTTTGGTCACAACAAAGTAAATTTTGATGCACGCCTTGTTTCCCAAATCAGGAGATGGGATAATGATTTGTGGCCATTCCATCAATTTGCTACACTTGTTTGATTCACCACCGCAGAAGTTCAAAGTCATGAGCCTAATTGTTGAGACATTCAAGAGGACTGTTGTTGACCTGAAAAGGTCTTGTGGATATGCACCACATATTCAGATGCTTATCAACTCTAAGGTTGGTACAGACACATATCTACTTGACAGTGAACACCTTCCTCTTCAGCTAGGATTGGAGGAGAATGAAGTGGTGATGGATGCTTCACACCCAACTTCAGTTGAGGCTCAAGAGAAGGTAGAGGTAGCAGCAACAACAACAAGGGTGGCAAAGGAAGAAAATGCACCAAATGCCCCAATAGCCAATCTCAAAAGCAAGCAAGACCAGATGACATATCTGCTAGAAGCAACACTAAGGATTGAGCAAAGTCTGGCCAACTTAGCCAAGAACCAAGAGAGCTTAGAGCGGATAGTGGAAGACAAGATATACAATCTTGATGTCAAGGTCACTGAGATATAGTCTATTGTTGAACAGCTTAGAGATGATGCTAAGAGTGGAGATGATAGGCAGATGAATGAGAGATATCAGACTGTGCCAAGGGCACCTAGGTCATTAGTTGTGCCAGTTGCAGACACGAGGCCTAGTCACTCTGCACCTGCCGCCACTACTATAGTGCCACCTTTAGTATCAACACCACCATCTCAGCAGACATCATCTGAGGCATTTGCAGAAGGAGAGCTCTCAACATTGTCTACGCACACCGGAGCGACAAGCCAGAAGACCCCTTCTTGAGGTCCCGGAGATTGTGCCTAGAGTGTCGTATAGCACTATACTTTTTCGAGCTTTTTGGTAACTTGTTGCCAAAGGGGGAGAAAATGTATAGATCATTGGCTGAGAGAGTGTGTGTGTGTGTGTCTCGTTCTTTTGCTCGTTGGTTTTTATTGCCCGTTGCTACTTTGTACGTTTGATTGATGCTACTTATTGTTTTGTGCTCGTGAGATACTACGTTTGGTTTTGTGGTTGATCATAATATGCTTCTCTCTATGATTTCTTGTGTCTGGTCATTCACTTATGTATTTGGTGATGTGTGCATATTAATTAACTCTTATAATTTTATGCGCTCCACCAAGATGTATGTGACATGGAAGAGTGACTCATGATCCTAATCGATTGTGCATTTGCATTCAAACGCAAAGTTTTAATAATGCACAAATTTACGGGAACTCTTGCTTATCACATACTTCTCAAAGCGATGATGTACTTCATTCACTTTATCATTTGTCGAATCTTTGATCTATATGTTGTCATGAATTACCAAAAAGGGGGAGAATGAAAGTGCAACTAATCACCGGGTGGTTTTGGTAATTCATAACAACATATAGCTCATTGATAACCCACAAGTATAGGGGATCGCAACAGTTTTCGAGGGTAGATTATTACACCCAAATTTATAGGTTCGACACAAGGGGAGCCAAAGAATATTTGCAAGTATTAGCAGCTGAGTTATCAATTCAACCACACCTGGAGATTAATTATCTGTAGTAAAGTGATCAGTAGCAAAGTAGTATGATAGTTTTGATAATAGTGGTGACGGCAATAGTAATGGTAAGAGTGATAGCAATGATTTTGTAGCAAGTGTAACAGTAGCAGCAGCAATACACTACTAGGGAAAAGCTTATAGACAGGCGCTTACTGGTAGCGCGGGTTTATACCCCTTCCTGCTTCTACTTACTAGTAGCGCGGTTTTTTACCCCTCGTTGCTACTAAGTTGATAGTAGTAGCGCCGGTTTTTAACCCTCGCTACTACTAAGCAGTCTCTACCGTGCCCCCCGGGACATGCCATAGTAGTAGCGAGGGGTATGAACCTGTGCTACTACTAAGTTGATAGTAGTAGCATGGGTTTATACCCCTCGCTACTAGTAATTACAAGGTAGGTGAATTCTCCATATCCTCGATCGGATCCCTCCTCTCTACCTCACTCTCCCCCCTCTCTCCATAGGCTCTCCCATTCTGCTTCTCCCTCCCACCCGTGATTCCCTTCCTCGTCCACCGCCACCGCTGGCCTCGCACCTCATGCCTCCCCCAAATTCGGCAACCTCCACACCCACTGCAGCCCCCTCCCCCTCCTTCCTCCTCCTTCTCTAATGTTGGAAGGAGAGGGAGATCCAGCAGAGCACCATCCATGGCGGCGGCCAGATCCGACATGAACACTACCACAGGTGAGTTGTTCTTCCTACTCCTCTCAATCTCTCTCTATCTTTCTCTCTCTCTCTCCCTCTCTCTCTCTCTCTGTTCATCTTCCAGATCGAGCAGAGTGCCATCCATGGCGTCATCTAGGGTTTTGGCTCCAACTCCGACGGCCACTGGTGAGTTGCTGCACCTACTCCTCTCTATCTCTCTCTTCCTCTTCTAATCCTTGTCTCTTTTTTGTAGCAGCAGCAAAGGAGAGGTGTATCACCATGGACGACTTCATCCCCTCTAGGATCAACATCGACCATGGATGAAGAGGACGATGACGCCTAGCTAGCAGCAACAACCATGGCTGGAATTTATTTTTTAATTCCTAATTAGTTACCAGTAGCGAGGGTCCAGCCCACGCTACTAATAGTTAGTAGTAGCACGGGTGGTATCCGCGCTACTACTAACGGACATAGTAATAGCACGGGTGGCACCCGTGCTACTACTACCAGTTAGCTGTAGCGCCGTATCAGTAGCGCGGGCACCCGCACTACTGATATACCTAAAACCCGCGCTACTGCTAGGCTTTTCCCTAGTAGTGATAGTAACATAGCAAGAGCAATATAAGATAAATTCGTAGGCATTGGATCAGTGAATTTGTTGGATGATATTCATCATAAAACAGTCATAACCTAGGGCGATACAAAACTAGCTCCAGTTCATAAATATAATGTAGGCATGTATTCTGTAAATATAATGACACATGAAGAAACGTTTTTCTTCAATCAATGAAGAATAACACTCTAAGTGTGAAGAAATTAATGAATAATTTGATTCTCAGAACCCTACGACAATTGTACGCGGTGTCTGAAATCATCATTCTTATACGGTGGGTCACGCCACCACCAAAAGTTCAAATTCCTTAGTTGTTCAAATTCTTCAACTTTGCATTGTCTTCACTGTTTCCATCGTTTTTCTTCATTGGCTATATATATGAGTTTATGTCCTCTACAGCATTCACTTATGGATATTTCTTCAAGTTGTTTTTTTCTGCTAAGTGAATGTGATCGGACCCTTCCCCCTCTTTGCTATACTCAACCCAATCTATTCACAAATTCTTAATGTGCGTTCTATCTGAAACTCGTTCAAAATCTTCACTGTGTCCTTGTCAGCTGAAGAAATTGCAAACGGAACTTTAAAACCTATCTTATCTAAATTTTCGGCTTTGCCGCTCAAACCGTTCCGCATCCGACGATATACTTATCTATTCACCCACGATCGCACATGATCTCCACTTCTCAGTACGTGGGTGACACATGTGATGTGAATGAGAAGGGTTAGGGGCACGTTCATCCAAATTCTTCGGGCGAACAGTTTTTCACCGTGGCTATAAATACCCCCTCTCCCCTTCCTCACTTCCTTTACTCCGCTCGACCTCCTTCTCCAGCTCGAGCTTCTCAAACCCTAGCGCCGCCGCTACTTTGTCGTCGCCGGTGAGGAAGAGCTTCACTGCCTCGACCTCATCGCCACCGTACTCGCGCCGGCCGCGGAAATCTTCACTCCGCCGCCGCCGTAGCCGTCTTCCTCCGCCGAGTTAGGGCGTGGAAGATCTGCACAGACGAACTTCACTTCTCCACCCCACAGTTTGTCGTGTTCTTCGTTCAGGGTAATTAAAAGATACTTTTATTTCCCTTTGTGATTCAAATGATTATCTACAAAATCTTCAAAGGTGTTTTTCTTCAAAACTTCACACACTAAACACCTCTAATGTCATCTGTTCTTGATTCGTTTCTCTAAGCTATGTTTTTCTTCAAGATTCCTCAAATGTGTGGATTTTCGATCTATACATCTCTGGAACCTAAGACAAAGAACGCTTAGTGAAATTCTTCAAGACTCATCTGGTCAAATTCCTCAAACTTGTTCTTTATAAAAACCTTCTAAGAACGCATATGACCTCTCCAAATTCCTCGCAACTATACTCTGTTCACAGGTACTCATGTCCGCTGCTGAATCACTAGGTTCTCATCAACTTAACTCATTTGCAGCGTTCCTCAAAGAAAAATTGCATACTTCTTCAGAGAATTCGATTGTTCAAATTCCTCAACTGAAGAAAATGGCTGACCGTAAGAAGCCACAGAAAGGAGGAAAGAAGCCAGAGGTCAACACAGCGTTTGAAATCCCTGATGACATCTATGCTGGGTACTGCACACCTCCTAAGGAAGATAAAAATCAGCGCAAGGTGCGCATTCAGAAGATAGAGAGGAGACGGGCTAGAGAGTGGAGGGAGTACAGATATGTTACTCCCAAATACATGAAGAAATTCGTTGTTACCCCTCCATGCTCAAGACCTCCATCGGCACCTGGCCAAGAAGCTGATCCCACCAGCGTCAAGCGCGGTGAGGACTTTCTTGAAGAATGGGCCAAGCGCCAGGCCAAGTTGGCCAAACAAGCAAAAGAAGCAGTGAGGAAATTCAATGAAGACTCTGCTGCTGCTGCCACTGAGGCCTCTGTCAAGCCGAAGAAATATATGGCAAAGAAGCCTGCACGTAAGCCAAGTGCTTCACCTTCAGTGCCCTCAAGGCCAAGTTCCTCAGCAATACCCTCACGGCCAGAATCTTCAAAGCCCTCAAGGCCAATGCCTCATGCTGATCCTGCTCCTCCAAAATCCTCAGCTCCTCCAAAGTCCTCAGCTGCTCCGACAAAGTCCTCTGCACCTGTGCATCTTGCCACGTGCCAAAGGACTACAGGCATCTCTATTGCCTCAGGAGCTTCAGCTAGTTCCTCAGCTGCACCCAATTCTTCAACGGGACCCTCTCTGCTGAAGACAAAGGCCACTGCTGGACGAGGTCCTCGCCCTAGTCCTCAGAAGAAGCAGGTCGCCTTCCAAGTGTCGTCTGAAGAAGACGAAGCTGATGATGAAGAACTTGCTGAGATCATCAGAGATAGGCAAGTCAGGGCCACTAGAGCCAAAGGCACAAATGTGCCACTGCTTTTGGATCCAGGGTTGATCCTCGACTATATTGATCTCTGGCACAGGGACCCAAACACTCATATGCCTGATTTAAAGTCGACTCCTGGCCAAAGTCACATGTTAACCCATTTCATCCAAGAAGAAAAATGGAAATATGAGAAGGCCAGGCAAATCAAGAAAGCACAATATAAGAAGGAGAAATTTCTGAAGAACAATGTTGTCACTATGACAACTAATAAACTTGTAAAAATCCAGTCTGAAATCAAAACCCTCAGTGATGACTTCAAAGCCTACTATGCTGATTGGCAAGGAGCCAATGTCAGGTTTGTTAAACTGACTGAGAAGTTCACCTCAAATGTTGCAGCTCCATCGCAATAGGAAATTCCTCAGGCTGAAGCATCTGCTCAGCCAACTGAAGAACATGCCAGCACCGTTGATGACTTTCAGGCTGCTGAAGAAAATGTGATTTCTAGGGCTGATGACTGCATTCCAGCAATTGAAGAAATTGCCAGGGCATCCACTATTGGTGCGCCTGAAGAAAATGAAGAAGTCAGGGCAACTGCATCAGTTGTACCTGAAGAAAATCAACCAGATTCCTCTACTCCTCCTGCGCCTACACCAAGTCTGATCCTTCCATCTGCATCAGATGTGAAGAAGACCAAGGCTGCAGAGCGTGCAGCTATGAAGAAAAGGAAGGCATCAACTACATCAGATTCTTCAGCTCAGAAGACGATGAAGCCATTGACTAGCTCATTTGCAAACCCCATTGATGATGTTCCTATCTCAACCATGCCATCAAAGGACCTTGTTACTTTTGATGAAGAATATGTGATTCCAACTGAATCCGATGAAGAGAATCCCTCTGTTGCTTCGTCAGAGCAGATGGATGAAGAAATTGAAGTGGATACAATCCCTTCAACACCAGTTATCTCCTCGCCTATGCCTCAGTTTACTGCTGAAGAGGCTGGCGTTGAAGAAATGGAAGATGAAGATGTGGACATTGGTTGTACCACACCTGCGCTAAGTGATGAATTTTGGGAAAGTCGGCATCCAAACTCTCCATTGTTCACACTTTTACAGCAAATACCTCAGTCCCCTGCACCAACTGTTCAAATGGGCTCTGAAGAAACTCACCCCACTTTGTCTGTACGTGAAGAAATTCCAGCCACTAGTGCTGAAGAAACTGCTGCTGTTGAACATCTGAAGACGCAGACTACCACTGAAGAGGAAACAGAAATTCCTTAGCCTGAAGAACCTGAGATTGCGATTCCTGAGGTTGTGATGCAACTCACTGACACTCCTCTACCCAAGCCAAAGGATCCATTCTCTAGGAAGCAAAAATTCAAGGCTGATGATTTCTTCGGCGAGCACGTATTCTTCACAGACTACAACCCCTATGACTCTGCTCGCATTAGGAAAAGGCGTTTCTGGACTGCCAGCCAGGCTAATTTCTATTCCTCGGTGATGTTCAACAAAGACAAAATATTCTACCGTGGGCACATTCCTCACGTGGATATGGAATCTCTGTCGTGCTTCGTGCCAGTCCTCAGTGTTCTTCATGATGCTGGACTGTTAAATTTCTGCACTGACATCTGTGATTGGAATGAAGAACTCATTCTTCAATTTTATGCGACGCTGCACATCATAGGAGATTCTAAAGATGTGAATTCATGGGTGTTGGACTAGATGTCTGAAAACACTCACTACACGGCACCAGCTACTGAATTTCTTCGTGCTTTACCACTCAGTCCTCCCCTTGAAGCGGCTCGTTGCATCTGCAGTGAACCTGAGCTTACAAATCACTACATGCAAGTTCTGATGAAGCCTTTGAAGCCAGGTCAGGCCCCACAAACCAAATTCCTCGTGAAGGAATTACTATATGTGCCTCGGACTGTCTATCGCATTCTGATGAGGACAATTAGTCCCATCAAAGGCCACGAGTCATCTGATGCAGAAATAGTTGGCATCGTGAAGAATATGCTATTCAACATCATACATAGCATTCCTATCAACTATCACGATTTCTTCATGAGGACTCTGGCAAATGTTGCACTTTCTCCGTTTGAGCTGAAACCTTATGCACCTTGGATTATGAGATTCCTCAGGACAAGGTCTTCACTCAACTACATGGCTGATTTTCAGAATCACCTTAGCTATCTGCCCTCGATTGAAGTCCTCAAGAAGGCTTTTACTTCAACTGATGAAAAGGGCAAGGCCCCTACAGTCATTGATGAAGGCATTCGTCCATTGGATGGTCAGTTTCGCAAAGTTGCATCTTATTCCACCAATGATGACTCTGCCACACATGACTCTGCTGCCAATGCACCCAAGTCTACTCCTCAAGCCACTGCTCCTCGTGTGATGACTGACCGTGAGCTTCTGCTTAGTCTTCACCAAAAGGTGGATCGAAACCATAAATGGGTTAAGCGTCAGTTTGGTTCATTTCTTCACAACATGACTGCTACACACAATGCAGTGAAGAAAAACCATTACTGCCTCCATGAAGTCTTCGGTCGCACCTGGGCCATTCTATCACATTTGTATGGTGAAGAAGATCTCAAGAAAATGGGTCTCAAGGAAGATTTTGACTGGTATGCACCTCCACCGAAGAAATACAAGAAGGTCAAGGTTCCTCCTTTGGTGTCCAGCTCCTACTCTTCATCGCGCAACACCGACGAGCATGAAGACTTGGACGACACTCCAGCGGGCCCTTCCACGACAAATGACCCCAACAACGCTGGCGCTCCTTCATCAACTTGATATTCTTCAGGGGCGTTAGTCCTCATTTTTGATCCTTTTGGTCATTCGAGGACAAAGGGGGAGAATTTTGAGTTATTCTTCAAGCGGGTCTGTCTATATGGGTGTTTTTTTGCTAAGTTACAACTCTTGTTCTTCTGAAACTTTATTGGATCGAGTTGTAAACTTAAACTCGATGGTGCTCTAATACTTTTGATGTGTTTTTCTGCATGCTTATTTCTCATATATGTTAATGCACGCATGCTGAATTACATCAGTCACCATATTTCATCATGCATTCCAAATTCTTCATTATGATATGTCAAATGCGTGTATGAATTACAAGATATAGGGGGAGATCTCCATGATTCAACTCTTCAAGTGTGCATTGCTTCAAATGTAAATTCCTCACTATGCACATATTCAGGGGGAGTTCTTCCATATCTTGCAATCAAATTCCTCAATATCAGTATTTACACTTCATATGTTTATCCCCGTTGAAAACTTAACCTATATTGTCATCAATCAGCAAAAAGGGGGATATTGTAAGTGCATCTAGTGCCCCTTAGTGATTTTTGTGTATTGAAGACTTATAGGTTAAGGGACTAATGTGTTTTTGAGTGTACACGGGTCTATAAGTCTATGAGGAGTTTGATATTTACAAAGAAAGTCGACCCCTAAAAATGAAGTTCTTTGACTGAAGACTTTGAATTTCTAAAGACTTCCTGAAGACTCTGAAAGTGAAGAAATTGGTGTCACCTTGAAGACTTGGTATTCATTTGAGGAACATAAAGCGTGAAGACTTTTGTTTTTTTAGTTTCATTTTCTCTTTCTTGAGTCATAGGAAACACCGTACTGTTAAAGGGGGTCGAGGAAATACTAAGGAAAAATTTCCATGTGATGCTCAACTTAAAATCCTACACCTACCAATCCCTTCGAGTGAAGCCATTGGAAATCTCATACAGTTCAGTCATATTCTTCAGTGACAGAGAGAAAGTTCTTCTGATCTCTGAGGAATTTGTTCAGGCTGAGGAGTTAGGAATTCTCTAGTGCGGATTACCTACACAGTGAGGAACATGATAGCCCTGAGGAATTTGATACTCAAATTTCCGACCGTTGATGTGCTATGCGCCAGCTGTCCCAAAATAGCTACCCACCTAACGGCCATATCTTTGAAGGGCATTTATGTCTTATCATGTCGGGCTGCTCCCTAGGTTATAAATATCCGCCCCCTACAACCACTAGTTGGTTGGCTGCTCCGAGAAAAACTGAAACTTGTCATTTGAGAGCATCCCATCCTCCGAGGACTTTGAGCGAAAATCATCAAGTGAGGAAAACCCAAACCCAAACACCTACAAACCCCAAGTGATTGAGCATCACTGAAGAGATTGATCCTGCGTGGATCCGACGCTTGTTACCGTTGAAGACTGTGCTTCTTCCAGACGGTTAGGCGTCAAGGTCTAGAGCATCCAAGAGGAATTGTGGATCGCCGAGTGACCAAGTTTGTGAAGGTTTGGAAGTCACCTGAAGACTTACCACGAATGATTGGGCGAGGTCTGTGTGACCTTAGCTCAAGTCGAATATGGTGAGGACTGTGTCCGGGACTATGTGTCCTCAGGTTTAAATACCTAGCCGCTCCAACCAGATGTACAACTGAGACAACAGTTGGAACTAGTCTACCAAATCATTGTCTTCACCAAGGTCACTGGTTCTATTTCCTCAACTCTTTCATTTCCTCATAACTGTGTTGAGTGCTTGTTCGTATCTGTGTTTGAAGACTTTGACTGAAGACTTTCTCAATTTCCTCAGTTCATTTTCTTCAGTCTGTTTGTCTTCATCCGGTGTTATCCTGTGTTTATGCTTTCTGTACTCTGTGCATGTCTTCATTTCATCATGATGACTATGCTTGTGTTCTGTTATGCTTACTTTTGAGTACTTATTCCGCTGCTAGTAGTTCTTCGCTAAGGTATTTCCTCACCTGCAAATTCCTCAGTGAAGAATTCATAAAAATCGCCTATTCACCCCCCCCCCCTCTAGTCGATATAACGCACTTTCATCTGGCGTGGCTTCCGGGAGGCGGGGGAGACGCGACGAGCGGCTGGGTGCTGGCGACACCGATGCATGCCTGCTGCATCATGGCCGACGAGGCTTAACAAGCCCGTTTCTAGCCTGGCTGGGCCAGGGGTGGCCCGGCATGCCCCGCTGCCACGTCCGGACAGCGACCGCGACGGTGCCGGAGGCACGAGCCTCCCACACGATAGTGCTGGAGGTGCTTCCCTCCTGCTCGGCTTTGAGGTTGCTGCTCCCGTCGTGGTGCGCTTCTCTCTAGTCCTCTTGTCCTCGTGGTGGTGTTCGTAGTGAGGCGGCGTGGGTGGCGGCGCAACTGCATTGGCGCATGGTGGTGGGTGGCAGTTTGGCGGGTCGGCTCCGTCCAGTTGGGATGTTGGGTTTGGAGTGTGGGAGAAATCCCTGCCGGTTTTGTCCCCGATGCAGCGACACCTGCGGGTGCCACCATTCCTTCCTAGAGGGTGTCTATGGTATCCATCCCCCACCCCCTCCGTGTGCTGGGGCAAACCCTAGGACTCGGTGTATCATGACCGTTGTTACTCTCTAGCTAGCCGCTTCTCAACCTATTTGCTAGCCTTCACCTGTACTAAGCGGGAATTCTTCTTGTGCATCAAAAACCCTGAACCCAAGTTATTCCAGATGAGTCCACCATACCTACCTATATGCGGTACTACCCTGCCGTCCTAAGTAAATTTGCATGTGCCACCTCTAAAAACTTCAAACAAATATCATTTTTGTGTGCCTGGATTGTTCATAGAGTGACAGGAGGTAGTTGGTATCTTCCATGCTAAGTGAGTTAATCTCATGATGAGTGTTTATGCACTCGTCATTGCACGAGAATGGGCGGTAATAGGGATTCGAGTCCGGGACTGCAAAAAGAAAAGAGGTTACAAATAATCATACAAAAACTCCTACAGTGTCATAACCTTTACTTTATCGCTTGGGAACCGCCACTAATGTGTTTAGCATGGGAGATATCGATAACTAATGGTCGCGAAGTAAACAAGAAGGGAGCACTTCTCAAAATTTCATTTACCTATGTTTTAAAAACCCGAGCTCCGCTGCAAATCATTGCTTCCCTCTACGAAGGGACTATCTATTTACTTTTATGTTGTGTCATCACCTTCTCAAATAAGCGCCAGAACCTGAGAGCACTGTTGTCATGCTTATGCATTGTGTGTAGCTAATGTTGGGTGCATCGTGACTGGATCTTTTCTACCATGAATTACAATGTTTAGTCGCCACTTGAAATTTGGAGGTGCTCTGCATTTGAGTTTTGCAGTCTTAGAAAGGGCTAGCGAGATACCACTATTGTCATATTATATGAAGGTTGTTTTGACAATGTGTTGTCGTTTGAGATATCTTATTGTTGCTCGCAAGATGATTATGTCATTGATATGAATTAATATAATTTTTAAGAGTTATTGTCGACATGGTTAGTTATAAGCTTGGCTAAAAATCTAGGTGTTGTTTAAGCTTATTTATGCAAACTAGAGCAAAAGAGTTCGGGAAAGTTTTTGTTTTTTCACTTTCAATTTATCAACTGGATTGCTTGAGGACAAGCAAAGGTTTCAGCTTGGGGAGTTGATACGTCTTCGTCGTATCTACTTTTCCTAATGCTTTTCCTCTTGTTTTGGACTCTAATTTGCATGATTTGAATGAAACTAACCTGGACTAACGTTGTTTTCAGCACAACTACTATGGTGTTGTTTTTGTGCAGAAATAAAAGTTCTCGGATTGGAACAAAACTTTGCGAGGAATTTTTATATGAATAAAGAAAAATACTGGAGCCAGGAACCACCAGAGCGGGGCCCCTGGGTGAGCACAACCCACCAGGGTGCCCCCTGCCTTCAAGCACGCCTAGGTGGGTTGTCCCCACTTGGTGGCCCCGCAGACTCTGAAATCGACGCTATAAAATCACACTTTTCCAGAAAAAATCAAGGAGGAAGAATTATCTCGTTTCACAATACGGAGCCGCCGTCACCTACTGTTCTTCGTCGGGAGGCCAAATCTGGAGTCTGTTTGGGGCTCCGGAGAGGGGGGTCTTCCATCTTCGTCATCACCAACCCTCCTCCATCGCCAATTCCATGATGATCTCTGTTGGGAGTGAGTAATTCCTTCGTAGGCTCTCTGGTCGGTGAGGAGTTGGATGAGATTCATCATGTAATCGAGTTAATTTTGTTAGGGCTTGATCCCTAGTATCCACTATGTTATGAGATTGATGTTGTCATGACTTTGCCATGCTTAATGCTTGTCACTTTGGGCTCGGGTGCCATGATTTCAGATCTGAACCATTTATGTTATCACCATTATATCCATGTTCTAGATCCGATCTTGCAAGACTCACCTACTATGTGTTATGATCCGGCAACCCTGGAGTGACAACAGTCGAGACACTTCCCGGTGATGACCGTAGTTTGAGGAGTTCATGTATTCACTGTGTGTTACTGCTTTGTTTCGGTTCTCTCTTAATAGGAGGCCTTAATATCCCTTAGTTTCCAATAGGACCCCACTGCCACGGGAGGATAGGACAAAAGATGTCGTGCAAGTTCTTTCCATAAGCACGTGTGACTATTTACGGAATACATTCCTACATTATATTTATGAACTGGAGCTAGTGTCGTATCGCCCTAGGCTATGACTGTTATATGATGAATATCATCCAACAAATCGCTGATCCAATGCATGCGATTTTCCTACATATTGATCTTGCTAAGTTACTATTGTTGTTGTTACTATCATCACTACTACAAAACTATTACTATCACTATTACCGTTACTATTGCTGCTACCACTACTATCAAAGCTATCATATTACTATGCTACTGATCAATTTGCTGCAGATAATTAATCTTTAGGTGTGGTTGAATTGACAACTTAACTGCTAATACTTGCAAATATTCATTGGCTCCCCTTGTGTCGAATCTATAAATTTGGTTGAATACTCTACCCTCGACAACTATTGTGATCCCCTATACTTGTGAGTTATCAAGAGTAGGTATCAAACTGAGTGGCCTAAGCAAGCATTTCTTCCAGCAGAACTCCAGGGCGTTCAAAAGGGGCACGCGGACGCGTCGCAAGATACAGTCAAAGTGCGGCATGCACGCGGATGCATCACAATATACAGTCAGAGTGCGGCATGCACGCAATGTGGCAAAATACCGGCAATACCATGCCGGTGATGGTCAACGGCCAGCAGACAGGTAGCAAAAAGGTTCTGGTGTTGCACACCAACAAGAACTTCGCCCAGCAGAGGACCAACTGGGTGATGCACCAGTACCACCTCGGGGACCTGGAGATAGAGAAGGAGCAGAAGCTAGTCGCCTGCAAGATTTTATACCAGAGGAACACTAAGGTTGGGACTAAAAAGATTATAAGTTAGTTTGGTATTGGTACTTGTTCTACATGGTCATCTGCAAGTTGGTATTGTTGTTAAGGATCTTTCAGTATGAACTTCGCATTTGCTTCCAACCATCATATCGAGGGTCGACGTGGATATAAAGTTGAATCATTTGTTGCGAAACGAATTTTTAGGCACCTGATTTTTTTTATGGGTAGCTGAAAGTGCAACTAATCCCTAGGTGGTTTTGGTAATTCATAACAACATATATCTCATTGAACTAATATCGATTCAAGATAAATATTTCAGAATGTTCAATGATTGGCATGGCATGGGATAGAGATGTGGACCCCTCAAAATGCTAAGGACAAAGATTGACAAAAGCTTAAGATTCTTCATTTCTATTTTAGTGATCCAAGATCACATTGAGTCCATAGGAAAGCCAATACTATTAAAAGGGGATGAGGTGATGCTTAATGGTCTACATGCTCAAGTGCTTAGTCATATTGCTCCAAAACCCTTGGCCACTTTCTCCATCCAAATATGTCAAAACCCTAAACTCCAACTCGGCCACACTGATATTTCCTACCCGGAGCCAGCGAGTTCATATGACATAGCCGCAGCCAGAAACCCTAACGATTCGGTCACACCAACGCGGATCTCGGTCTCACAAAGATGGCCTTGCCAACTCTCTGTTGACTGTTTCGGTCCCACCGAGATTCCTAACATTCACTTTTTGAACTAATTGGTGCCATCGAGTCTAACCATTCGGTCCCACCGAAATGAGTTAAATGTGTGTAATGATTGGATTTTGTGTGGAGGCTATATATACCCCTCCACCCCCTTCTCCATTTGGGAGAGAGCCATCAGAACGTGCCTACACTTCCACCATTCATTTTCTGAGAGAGAACCACCTACTCATGTGTTGAGATCAAGAGATTCCATTCCTACCATTTGAACCTTGATTTCTAGCCTTCCCCAAGTTGCTTTCCACTCAAATCTTTCTTCCACCATAGCCAAATCTAAGAGAGAGAGAGAGAGTTGAGTGTTGGTGAGACTATCATTTGAAGCACAAGAGCAAGGAGTTCATCATCAACACACCATCTATTACCTTTTGGAGAGTGTATCCTAGATTGGTTAGGTGTCGCTTGAGAGCCTCCGTCAAGATGTGGAGTTGAACCAAGAAGTTTGTACGGGCAAAGAGATCGCCTACTTCATGAAGATCTACCCGAGTGAGGCAATTCCTTCATGGGCGATGGACATGATGGGATAGACAAGGTTGCTTCTTCGTGGACGCCTCATGGATGGAGCCCTTCGTGGACTCGCGCAACCGTTACCCTTTGCAGGTTGAAGTCTCCATCAATGTGGACATATGATAGCACCACCTTGGAACCACGCCAAGAAACTCCGTTTCTCCATTGCGTTTGCCTTATCCAAACCCTTCCCTTTACCTTCATATGCAATGTTTTACTTTCCGCTACTACACTCTTAGAATTGCATGTGTAGGTTTATTGCTTGACTTGTGTTAATTGCTAAAATCTACCGACAACTAAAATTGGGAAAATGATAGATTTTTATTTGGTCAAGTAGTGTCACAGCCCTAGCCTTAGCCTTTGCTTGACCTTGCATGATCATCATGTTTAAGTTTTATGAAACTCTGAAATGGGGATGGTTAAGCCCTAGCACAAATGCAATTCAAATAGTTTCAACTAAAAATATTTTCAATGAACTCAAGATGCCTTTTAAAAATGTTCATCATCTCTGGTTTAAGGTGGAAGCATGTACCCAAGATGATTTGCATTTTTGCTGGAAACATTTGGGCTTTGAATTAAATCACTAGGTATTTGAGTTTGGGCATTTAATCAATATAAATATTATAAATGCTCGAATAATCCTGGAAACATTTTTGGGCAGTCGTAAATATTTCAAATAGAGCCCAAAATATATCCCAGGATTTATGGAAATGAGTTAGTATTATTACTAACTCCTAACATATCAAATAAATAGAAAACAGAAAAACTAATAGAAGGAGAGAGAGTTTCCTTACCTGGCGCCACCTGGCGGCCCAGCCAGCCCAGCCAGCCCACCAGGGGCACGGGCATCTTCTTCCCCACGCCAGCGCACGAAGCAGGTCACTGGAGCGCGCCGACGCCGCCTTGTCCACCTCCTGCTTCCTCCCCGGGCCTTCTAGTGACGCCACGGAGACGCCCCGTGGCCCCTCGCTCCTCTCCCTCACTCTCTGCTCTCCCCCTCGCCCTCTGCTCCCTCTCCCGAGCACACCCGAGCGGAGCTCGTCGTCGCCGACGCAATTTACCACGGCCACCGTCCATCCCGTGCCTCCCCGATGGGTCCAGAGGAACCGCCTCGACCCCCGCATCCTCTGCACCAATCCAGGCGCCGCCAGGAGCTCCATGACGACGACCCCGAGCTCTTCTTCCTCCTCGGACCCGTAGGTCACCGCCGATCGATTCGCGCCACCGAGGACGTCCCCAAGCCCGCTGAGCCGTTCTTCGACCTCCCTGTGAGCTCCTGTTGTTTCCGCCTCGCTCTCCCCCTCCGTTCCTGTTCCCTAGCCCCGTCTTCCGATCGAGCCCGAAGCTCCCCGCCGCCGGCCATGTCGCCATCGTAGCTACGGCTGCGCAACCTGGAGTTCGAGCTCACCGTTGCACTCACCGCACTTCCGTGAGTCGAACACGACTAACCACGGCTCCTCCCTTGCTCGGCATCGCCCAAACCATTGCTGGCCGAACTCTGACCGCCGCCCAACTCGCCGCCGCCGCTGCTACAGGCCACCCCAGCTCCAGTCGCTGCCACCACTGGATGCGCGCGTGTGCCAGCAACCCATAGCCGCAAACCTCGCCCGAAACCGTCGCCCATAGCTCAATCCCGAGCGGACTCCGCCGCGGCTTGAGGTCGCCGATGGCCAAACTCCGGCGTGCTGACGTGTCTGCGTAATTAGTGCTAATCACCGCCAGCTAAACCACTTTTAGACGCTGACAACGGGCCCCGCAGCGGGTCAAAGCCCAAGTCAACACGGGATTAGTGTCTGACTCACTGGCCAATGGACCCCACGGGTCAGTTTTGACCCTGTTGACCTTGCTGACGTCGTGCTGTCGTCATGCTGACGCAGTAAGTGACTTTCTGGATTTTAAAATAATCCAGGAATTCCAGAAAATGACTTAAACTTCAAAAAATCATAGAAATTAAACCGTAACTCTAAATGAAATAATTTATATATGAAAAATTATCAGAAAAATTCAAGGAATCTGTTTATGGCAATTTCATGCATGTTAGAACAACTTATGGCTGCTGTTTAGGCCAATTCACATAAATAGAATTTAAACTCTCACATATGGAGTTTGATTGAACCTAGGGTTCAAACCAACTCCATTTAACATGTTGCTAGTTGCATTAGCTCAAACCACAGCATATTGACATGTCATGATCATGCATCATATTGTGCATTGCATTGATTGTGTTTCTTTCTCTGTTGCCGGTATTTGTCCCCTCTCGATAGACGTTGTACCGACGCTGTGATCGTTGACACAGATGAAGACCCAATGATATCTTCAAAAGTGCCAGGCAAGCAAAAACCCCTTGTTCATTCCGATACAATCCCACTCTCGCTCCTGCTCTCTTTTACTGCATTAGGACAACAACAATTCAACTGTTACATGTTGGGGTAGTTGAACCCCTTTCCTCTGCATGACCTGTCATTGCCACAGTAAATAGATGAAACCCACTAGCATGAGTAGGAGTTGTTTGAGCCCTGATGTGCCTACTCATTCATGCTTGTTTGTCATGCCTGCTATTGCATAGAGTCGTGTCAGGTCTGGTTCATCGGGGATGAATCGGAGGTGTGTAAACATGTCCTACGGTGTGTGAGCTAAGTGTGTGAACACGATTTGGTAAAGGTAGCGGTGAGAGGCCATGTAGGAGTACATGGTGGGTTGTCTCACTGAAACCGTCCTCAGGAACTGAGTTCTGCGTTTGTGATCCATGAAACAACTACTACCACACATTGGGCCCTGAAATATGACCCCGCTTGACTTATTGACCCCTCTCGTCCTCTGTCCAAGAGTTGCAACTAGTTTCTGGTGTTTGTAGGTTATGTGTTGGCGGCCGTGCGTAGCGCTGACCCTAGGGGTGGGCTATGATGCGGTAGATAGACTGTGGTTGGGTATGTCGGGCGCCTGTTTGGTGTCTCGGGACCCTGTACACATCGTTTGGGGCTGTTGAGGACACCCCGGCCGGATTTCCTTGCGGATGGAACCCGAATAGGCGATAAACCTGGACTAGAGACTTGTGTGGTTAGTCAGGTCGTGGTCTACACCCACGTCAGCTTTTGCTTGAAGTCTGCCGAGCACATGTCGTGTGCAGACGCTAAGTGGTGGAAACATGTGTGACGAAGTACACCCCTGCAGGGTTATAAATGATCTATTTGAATAGCCGTGTCCGCGGTGATGGACTTCTGGGTTGCCTATAATAGTTCATAGACAAGTCAAAGTGGATACTCTAAAACTTGCAAGATAAGTGTGAGTGCTATAGATGGCCTTCTTGTAGGGAGACGGGAGCGGATCCATAGTGGTGTATTGAATGGTGAATATGTGGTCTCGTGTGCGCCACCTCAAAAGAGTTGCTTGCAGTCATAGTTCAGGTTAGCTACTAAGTCAAAGCTGGCTTGCTGCAGTTAAACTCCACCACCCCCCTTGTTGATACCGATGCATATGTAGCTAGTTCTGATGTAAGTCTTGCTGAGTACCTTTGTACTCACGTTTTCTTAATTTATGTTTTGCAGAGAGATTTCAGTCTCGCTAGTAGTTCCGCGTGGACTTCGACGTTTAGCCTGATACCTCAGCTTCGATCTTGTGCCCTCGATAGGATCTGGTAGATAGTCAGGCTTCTCAGCGTTTTTCATTTATAGATGTGTGTACTCAAACATGTTAAGCTTCCGCATGTGCTTTGGTTTGTATGCTCTGAATGTTGGGTCATGAGACCCATGTTTGTATTTCTCGCTCCTCGGAGCCTAATGAATAATACTTGAGTTGTAGAGTTATGTTGTGATGCCATGTTGTATTTTCACATATCGAGCATATTGTGTGTATGATTGAAATGCTTGGTATGTGTGGGATCCGACAATCTAGTTGTTTATCCTTGGCAGCCTCTCTTATGAGGAAATGTAGTCTAGTGCTTCCATGAGCCATAGTAGTCCGCTACAGCCCGGTTCACCGGAGTCCTATTAGCCCAGCACTACTTCTCAGGACACTTGACTGGACGGCATGTGTTTCACTTTGTTCCTATGTCTGTCCCTTCGGGGAAATGTCACGCGGTGACATCCGGAGTCCTGCCTAGCCTGCTACAGCCCGGGTTCCCGGAGTCCTGTTAGCCCAGTGCTACAGCCCGGATTCACACGTTGCTGACCGACATGCTCGATGTGATTCATGTATGCCTGTCCCCATAGGTTAGTGCCGCTTTGGGTTCATGACTAGCCATGTCAGCCCAGGTTCCCTGTCATATGGATGCTAGCGACACTATCATATACGTGAGCCAAAAGGCGCAAACGGTCCCGGGCCATGGTAAGGCGACACCCATGGGAATACCGTGCGTGAGGCCGCAAAGTGATATGACGTGTTACCGGCTAGATCGATGTGACCTGGAATCGGGGTCCTGACAAGTAGTCTAATCACCCCCCCTCTAGACATACTTTCGATCCTACAACTAGTATCAGAGCTTTGGTCTCCATTTGCCTTGATTTCCATAGCTTTGGTGATCATAGCCTTGGTTTCACAAGCTAGGAGAGTATGGCGTCTAGCAAGGGAAATTACCACCGTAGAGGTCCTTACTTTGACGGTACGAATTTTGCTAGTTGGAAGCATAAGATGAAAATGCATATTCTTGGTCATAACCCCGCCCTTTGGGCAATTGTGCATATTGGCTTGCATGGTGATTTCTTCGAGGATGGAAAAGAACCGGATCATGAAGCGTCAGCGGAAGAAATGAAGAAGTTGCAATACAATGCTCAAGCTTGCGATATTATCTTCAATGGATTGTGCCCCGAAGAATTCAATAAAATCATCTGCCTTGAGAATGCAAAGGAAATTTGGGATACTTTGGTTGATATGCACGAAGGTACCGAGTCCGTCAAGGAATCCAAGTTGGATGGCTTTAAAGTCAACTTGACAAGTTGAAGATGAAGGATCGTGAAGGAGTCGCTGAAATGTACTCTAGGCTTTCTCTCATCACAAATGAGATTGCCATCTTAGGAAGTGAAGAGATGATCGACAAATTCATCAGCAAAAAGATCCTTAGATCCTTGGATGGAAAATATGATACCATGTGCAATTTGATCCAAATGATGCCCAATTACAAAGATCTCAAGCCCACAGAAGTCATTGGTAGAATTGTTTCTCATGAGATGTCACTCAAGGATAAGAAGAGCTCCACAACAAGTCAAGTGGTGCTTACAAAGCTTCAAGTGATGCTCCTACAACATCAAGTGATAAGCAAGTCTCTAATGAATAATTGAGCTTAATGGTGAAGAACTTCAACAAGTTCTACAAGAATAGAAGCAAAGAGAGAAGCTCCAAGTCAAGGTCATACAGGGACAAAAGATCTTCTAGTCGTGATCCCAATTGTGGAAGAGCCGAACACTACTCCAATGAGCGTACAGCTCCCTACAAGAAAAGAGAAGATCAACCAAAAAGGAGGAGTAGAATAGATGAATCACCTCCAAAAGGGAGAAGGAGTAGAGATGATCGTTATGAACGAAGACCCTCTCGTAGAAGCAAGGATTCGGAAAAGAAGAACAAGTCATCAAAGCGCTACACAAGATGAAGACATCAAGATCATGTTGGTGAATGGGTATCCGATTCCGACTCCGAGAGGAACTATCACTCCGACTCCGACTATACTCAAGATGAAAGTGTTGCCGGTCTTGCACTAGTCTTATCCAACTCCTACGACATATTTGACTCACCAAATGAAGGAATTGGAAGATGCTTCATGGCTAAAGGCCCCAAGGTATCACACCCCGAGTATGTTGATTTTAATAGTGATGAAGATGATTTGCTAGGTGATGATGATTTACTTGTTGACAACACTAGTGATCGGAACTTCAATGAACTTGCTAGTAATCATGCTAATCAAGATGAAGCGATTGACAATAATAAGAAGGAGATTGGGTGACTAACTAAAGAACTAAACGCTTTTAAGTTAGCTCATGAAACAACTCAAGAGGATCATAGAGAGATCTTAAGGACTCATGAGAAGCTACGCTTTGAGAAGCTAAATTTAGCGCAAGATCATGAGTTTCTAAAAGCTATCAATGATGATCTTCGAAAGAACAGTTCTTCTTACATTGCCAAATGTCTCCTCTTGTCTACTTATATGCCACAAGTAAAACATAGCAACAAGAGCAAGAAAGATTCTTCCTCTAGTAGTAACAATAATCATGCTAAATCCAATATTGTTGCTTCTAGGAGTTCTCTTGATTCCACTAATGATTCTCTTAGCCAAGTTACACTTGAGAAAGAATATAGCTTATTGAGGGGAATTATAGAGAAAGGTGTTTACAAGAGCCTTGCAGGAAGTAAGCAATTTGAGGAAATTATATGCAAGCAAGGAAGGCATCGGAAGAATGAAGGTGTTGGTTTTGAACGAAAGTTCAATGCCAATGGAGTTGAGTGGGAAGAAGATCAATACCCCAAGACGAAGTTTGTTCCTCGGCAAGAGAAGTATGACCCCACTTCTTTCAAGGGAACACAAGCTCAAGATGATCTTCCACCACAAGAACACTAGCTAAAAGGCAAGGACAAGCTTCAACAAGAGATATTTGACTCCTTTGAAGAAGCTCCTAAGGCCATGTTCAAGTGGGTTCCCAAGACTACGTCAAGCTCTACATCATCACGTTCAACTACAACTCCAAGGATCCCATCAAGTTGATGTGGATCCCAAAGAAGAAGAACTAGAGCGTGGTAACATCCCAAAATTCTAAATTTTGGAATGTTATAATAAATAGATAGATTGATTGATTGTTTGATTGTTGTGTGATTGATTGAGTGAAATTTGAAACTTTGAAAGTTAAATGAGAGGGAATAAAAGGACTTTCCCAAACTTTCACTTTTTTCTTTTGATCCCCGTGAATTCAAATTCTTTTCATCACAAAACCCTGGAGAGAAGATGACAGGACTTCTTCCATTTATTTAAATGACAAGGGGTGTTGAAAATAATTTTGAATTTCATTTGGAAATATTTCAATTCATAAACTTCATGCAGCTCAATGATTTTCATGAGAGAAGATAAAATGACTTCTTCAAATTATATGAAATATGAGTTGGGAGTTTCAAAGAATTAAATTCAAAGTTCTTTTGAATTTATTTTCAATTTGGAGTTATTTGAGTCTTATTCAAATTATTTTTCTCCAAAAATAAAAATACATGGAAAATAGGGTAACATGATTCCCTACAACAGAAAATTGGAGAGAAATAAATTTGAAATCATTTTGGTATTTTTAAAATGATTTTGTTGAGTTTTTATTAGACCAGTAGCACTCTTTGAATTATCTGTTTTTGTGTGGATTTTATTTGGCATTATAAAAATGTCAATGTTGTAGA
Organism: Triticum dicoccoides; assembly: GCF_002162155.2. NCBI lineage: Eukaryota > Viridiplantae > Streptophyta > Magnoliopsida > Poales > Poaceae > Triticum > Triticum dicoccoides. The sequence continues at coordinate 329,483,399 of NC_041392.1, read as the reverse complement.
AAATCTTTTTCTGCAAATTTTGGTATATTATATGCCTATATACTATTTTTATTTTTATTTGTTTTATTCTGTTTTGTTTGTCTGAAAAAAAAATCTTTTAAAAAAAATCCCCCGGCTGGGCCGGCCCAGCCAACCGGGCCAGGACAGCCGCAGCCCAGCAACTCCCCGCGCCCGAACCAGCTACGCCTCGCTCGCCCGCTCGCTCTGTTGCGCGGACGCCGCTTCGCCAGCCGCCGACAGGTGGACCCCACCTGTCAGCTGCTTCTTCCCCAAGCCGAGCCGGAGTCCAACTCCAGCACGCGTCGCCGGCCGCCACCGTGTCCGACTTGACGTCCACCCCGCGCCGCCTTGCCCCTCGCCCAAGCCACTGCCTCGCCCCCTACTTTAAATACCGAGGCCCCGGCCTCGTTTTCCCCTCAAGCCGCAGCCGCCGACGCCCCGCACCCCCTCGCCGGAGTTGCAAACTCCTTCGAGATCCACTGCTGTCGCCCACTCAGATCCGTCGCCCTCGACCGCAGCTGACCCCGCCGACGACTCCGCCACTCCGCTCCGCCCCTCCCCGACCACTCCGCCGTCGCCCCTGACCACCGGAGCCGCCGCCCGCTCGAAACCGCCACCGCCGCCATCTTCTCCAGCGACGCCGATGCCCACCGCCGCGGTAAGCCCGGCTCCTCCCTCGCCCGTTAGATCTAGGGTCAACGGATAGGATTAGATCGCGCTGTTGTTTTTTTTTCTCTCCAACCGTTTTCTTTAAGTAGTGAACGTTCATTTCTTAGTGTTTGCAGCGAACGGTTTTTGTCTTATAATCTTCTAGAGAGAACATTCGTTAGATAAATTTTTCTTTTTCTGTTTAATTACAGCCATGGACCCATGTGTAATTAGTTTCTTCACAGATTAGTCCCTGATCTTCAATCTATCACAACTTTTTGCCCGTTTGTCCAAATCCAACGAAACCAACGCTCACGTCTTTGTTATGATCTCCTCTATCCAGTAATCCAACTCAAACATGTTTTTGAAAAGTTTAAAAATTTGAATTATATCAGATTTGAATTCAAACTTCGTTTGATCATGACTTGAGTTTCGTATCTCCGTTTGAGTTGATTCTTTTTGCAAATCGAAGCTCTTGACCTAAACTTTCTGATAAGGCCCAATTCACTTAATTTTGGTACTGTTAGAAATTGTTTTATGTTGCAAGAGTTATTTGCTTGGTTTTGACGTTTTCCGAATCGTCTTCTTCGATCTTTCTGATCTTTTGAGTGAGTGCTTATGTGTGGTTACTATTGCTTGCTTACGATAGATTGACCGGAGTGTGACAAGTAGAACAATCAAGATTTTGAGTGTGAATCATCTTCATCAACATTGCAGGCAAGTTCACACTTTGATCATATCCCTTTTCATACCCAGTTTTTATGCATTAGTTACAACCCTCAAACATTGCATGAGTAGGATTAATAACATGTGGGTATTGGGAAGTAGTTGATGAGGTAGTACCTATTTCCTGTTTATTATCAAACCCTTGGGAGTTACTATTATGTTATGCTTATAGTGCCATGCTATGCTCGTAGACGTGGATTGGGTTTTGAGAGTATTCATGACAGATGTGAGATTGTTAATTAATGGTTTACTTAAGGTGGCAACTTAAACACACATCTAGGTGGATTGAGGCACCTGGTTATTCTAGGATTGCCTGTCTAGGCACTCGGGTAGACCAGGATTGCCTGTTTTTTATGGACCACCACCCAGGCTCAAAGGGATCATGAGATTTTTCATGCTAGAAACTTTCGTGTGCAGCCACAAGCTATTATGGGCTCTACCATAGTTGACTAAGTTGTGCGAACTCTTAAAGTGGTAGACTAGCAGATGTAGGGGATGTAGGTGGTACGATCTACCCAATCGTAAGGTGTTAGTGCTTCTGAAATACTATGTCTCGGTCATCTGTCTTCTCAAACACCATGTAGTGCGAGAAACCAAACGGAGGCGATCGAGTCTTGTGGGGAAAAGTGCGCAAACCTCTCCAGAGTGTATAAACTAATCATGATTAGCCGTGTCCCCGGTTATGGACGTCTTGAGTATCTAGTACCTGGATTATCATGTGAATCTCATCACGTTACTTTAAATTAAGTTTGTTGGGTTTAATGATGTTATTTAATTGGGATTGAGAATGTTGTCAACCATTCTCAATGTTCAACAACCACCATGATAGTTAAATAAAATTTATTCCTTTGTAGTAGGGAAAAATTGGCTTTACGCAAAACTATAACCATAGAGCTTTTCCACCAGCCAAATATGCATGTAGTGATAGCCTTTATTCATCATTCTCTATGGTGTGAATTTGCCAGTACATTCAATGTACTGACCCTTTGTGGCTGCAACATCTCATGTTGCAGGATTTCTTACGACGAGTAAGTGATACATTAGGGTTATGATTTCTACACTCAACTTTGTCGTTGGTGTTGATGGGAATCCACAACCTTGTTACTTTCGCTATTTTGGATTGAGGTAATAGTATTTACGTTACTTTACACATGTGATTTACCTCTGTTATAAATCCTCGAGTACTGTGTGTGTCAGCATACCGATCCAGGGATGACACTTAAGCACAGAGACTTGATCCATTCGGGTCGGGTCGCTACAAGATGGTATCAGAGCACATGTTGACTGTAGGACGTGACCCTAGAAACTGGCAAGCCCATAGCAAAGATTTTCTCTACAACTTTCTCTTTCAAAAGATCTTTTACCTCTCTTCTCTTCTGAGCTTATTCAAAAAAAAATCCTTTAGTGAGACCATACCCCTTTCCCCTTTTGACCACACGAAGATTCGACTAATGGGACCACTCCAAGAAGTACAAGATACCGGACAACTAAGACCACTTTGGAATGAAGAGGATTTTACCATACATCATAATAATGGAAGCTACAACGGTTGAAGACTCCGAAGACTAGGAGAATTTGAAGACTCTAAAGAATTTTCCAGATTTGTATGACCTAGGAAGGCTACCCTTATGGAACTTGGCAGACTATGGAATTTGTCAATACCCGAGATCAAGGTGTATCGGAGAAAGACTGAAACAAGGAGCATGAGAACTCGAAGTTTTGTCAAAGAAAACCCTAGGGCAGGAGATATCAACTATGGAATGATAGCTCATGGGAATGACAAGAGCAGAAACACGGATATCCATGATGTTATCGCCCGCTTATGCTATTGTCACCATGCTGAGTTAAGCATGCATATGCATGGAAGGATTGGATGGTAGAAGGCTGATGGAGCACCTATCAGTAAGATGAAGTTTTAACCTTAGCCGGTGTATCACTAGGACCTGGAGTGTTACATCAAGAAGTTAAGATGGAGCTACAAGAAGCCGTATTTTGACAAGGAGCATTCCGTGAAGAACTTAGGACCGAGAAGTTGAAGCCTTATGGAAAGGATATGAAGAAACCTTGTGCATGCAAGTTTTGTGGAGAAATAGGACACACCCATAAAGGACACAAGGATGAATGCCCTAATAGTGAAGGAAGTCACCCAGTTGAAGAATGCCCAACTAGGCAGATTACTTGTTTCTTGCGTGAAGAGACTACCTACTATCCTGCTCAGTGTCACATTTACCCCATGGTACAACGAACCATCCAGCAAAAGAAAGAAGAAATGAAAGGATCCCTCATGGAAATTTTAGAAGAAACTTTGATGAAGGAAAAGGTGGGCGACACACCCAAAGAAGAACCAATTAAACACTGCACCAAGTCATGCTATTCATGTGGAGAAGAAGGACACATCTCCCAAAATTGTTTGAATGGGGATCTAGTAGAATTCCCGACAGAGGAAGTAGAATATGACCCACAGGAAATAGAAGCCATGATTGGAATGGAAAAGTTCAGGAAGAGAAGTAGATTGGATACCAGGAAGGACCTGAGTCATATCACCTGTTACAGGTGCAAGGAGTCAGGGCACTACCTCCATAGTTGCCCAAAAAGGAAACCTCGATACTTGTCAGAAGTAATATGTTTTAGTTGTAATGGAGTAGGGCACTTTTTCCAGAGGATGCCCCAAGGAGAAGGAGACTTTTGCTAGATAGTTGATTTTGCAAAAAAAGAAATGAAGTTGTAGAAGTGAGAACATTTTCTTTTATATTGAGGTGTTGAGTTGAGACATGTAATGGAAAAGCGAGAGATTGTAATCAATTGAGAGTGAATAAAGTTAGCATCATTGGTACTGATATGGATTTTATGAGTTGTTACTCTATGAAGAAGAATTTTGACCATTTTTGAGGATATGAGAATTATGGTCTATAGAAGATTTGTGCATTTTAAGGGTGGTAGTACCCTATAAGAACCCTTGACCCCTGGAAAAGATAAGGATACTCCACTGAGTGGATTTCGGACAAAATGAATACGAGTTTTGTCTCGATATGTGTGATACCCCAAGAGTATGTGGGGTGAAGTTGGAGACCGTCAGTTGTTTGGACCAAATGTGATCAAGGAGTCAGAAAAGAATGTTAAGTTGATTCAAGATAGACTGAAGGTAGCTCAGTCCAGGCAGAAGAGTTATGCAGACTCAAAAAAAATGCAAGGAGGTAGCCTATGAAATTGGAGATAGAGCATGTCTTCGTGTGTCCCCTCTGCGAGGAGTTAAACGAATTGGATTTAAGGGAAAATTAGCCCCGAGATTTGTAGGACATACCGAGTTTTGGAGCATAGGGAGAAGTGGCCAACAAGTTGGAGTCACCCGAAGGACTGTCAGGAGTTCATGATGTGTTTCACGTTTCCCAGTTGAAGAAGTGCCATGTAGAGATGGCCAATATTCCCCTGTAAGAACGCTTGACCCTGGAAAGGATAATGATGTTCCACGAAGTGGAATATGGACTTCATAAGTATAAGTTTTTATCTCGGTATGAGGGATATCCCACGAGGATGAAGAGATAAATTACTATTGGATATAAAGGAGGTATGATTTCAGAAATATGGATCAATGGAAACTCCATGATGAGTCTAAGTAATCATGTCCTAGTTCGGTGCCAATAGAAGGAAGGAAGACAGTACAATTGGATGGATTTAAGAATACTAGGAAGTTGGAAGTTGGAATAATGATCAGTTGCCCGATGATAAGTTCAAGGACTACAAGTGATGAGATGGGCCATAACCCACAGGACCCAGGACCAACCAAGAAGCAAGCACATTCTTGCTGAAGGAAAAACCCTGGAGGAAGATACGACGTTTATCGGCAGACAATTTTATAGGAGTAACGCAAAACCTGAGAGATTGTGAAGGAACGATAGATGTTTGTTTGGGCTTGCAGAATCAATGGATTTATCCGAACCTTGGTTCGTCGACAAGAGAAATTCTGCAATACTTGTGAGGATGAACGCATGTTAGAATGCGAGATTTGCTAAACCGTATACAAGGTAATGATTTGGGTGCGGGATGGATTGATCACCATACCGATCTTACTCTTGTTATTCGCCTTGCTATATGGGATGGTAAATCTGAGTGACTTACCCATAGTAGAGCGACGACGATCGAAACCTTGTTTAAGCCTTAGAACGGTATAGGTATTTTTCCCTTGTACAAGGCAGTTTTTGCCAACCGTAGGTTATACGGTGAGGATCAACCCAGACCCATTTCCTGCAGGAGAAACCATACATTGTTGACCACCATGAGATATCGATAGTTGTTTAGTTTTGGCGCTAGGCCCGTCAGCTAAGAAGACCCAATCTCAGAATAACCTTACCAAGAGGAAAGGATAGAAGAATTGAGTAAAAGGTTATGCCATTACCGGAAGACCCCAGAGAATGAATTATCCTTACGATTTGAGAAGACCGACACTGTCAAGAATAAGGGTGAAGTATATGAGTTTCGATGGAACCGTAACGATGTTTCTAAGGGTGGTAGCACCCCAGACCCCTGTGATGATCGATGGATTTTGAGAGATCCAACCCTAACCTATTTCTTATTAGCCTCTCCGAATCTCGAGGACGAGATTCATTTTAAGGGTGGTAGGTTTGTAACATCCCAAAATTCTAAATTTTGGAATGTTATAATAAATAGATAGATTGATTGATTGTTTGATTGTTGTGTGATTGATTGAGTGAAATTTGAAGCTTTTGAAAGTTAAATGAGAGGGAATAAAAGGACTTTCCCAAACTTTCACTTTTTTCTTTTGATCCCCGTGAATTCAAATTCTTTTCATCACAAAACCCTGGAGAGAAGATGACAGGACTTCTTCCATTTATTTAAATGACAAGGGGTGTTGAAAATAATTTTGAATTTCATTTGGAAATATTTCAATTCATAAACTCCATGCAGCTCAATTATTTTCATGAGAGAAGATAAAATGACTTCTTCAAATTATATGAAATATGAGTTGGGAGTTTCAAAGAATTAAATTCCAAGTTCTTTTGAATTTATTTTCAATTTGGAGTTATTTGAGTCTTATTCAAATTATTTTTCTCCAAAAATAAAAATACATGGAAAATAGGGTAACATGATTCCCTACAACAGAAAATTGGAGAGAAATAACTTTGAAATCATTTTGGTATTTTTAAAATGATTTTATTGAGTTTTTATTAGACCAGTAGCACTCTTTGAATTATCTGTTTTGTGTGGATTTTATTTGGCATTATAAAAATGTCCATGTTGTAGAAAATCTTTTTCTGCAAATTTTGGTATATTATATGCCTATATACTATTTTTATTTCTATTTGTTTTATTCTGTTTTGTTTGTCTAAAAAAAATCTTTAAAGAAAATCCCCCGACTGGGCCGGCCCAGCCAATCGGGCCAGGACAGCCGCAGCCCAGCAACTCCCCGCGCCCGAACCAGCTACGCCTCGCTCGCCCGCTCGCTCCGTCGCGCGGACGCCGCTTCGCCAACCGCCGACAGGTGGATCCCACATGTCAACTCCTTCTTCCCCAAGCCGAGCCGGAGTCCAACTCCAGCACGCGTCGCCGGCCGCCGCCGTGTCCGACTCGACGTCCACCCCGCGCCGCCTTGCCCCTCGCCCAAGCCACCGCCTCGCCCCTTCTTTAAATACCGAGGCCCCGGCCTCGTTTTCCCCTCAAGCCGCAGCCGCCGACGCCCCGCACCCCCTCGCCGGAGTTGCAAACTCCGACGAGATCCGCTGTTGTCGCCCGCTCCGCTCCGTCGCCCTCGACCGCAGCTGACCCCGCCGACGACTCCGCCACTCCGCTCCGCCCCTCCCCGACCGCTCCGCCGTCGCCCCTGACCACCGGAGCCGCCGCCCGCTCAAAACCGCCGCCGCCGCCGCCATCTTCTCCAGCGACACCGACGCCCACTGCCGCGGTAAGCCCGGCTCCTCCCTCGCCCGTTAGATCTAGGGTCAACGGATAGGATTAGATCGCGCTGTTGTTTTTTTCTCTCCAACCATTTTCTTTAAGTAGTGAACATTCATTGTTTAGTGTTTGCAGCGAACGGTTTTTGTCTTATAAGCTTCTAGAGTGAATGTTCGTTAGATAGATTTTTCTTTTTCTGTTTAATTACAGCCAGGGACCCATGTGTAATTAGTTTCTTCACAGATTAGTCCCTAATCTTCAATCTATCACAACTTTTTGCCCATTTGTCCAAATCCAACGAAACCAACGATCATGTCTTCGTTATGATCTCCTCTATCCAGTAATCCAACTCAAACATGTTTTTGAAAAGTTTAAAAATTTGAATTATATTTGAATTCAAACTTCGTTTGATCATGACTTGAGTTTCGTAGCTCCGTTTGAGTTGATTCTTTTTGCAAATCGAAGCTCTTGACCTAAACTTTCTAATATGGCCAAATTCACTTAATTTTGGTACTATTAGAAATTGTTTTATGTTGAAAGAGTTATTTGCTTGGTTTTGACATTTTCCGAATCGTCTTCTTCGATCTTTCTGATCTTTTGAGTGAGTGCTTATGTGTGGTTACTACTGCTTGCTTATGATAGATTGACCGGAGTGTGACGAGTAGAACAATCAAGATTTTGAGTGCGAATCATCTTCATCAACATTGCAAGCAAGTTCACACTTTGATCATATCCCTTTTCATACCCAGTTTTTATGCATTAGTTACAACCCTCAAACATTGCATGAGTAGGATTAATAACATGTGGGTATTGGGAAGTAGTTGATGAGGTAGTACCTATTTCCTGTTTATTATCAAACCCTTGGGAGTTACTATTAAGTTATGCTTATAGTGCCATGCTATGCTCGTAGACGTGGATTGGGTTTTGAGAGTATTCATGACAGATGTGAGATTGTTAATTAATGGTTTACTTAAGGTGGCAACTTAAACACACATCTAGGTGGATTGAGGCACCTGGTTATTCTAGGATTGCCTGTCTAGGCACCTGGGTAGACCAGGATTGCCTGTTTTTTTATGGACCACCACCCAGGCTCAAAGGGATCATGAGATTTTTCATGCTAGAAACTTCCGTGTGCAGCCACAAGCTATTATGGGCTCTAGCATAGTTGACTAAGTTGTGTGAACTCTTACAGTGGTAGACTAGCAGATGTAGGGGATGTAGGTGGTACGGTCTACCCGATCGTAAGGTGCTAGCGCTTCTGAAAGACTATGTCTCGGTCAACTGTCTTCTCAAACACCATGTAGTGCGAGAAACCAAACGGAGGTGATCGAGTCTTGTGGGGAAAAGTGTGCAAACCTCTGCAGAGTGTATAAACTAATCATGATTAGCCGTGTCCCCGGTTATGGATGTCTTGAGTATCTAGTACCTTGATTATCATGTGAATATCATCACGTTACTTTAAATTAAGTTTGTTGGGTTTAATGATGTTATTTAATTGGGATTGAGAATGCTGTCAACCATTCTCAATGTTCAACAACCACCATGATAGTTAAATAAAATGTATTCCTTTATAGTAGGGAAAAATTGGCTTTACGCAAAACTATAACCATAGAGCTTTTCCACCAGCCAAATATGCATGTAGTGATAGCCTTTATTCATCATTCTCTATGGTGTGAATTTGCCAGTACATTCAATGTACTAACCCTTTGTGGCTGCAATGTCTCATGTTCCAGGATTTCTTACGACGAGTAAGTGATACGTTAGGGTTATGATTTCTACACTCAACTTTGCCGTTGGTGTTGATGGGAATCCACAACCATGTTACTTCCGCTATTTTGGATTGAGGTAATAGTATTTACGTTACTTTACACATGTGATTTACCTCTGTTATAAATCCTCGAGTACTGTGTGTGTCAGCATACCGATCTAGGGATGACACTTAAGCACAGAGACTTGATCCATTCGGGTCAGGTCGCTACAAGCGTTCTTGAGGGTGACTCCACCAACATACTTCACTCATATTCATTTTGGCAAGGACTTGTGCAATCAACTTCCATATCTTGCACTAATTCATGGAGTCACAAACCCTCTTGTTGGTAAGACAAGGGACAAGGTAACCTAATACTTTCATGGACATCATATGTAACACCCACGATGCGGCTATATCTCCCACGTGTCGGGGCACGACTTAGAGGCATAGCCGCATGGTAGGTTTGTCACAAGAGGGGTAATCTTCACATAATCCCATGTACTGAATAATAAAGGGATAAAGAGTTGGCTTACAATCGCCACTTCACACAATACAAGTTAAACATACAACATCCAGAATACAATCAAGGTCCGACTACGGAACCAAAATAAAAGAAGACAACCCCAAATGCTAGATCCCCGATCGACCCAACTGGGCTCCACTACTGATCAACAGGAAAATGAAACAACACAACGGACAAGATCTTCATCGAGCTCCCACTTGAGCTTGGTTGCGTCATCTGCACTGGTATCATCGGCACCTACAACTGTTTGGAAGTATCGGTGAACCATGAGGACTCAGCAATCTCACACCCGTGAGATCAAGACTTTTTAAGCTTATGGGTAGGAAAGGGTAATGAGGTGGAGCTGTAGAAAGCACTAGCATATATGGTGGCTAACTTACGCAAAAGAGAGCGAGAAGAGAAGCAATGCACGGTCGTGAACTAGAAGTGATCAAGAAGTGATCCTAAAACTACTTACGTTCAAGCATAACACAAGAACCGTGTTCACTTCCCGGACTCCACCGAGAAGAGACCATCGTGGCTACACACGCGGTTGATTCATTTTAATTAAATTACGTGCCGAGTTCTCTACAACCGGATATTAACAAATTCCCATATGCCTATAACCGTGGGCATGGCTTTCGAAAGTTCAAACCCTGCAGGGGTGTTCCAACTTAGCCCATCACAAGCTCTCATGGTCAACGAAGGATATTCCTTCTCCCAGGAAGACCCGATCAGACTCGGAATCCCGGTTACAAGACATTTCGACAATGGTAAAACAAGACCAGCAAAGCCGCCCGATGTGCCGACATCCCAATAGGAGCTGCACATATCTCGTTCTCAGGACAACACCGGATGAGCAATCCATACAACTAAAACCAGCCCTCAAGTTTTCCCTGAGGAGGCACTGCAAGGGGCTCTAGTTCGGACCAACACTTAGAGAAGCACTGGCCCGGGGGGTTAAATAAAGATGACCCTTGAGTCTGCAGAACCCAAGGGAAGGTGATAGGTTGTTAGGCAAATGTAAAACCAAGGTTGGGCCTTGCTGGAGGAGTTTTATTCAAAGCGAACTATCAAGGGGTTCCCATATCACCCAACCACGTAAGGAACGCAAAATCAAGGAACATAACACCGGTATGACAGAAACTAGGGCGGCAAGAGTGGAACAAAACACCAGGCATAAGGCCGAACCTTCCACCCTTTACCAAGTATATAGGTGCATTAAAGTAAACAAGATATAATAATGATATCCCAACAATATCCATGTTCCAACAAGGAACAAACTTCATCTTCACCTGCAACTAGCAACGCTATAAGAGGGGCTGAGCAAAAGCGGTAACATAGCCAAACAACGGTTTGCTAGGAAAGGTGGTTTAGAGGCTTGACATGGCAATATGGGAGGCATGATATAGCAAGTGGTAGGTATCGCGGCATAGCAATAGAGCGAGCAACTAGCAAGCAAAGATAGATGTGATATCGAGGGTATGGTCATCTTGCCTGAAATCCCGCAAGGAAGAAGAACGAGTCCATGAAGAAGACAAACGGACGGAGTCGAACGAATCCTCACAACTCCAGAACGAAACCGAAGCTAACAAGAGAGGCAACCCGGAAAGAAACAAGCAACGTAGTAAACACAGAAGCATAAACATGGCATGATGCACAATCAAGTATGATGCATGTCCGGTTTAAAAATGCATCGCATGGCAAAGTGCAACAACCAAAACTACAAATTAAGTGGATCTCAATATGCAACGAGTTGCATATTGACAAAACACCACATTCGATTATTTAGTTCACTCCCGGTTATGTACCCAACAATATTAAATGTTATTAAACATGGCAAGAGGTGAAGCATATGAAAACTACCTATCTAGGCAAGTTTAAATGAGGCCGGAACAAGAAACAAGAATTCCAGAAAATCCCCACATGTTATTTAGCAATTTCAAGCAAACAACAAGTTTAACATTTTAAATTTTATTATCATGATGCGGATGACATGTGCAAGTTTTATGCCATTTTTGTTAAAAGTTGACATGAACATGATATGAAGCATTTGGTCACCATGGCGGAACGGGAGGGTGCCACGGCAACATATCGGTATCGGTAACTCGATTCAGATACCGATACAAAAGAGAAGGATGCGGACATGAGGAACATGCAAGAGATGGTGGGGTGCTCCTGGTAACCGGGTTCCCATGAGTTGATGGCATGGAAGCGAGAGACACTCCGGACACGGTGCAAACAAAGGGTGCATCTCATACAACACAAGCATTCGTTCTCGGACGGTCGTCTCTGGGTTATACCTTCGAAGCGTGTGTTTTCGAAGTGTATCGAGTTCGTCGAGGGAAGTCGTCATTCTCGTGACGGTAGTGAAAGTAGCAGTTCTCGCGGGTTGTAGAGGAAGTAGTTGTACATGTTCGTGGATGTTCGGGTCACAATGAGGAACTTGACGTCCGCGGGATCTTCGAGGGTCGACGGTACATGTTCCGTAGACGTTTGGTTAGCGGTACATGTTTTGAAGGGGAAGTAGAGGTTCACGTTTCGTAGTCATTCGGGGTCGCCATAGTGGTACACGGTCGTAGTTGGACTTGACGGATCCGTTACACGGGTCTTCGGTGATAGTAGTCGTACATGGTTTGGAGTGGTGCTTGCATCTTTGGACTTGTCGGTCTCGATTCTTGTGATGGTAGCAGTACACGTTTCACAGATGTTCGAGCCATCGGTAGCAGTACTTGGTGAATCCTGAAACAGTCTTGGCGTCTTTGCGCATAGGGGTACTTGGCGTTTCCGTGTGGTACTTGGCATCGGTGAACCTTCGAGGGACTTGCGTATCCGAAGGGGTACTTGGCGATCGACGGACGTCGTGGTACTTGTCGAAATCCAAATAGGATGTAGTTGAACATTTTGAAACGGAACTTGGCGCGTCCAAAATCTGCGGGCGTCGGTGTCCAACATGACAAATTGAACCGGCTGCAACCGAAGGCAGCAGGGCTTGCAGTTGTTGTGCTCGCGAAAGAAGATGCCAGGGAAGTCAACGCGGGGCTAGGCATGGCCTGTAGCAGAAGAGGCCGCGATGTTCGATGACAAGTGCAGCGACGCGTGGATCCATGGGCGGCAGCACCGTATAGGCACACCAACAGAGGGACTCGGCGGGGTGACGCAAAGCAAGGATTCCGGTTAACGGAGCGGAGGCAAAGGAACGCGGCGAGCTCGACGGTGGCTAGGCGGCGCCGGACTTGGGCGGTGCGGCAAGGGAGGTGAGGAGGTTCGCCGGGCAGAGTGGCAGTGGTGTGCAGCAGCAGGAGAGGCGCGCGAGGAAGGAGGCCAAGGCACTGGTGAGGGGACGGCCATGACGGCGCTGGTCGCCGGTAGGGGCGGCTGGAGGTAGCAGGCCGGCAGGGGCGGCTGGAGGGTCGTCGTCGTTGGTGGTTGCCGGCTGCTGCTGCTGCTCCGGCAAGGAGGTGGAGGCGCACGGAAGGCTCGGGGAAGGGCAGGCCTAGCCGCTCCCTTGTGAGGAGGCGTTCGGCGGTGGATGGCGGCCTGTGCTCACCAGCATCGGAGGACGACGCTATGGCGCAGCCGCGACAGAGCAACGACGGAGCTGGAGGCCTGCGCGCGGGATCAGACACTGTGCGTCCTTGGTGTTGGGGAAGGAAGTGGCACACTAAAGGGGGTCGAGGGGTGAGGGAGGATGCACAGTCGAGAGGGTGGAATGGGGATCGGGCAAAGGGGGTCGGCGCGCCTCTCTCCTGCGCGTGGTGATGGCGCAGGAGAGGAGAAGGGATCGAGGGAGAGAAGGGAACGCTGGCTCCAGGTGGCTAGGGTTAGAATTAGGTGGGCCTAGGGGCAAATGGGCCTTAGAGGCCGGCCCAGTGCTGCTGCTAGTTGGAGACCCCAGATGGGCTGGTTTGGCTCTCCTTCTCTCTCCCAAACTTGGAAGAAATGCCGAGAGGGATAACAGTGGAGTTTGGGCAGGAAGTAAAAAAAATTCAGACTCACAAAAATGAGCCTGATCCAAGAAAAATGGAAATGAACACGTGGGTGAAGTTTGAATGGAACTCATTTGAATTTAATTCAAATGTTTTTGCATAGGAAGTAGGTGATAGGGAGGTCCAAAAATGTTGAGAAATTCGGTAGAGCTCAGGAAAATGAACAAAGAATTTATGGACAACGTTTGAGGTCAAGAAGTGAGATAAAAAAGGCATTGGGATTATTTTTGCACGTGTGTTACGGTTAATTCCAAATTATTGGAATATTTAGAATAGCTCCCTAATAATATTGGGAGTGTATGTTCTAAAGAGAAATCACCATTATGAATATCCCTCGATTTAAATGGAACGAAGATCCATACGATTTATTTAGTTGAGTTATTAAAAAGGGTTGCATGATGACATGATGGAATGATGAATGCCACGAACCAAACAAATCACACGACAAAAACTCAGAAATCAAGGAAGGCATCTGAAGCTTCGGTCTTGGGGCATCACAACACTCCACCACTACGAGAGGATCTCGTCCCGAGATCTAGGATGGTACCGGAGAGAAACGAAAGAGGAAGAGGTAACACAAAGTTGCTTCTTTGAAAAACGATTTAAACCATGAACCTTGAGAGGTTAAATCATTGTGAGAAAAGATAATAACAGAGATGATCGAAGTTGAAAACACTCCGTTAGAAAAGAGGAACAAGGAAGAACAGATTCGGACAGCACTCCGTTTGAAACGAGATGCAAGAATTGATAAGATGAAAAGAATTTGAACAGAGGACACCACACTCCGGTTAAATGGATAAGCATGAAAGAACACGATCCTCACGACTTGAGGTGATGAGAGAAGAGAGATCTTGAGAGAGCACGCTTACAACAAAAGCTAGAACGGAGTTGTTGGATTATCAACAACGAAAGGATAAGCTTGATGTGGGCTTATGAAAAGCATCTCAAAACTGAGGCAAAATTCTACCACTAACGGAAACAGTAGATTGGATTGATATGAACAAGGAGACGAGAAACTTATTTCACCGGGAGGATAAATGAAGAACTTGGGTCATTTATAAGCACCATAAATAGCAACAATCCTTAGGGAAAGCTTTTGGTGAAATATAACCCAAGATAACTCCAATGAAGAGATTGATGGGATTGAAAAGATGTCCTGAATGAATTGAAAATGATGGATTTAAGATATGTCACTCTTGAAAACTTGTGAATCATGAAACACAAAGGGAAAATTATCAACAATGACATAACACCACCTCAAAAGATAAGATAGAAAGAATTGCACTTCGGAATGTAAGATGAAGAATACTTGGAGTATAGCTTGGCGGATCATATCTTCGAGAGATATCTTGAAGAACAATTGAAGAATGAAAAGAATCCTTGACGAACCACCATGTAGCCTCCATGAAGAACTCCGGTAATAAGGTGTAACACCCACGATGCGGCTATATCTCTCACGTGTCAGAGCACGACTTAGAGGCATAACCGCATTGTAGGCATGTCGCGAGAGGGGTAATCTTTACACATCCCATGTACTGAATAAGAAAGGGATAAAGAGTTGGCTTACAATCGCCACTTCACACAATACATAAATATAGCATTACATCATCCAGAATACAATCAAGGTCCGAGTACGGAACCAAATAAAGAAATACAACCCCAAATGCTAGATCCCAAATCGTCCCAACTGGGCTTCACTACTGATCAACATGAAATGAAAAAACACAACGAACACGATCTTCGTCGAGCTCCCACTTGAGCTCAGTTGCGTCATCTGCACTGGTATCATTGGCACCTGCAACTGTATGGAAGTATCTGTGAGCCACGAGAACTCGGCAATCTCACACCCGTGAGATCAAGACAATTTAAGCTTATGGGTAGGAAAGGGGTAATGAGGTGGAGCTGCAGCAAGCACTAAGCATATATGGTGGCTAACATACGCAAATAAGAGCGAGAAGAGAAGCAACGCAATAGTCGTGAAATAGAAGTGATCAAGAAGTGATCCTGAAACTACTTACGTTCAAGCATAACACGAGATCGTGTTCTCTTCCCGGACTCCGCTGAAAAGAGACCATCATGGATACACACGCGGTTGATGCATTTTAATTAAGTTAAGTGTCAAGTTCTCTACAACCGGACATTAACAAATTCCCATCTACCCGTAACCGCGGGCACGGCTTTCGAAAGTTCAAAACCCTGCAGGGGTGTCCCAACTTAGCCCATCACAAGCTCTGAGGGTCAACGAAGGATATTCCTTTTCCCAGGAAGACCCGGTCAGTCTTGGAATCCCGGTTACAAGGCATTTCCACAATGGTAAAACAAGACCAGCAAAGCCGCCCGATGTGCCGACAATCCCGATAGGAGCTACACATATCTCATTCTCAGGGCAACACCGGATAGGTCAAGCTACGAGTAAAACCAGCCCTCAAGTTGCCCCGAGGTGGCCCCGCAGGCTACCCGGTTTGGACCAACACTTAGACAAGCACTGGCCCAGGGGGGTTAAAATAAAGATGACCCTCGGGTTGGCCGACCCGATGGAAGGGTAGGTGGTGGTGAGGCAAATGGTAAAACCAAGGTTGGGCCTTGCTGGAGGAGTTTTATTCAAAGTGAACTGTTCAGGGGTCCCCATAACACCCAACCGTGTAAGGGACGCAAAATCAAGGAACATAACACCGGTGTGACGGAAAACTATGGTGGCAAGAGTGGAACAAAACACCAGGCATAAGGCCGAGCCTTCCACCCTTTACCAAGTATATAGATGCATTAATTAAAAATATGAGATATTGTGATATCCCAACATATCCATGTTCCCACATGGAACAAACTTCAGCTTCACCTGCAACTAGCAACGCTATAAGAGGGGCTGAGCAAAAGCGATAACATAGCCAAATAACAGTTTGCTAGGAAAAGGTGGGTTAGAGGCTTGACATGGCAATATGGGAGGCATGAAATAGCAAGTGGTAGGTAACGCGGCATAGCGGTAGAACGAACAACTAGCAAGCAAAGATAGAAGTGATTTCGAGGGTATGGTCATCTTGCCTGAGATCCCGCAAGGAAGAAGAACGAGTCCATGAAGAAGACAAACGGACGAAGTCGAACGGATCCTCACAAACGCAACATTATCGGAACCAACCCGAAGAAGCAACACCGGAAAGAAGCAAACAACATGGTAAACGACCATCACATAAACATGGCATGATGCACAACCAAGTATGATGCATGTCCGGTTTAATGAGGCTTGGCAAAGCAAAATGCACAAACAATCCTACAAATTAAGTGGAGCTTAATATGCAACGAGTTTCATATAGACAAAACACCACAACAATTATTTAGTTCCCTCTCGTTTAATTTCTCAACAACATTAAATGTTTGTTAGCATGGCAACGGGTAAAGTATATGAAAACAACCTATCTAGGCAAGTTTAAATGAGGCAGGAACAACAAGCAACAAGTCCGGAAAAATCCTCATGAGCATATATTAGCTTTGGTACTGTTCTGTCCTAAAGCATATTTGAGAGTTGTTAAACATGCAAAGTAAAGTGACCATGTTAAACTAGGCATTTTTCTACCCCATTTACATATAAAGTTTATTAGGTTTGGAGCTACGGTTATTAAGTAACGAATTTAATCATTTTAGCATGTTATTTAAGAAAATTAAAGCAAACATCATTTTAAGCATTTCAAACATGGATGAAAGTGGCATATTATGAAACTAGACAGAAATCTAAGCATTTTTCATATATGGAGTTTTTACAAAAGATGCATAGTTTGTGAGATATTAAATGTATGAACATGAGGGTCTTTTCTGTAAAACAGTGTTCTTTGGAATATTAGCAAAATCGCCTAGAGGGAAAAAACGTAACACGGGCCAAATCCGGACAGCAAGCCCAACAGCGGAAAAAAAGGGGGCACTGGGGTGGCCTCGCCATGGGCCTCGGCCCGGCTTGGCAGAGTCGGCCAGCGGCGCTAGGCCTAGCGCGGCACAGGGGAGCGGCTGGGCCGGCTCACGCAGGGGGGAAACGGGACAATGAGGAGGGGCACGGTCAACGCGAGGAAGGGGCGCATGCAGGTACTTGGCGCTACAGTCATCGTCCTCGTGTGCTCACATGCAGAAGCAGGGGAGTCCGGCGATGTACTTTGCGCTCTCCGGTGGGGCTGCACGGCGATCTGGATACGGGGACGGGGCCCTGTCAGCGGGAACGGGTCGGCAATGGGCCAGGGCGGTGGAGGAAGGTGACGGCTTGGTAGTGGGCGTCCATGATGTCGACTGTTGCAAGGAAGTGGTTGCGGCAGGAACTTGCGGCTGGGTCAACAAAGCAAGCAGCAGGCACGGCGGTGCTGAGGACTCCGGCGAGCGTGGGTTCGGAGGCCGGGGCGGGCTCCTTTGATGGCCATCCATGGCGCTGCTGCTTTAGAGAAAGAGAGAGAGATGTAAGAGAGAGAGAGAGAGGGAGAGAGAGAGAGGACAAGGAGCAGGGACATGCCTCGCCAGGGGCACGACAGCCTGCGGCTCACCGACGCTCATCTGCTGGATCCGCCGGCGATGAGGGGAGCGAGGGCGACACTGTGGCTGGCTACGGACTTGGTGTGACTGCGGCGAAAGGATAAAGCGGGGAGGTTGCGGATGGCGCAAGGTTCGGCGAGTCAGGGACGGCCGGATCCGGTGAAGAATGGCGGCGGATGGCAAACGCCAAGGGCAGTGACGCGATCTGGTCGAAGCCGAGCATGGGCTCTTGTTCCTGGCGTCTTGCGGGAGCTCCTAGTGAAGAAAGGAGAGAAAGGGATGAGAGAGATCGAGAGGAACGGGAAAGAACAAGGAAGGAGAAGAAGAAAGGGGCAGTGATGCTCATCTTGAACGAAGCTTGGCGGCGGCGCGGAGACGAGGCGAGCTTAGGCGTTGGTCGCTGCTGCATGGGTACAGGGGTGTGGAAGCTACAGGCAGCGGCATGTCCATGTCATCGGAACGGAGAGGGATCGAGTGGAGCTCGGGCTCAAGCGCTGGTTGGATGGCTGCGTATATCGAGGGAGGAGGCTGCGGGTGCGGGTAGGAGGAAGGTAGGTAGGCTGATTAGGGATGGATCCCAAGGGGGATTTGGTGGAGTGGTGGCGGCGGCGATGGGTGGATGGGACAAGGTCCCTAATTTCTAGGGTTTGAGCAAAAAAGCTAGTGGTTGATCTATATATAGCAAGTGGTAGGAGCATTTGGTCCCTCCGATCTTAATCGGACGGTCCCGGATTAATAGACTAGGGAGACCCAAAAAGAAAATGGAGATGTTTTATAGATGTTTGGGGATGATCCGGACCCATCAGTGACAATTGCCCGGGTCGGGTTCGGGGAAGTTTTCGGACGCGCGAGGGGGTTTGAGAACTGTGCGGAGAGGAGGTATGACAAAAGGCCACGGAGGCAAGGGGGTTTTGATGGGCTCAGAAAAGAGAGAGAAGAGAAGGAGAGGCCCGGCGGCAGTTCCGGGGACCGAAACATCCGACGAATGACCGACTATAATGCCGTTGTATGTTTAATGGTTGGGCTATCAAACGAGCTCCGAATGCGATGAAACTTGGTAGGTGACCTACTAACAACAAAACAACACCACACGCCAACTTTCATCCCATTCCGAGAACATTTTCCGGCCACTTATAAAATAATATTTCGAAGGTGCCGCGGGCGCGTGCGAGTGTGTCTGGGCTCAGAACGGACAACGGACGGAACTGAGGAAACCCGGACGGATGCAAGTTTTGAAAACATGATGATGCAATTCACATGATGACATGGCAAGATGCAACACGCAAGCAATGACATGGCAACAACGCGCATGACTGGCAGACACCTGGCGCAATGGTCTCAGGGCATCACATAAGGATGATAAAAGAAAGATAAGTTGGAAAGAACTCCCGGAGAAGCCTTGCAATGATTACCTAGAGCTTCGCGATGATATAACCGAGAAAAACTTGGAACTCCGAAAAGAAAGATGAACAAATGAAATCAAGAATTTTTATGAACCTCCGAAATAAGGAATTAATCACTTGGATGAGAGGAGAATAAGAATTACATTATGCTTATCCTTCACCAATTTAAATTGATGACAAGCAACGGATTTGGCATACTACTTATTCTCGTAGAAAGTATTAAGATAGACATAGGGCAAACTTGAGAAGGTCTTCGACGAACCACCGGAAGGATTGAAACAATGAATAAATTGATATGATAAACGAAGGAAGAAGAATCTTGGAAGAACCACCGTAAGACTTGAAAATGAAAGTAGCAAAGGCACAATTCACCATGAAGAATTGGAGAACGAACGAAGATACTTTAGGGGATTTTGATACCTGAGAACGAAGAGATCACGAGCTGATTAGAGAACACTTGAACGATGCACCGGTAAGATTTGGAGAATGAGAGATGAATGCTGAGAATGAATAATTCTGAGATGAAGGGCTCTGGAGAATCAAACTGAAAAGACTCTTGAAATGCTCCGGATGGATGAAAAGAATTATCACAACCGAAAACAATTATGAGAGGATGGCAGCAAGCTAGAACCATGAATCTTCAAGAGAACAGATATGATTGAAGAGAAACTCTTCTTCGGTCTTCAAATCCAAGAAGGATGACGAGAAACAGCATCCAGAATTGTTTAGACACTCCGGGATGACGAATACAAAGGTTGAACCAACAATGAAAAGAATTTGAAAGCGATCGAGAAGTCATCTGACAGATGATGATTCATTCTTACGTCAAACTTTGAAATGAATTTGAGTATAACTTCGGGAAAATTAGAAGAGTTAGGTAAGATCCTAGGAAAAGACCTGTGGGTTAGGGCCCACTCAGAAGATACATTGTTGAACGATTACTTGAAAGGGAGATTGCACCAGTTGATTTAAATGGCTTGAATGAGGTAACAACCACGAAATAACTTGAATGGATTAAGAATGAAAATGAATCTTCTGAGGCATCTTCAGCACTCCGGAACAATAGAATAGCAAGAGTGGATGATTAAGAGGTGCACCGGCATGAGAACACATTTGAAACGAGAGAAGTATATGATTGACAAAGCTTGAATTGAAACCACCGGAGAAGAAAAAGAACAAAGAATGATGAACTTGAAGCTCCGTTAGAATCTTCATGAGAATCACCGGATACGAACATTGAAAGAAAAGAATGAAGAGACTTCACATCTATAAGATGGATACTTGATTAAGAAATCCAAGTCCTTCAATAAGAAGGGTGGGAGGGCGGGAAAACAAAGGCAACTTAGGGACGGATGAAGCAAACACCTTTTAGTAGAACTGAAATTTGATCTCGCGAATGGGGAAAATGATAGGATCATCTTGACGAGAAACGAGCCGATTGGAAAAGAAATGACAAGACAATCTCGATGGTCATGAAGGATTAGTATTCACATAGAAATATGAGAACACCATTTAGGAAAGGTATGGAATCCACATTTGACTTCGAAGCAACTCGAATACCACAATCAAAACAAAACAAGGATTGGCTTGCAAAGTAAGCCGGAAACAAACAGATGATAGATCCCATATCGTATCATGTGTCTGTTGGAAAGAATTCCTACGTGATACTTGAATTCCCACTTATAAACTCCCGAAACTTTCTGGTTATGCAATCGGGTGTTGGGGATACAGGGGAAGCATAATATCTCACCCAAACTAACAAATCCTACATCCAGTTGTATCCATCCTTCAACACATAACCAAGAAACCTTCGGAAATCATGTACCTCAACCTTCGAAAAGCATCCGTTATACGAGTTATGGCAATACTCCCGAACTCCTGCCCCGGTACTGCGTGGCGTCGAGGTTATCTCACCAACAACTACATAAAAGAGATTTGCGATGTCGGCGAACTCAGGTATTCTAGAACTACAACGATAAAATTGTGACGACAACACCTCGGAGCTCAACTCCCCGGGACACTGCCACAACCCCTAAATGTCAGGAGGCACCAAGAACAATGTTCTTGTCACAAAACCATCAGAACGATTCCAAGATACCCGCGTGATCCTAAAAAAAATTCGTGAAATTTTAGGAGAGAAGAGTCAAAACATCTACGTCAGGAGGCCTCACCAGAGCGACGAAGGGACTAAGGAGTAAAAAGAATCCGACTCTCCGATATATATAATCCTAAGACTTAAAACATTTTGTTCTAGACTCAACAACGTCAGTGATTCGATCAAGCAGGGGGCTCCTAAGTCGGGGATAGCTCTGATTACCAACTTGTAACACCCACGATACGGCTATATCTCCCACGTGTCGGGGCACGACTTAGAGGCATAGCCGCATGGTAGGTTTGTCGCAAGATGGGTAATCTTCACACAATCCCATGTACTGAATAAGAAAGGGATAAAGAGTTGGCTTACAATTGCCACTTCACACAATACAAGTTAAACATACAACATCGAGAATACAATCAAGATCCGACTACAGAACAAAAATAAAAGAAGATAACCCCAAATGCTAGATCCCTGATCGACCCAACTGGGCTCCACTACTGATCAACAGGAAAACGAAACAACACAATGGACAAGATCTTCATCGAGCTCCCACTTGAGCTCGGTTGCGTCATCTGCACTGGTATCATCGGCACCTACAATTGTTTGGAAGTATCTGTGAGCCACGAGGACTCAGCAATCTCACACCCGTGAGATCAAGACTATTTAAGCTTATGGGTAGGAAAGGCTAATGAGGTGGAGTTGCAGCAAGCACTAGCATATATGGTGGCTAACTTACGCAAAAGAGAGCGAGAAGAGAAGCAATGCACGGTCGTGAACTAGAAGTGATCAAGAAGTGATCCTGAAACTACTTACGTTCAAGCATAACACAAGAACCGTGTTCACTTCCCAGACTCCGCCGAGAAGAGACCATCACGGCTACACACGCGGTTGATTCATTTTAATTAAGTTACGTGTCAAGTTCTCTACAACCGGATATTACCAAATTCCCATCTGCCCATAACCGTGGGCACGGCTTTCGAAAGTTCAAACCCTGCAGGGGTGTTCCAACTTAGCCCATTACAAGCTCTCACGGTCAACGAAGGATATTCCTTCTCCCAGGAAGACCCGATCAGACTCGGAATCCCGGTTACAAGACATTTCGACAATGGTAAAACAAGACCAGCAAAGCCGCCCGATGTGCCGACATCCCAATAGGAGTTGCACATATCTCGTTCTCAGGACAACACCGGATGAGCAATCCGTACAACTAAAACCAGCCCTCAAGTTTTCCCTGAGGAGGCACTGCAAGGGGCTCTAGTTCGGACCAACACTTAGAGAAGCACTGGCCCGGGGGGTTAAATAAAGATGACCCTTGAGTCTGCAGAACCCAAGGGAAGGTGATAGGTTGTTAGGCAAATGTAAAACCAAGGTTGGGCCTTGCTGGAGGAGTTTTATTCAAAGCGAACTATCAAGGGGTTCCCATATCACCCAACCGCGTAAGGAACGCAAAATCAAGGAACATAACACCGGTATGACGGAAACTAGGGCGGCAAGAGTCGAACAAAACACCAGGCATAAGGCTGAGCCTTCCACCCTTTACCAAGTATATATGTGCATTAAAGTAAACAAGATATAATAATGATATCCCAACAATATCCATGTTCCAACAAGGAACAAACTTCATCTTCACCTGCAACTAGCAACGCTATAAGAGGGGCTGAGCAAAAGCGGTAACATAGCCAAACAACGGTTTGCTAGGAAAGGTGGGTTAGAGGCTTGACATGGCAATATGAGAGGCATGATTTAGCAAGTGATAGGTATCGCGGCATAGCAATAGAGTGAGCAACTATCAAGCAAAGATAGAAGTGATATCGAGGGTATGGTCATCTTGCCTGAAATCCCGCAAGGAAGAAGAAAGAGTCCATGAAGAAGACAAACGGACGGAGTCGAACGAATCCTCACAACTCTGGAACGAAACCGAAGCTAACGAGAGAGGCAACCCGGAAAGAAACAAGCAACATAGTAAACACACAAGCATAAACATGGCATGATGCACAATCAAGTATAATGCATGTCTGGTTTAAAAATGCATGGCATGGCAAAGTGCAACAACCAAAACTACAAATTAGGTGGAACTCAATATGCAACGAGTTGCATATTGACAACACATCACATTCGATTATTTAGTTCACTCCCGGTTATGTACCCAACAATATTAAATGTTATTAAACATGGCAAGAGGTGAAGCATATGAAAACTACCTATCTAGGCAAGTTCAAATGAGGTTGGAACAACAAACAACAATTCCGGAAGATCCCCACATGTTATTTAGCAATTTAAAGCAAACAACAAGTTTAACATTTTAAATGTTATTATCATGATGCGGATGACATGTGCAAGTTTTATGCTATTTTTTGTTAAAAGTTGACATGAACATGATATGAAGCATTTGGTCACCATGGAGGAACGGAAGGGTGCCACGGCAACATATCGGTATCGGTAACTCGATTGAGATACCGATGCAAAAGAGAATGATGCGGACATGTGGAACACGCAAGAGATGGTGGGGTGCTCCCGGTAACCGGGTTCCCATGAGTCGATGGCATGGAAGCGAGAGACACTCCGTGACACAGTGCAGACAAAGGGTGCATCTCATACAACACAAGCATTCGTTCTCGGATGGTCGTCCCGGGGTTATACCTTCGAAGCGTGCGTTTTTGAAGTGTATCGAGTTCGTCGAGGGAAGTAGTCGTTCTCGTGACGGTAGTGGAAGTAGCGGTTCTCGCGGGTTGTAGAGGAAGTAGTTGTACATGTCCGTGGATGTTCGGGTCACAATGAGGAACTTGACATCCGCGGGGTCTTCGAGGGTTGACGGTACATGTTCCGTAGACGTTCGGTTAGTGGTACGCGTTTTGAAGGGGGAGTAGAGGTTCAAGTTTCGTAATCGTTCGGGGTCGCCGATAGTGGTACACAGTCGTTGTTGGACTTGACGGATCCGTTACACGGGTCTTCGATGACAGTAGTCGTACATGGTTTGGAGTGGTACTTGCATCTTCGGACTTGTCGGTCTCGATTCTTGCGACGGTAGCGGTACACGTTTCGTAGATGTTCAAGCCATCGGTAGAGGTACTTGGTGAATCCCGAAACAGTCTTGGCATCTTTGCGCGTAGGGGTACTTGGCGTTTCCGTGTGATACTTGACATCGGTGAACCTTTGAGGGACTTGCGTATCCGAAGGGGTACTTGGCGATCAACGGACATCGTGGTACTTGTCGAAATCCACATAGGATGTAGTTGAACATTTTGAAACGGAACTTGGTGCGTACAAAATCTGCGGGCATCGGTGTCCAACATGACAAATCGACTCGGCTACAACTGAAGGCAGCAGGTCTTGCAGTTGTTGTGCTCGCGGAAGAAGATGCCAGGGAAGTCAACGCGGGGCTAGGCATGGCCTGAAGCAGAAGAGGCCGCGACGTTCGATGACAAGTGCAGCGACGCGTGGTTCCATGGGCGGCAGCAGGGTAGAGGCGCACCAACAGAGGGACTCGGCGGGGTGACGCAAAGCAAGGACTCCGGTCAACGGAGCGGAGGCAGAGGAACGCGGCGCAGCTCAACGGCGGCAAGGCGGCGCCGGACTTGGGCTCCGGTGCGGCAAGGGAGGTGAGGTGGTTCGTCGGGAAGAGTGGCAGTGGCGTGCAGCAGCAGGAGAGGCACACGAGGAAGGAGGCCAAGGCACTGGTGAGAGGACGGCCACGACGACGCTGGTCGCCGGCAGGGGCGGCTGGAGGGTCGCCGTCGTTGGTGCTTGCCGGCTGCTGCTGCTCCTCCGGCAAAGAGGTGGAGGCGCACGAAAGGCTTTGGGAAGGGGAGGCCTAGCCGCTCCCTCATGAGGAGGCGTTCGGCGTTGGACGGCAGCCTGTGCTCGCCGGCGTCGGAGGACGACGCTACGGCGCAGCCGCGGCAGAGCAGCGACGGAGCTGGAGGCCTGCGCGCGGGATCGGGCGCTGTGCATGCTCGGTGTTGGGGAAGGAAGCGGCACACCGACGGGGGGTCGAGGGGTGAGGGAGGATGCACAGTAGAGAGGGGGGAATGGGGATCGGGCAGAGGGGGTCGGCGTGCCTCTCTCCTGCGTGTGGTGACGGCGCGAGGGAGGAGAAGGGATCGAGGGAGAGAAGGGAACGCTGGCTCCAGGTGGCTAGGGTTAGAATTAGGTGGGCCTAGGGGCAAATGGGCCTTAGAGGCCGGTCCAGTGCTGCTGCTGGTTGGAGACCCCAGATGGGCTGGTTTGGCTCTCCCTCTCTCTCTCTTTTAACTATTTCAAAGAAACCCAAACTTGGAAGAAATGCCGAGAGGGATACCAGTGGAGTTTGGGCAGGAAGTAAATTTTTTCAGAGTCACAAAAATGAGCCTGATCCAAGAAAAATGGAAATGAACACGTGGGTGAAGTTTGAAATGAACTCATTTGAATTTAATTCAAATGGTTTTGCATAGGAAGTAGGTGATGGGGAGGTCCAAAAATGTTGAGAAATTCGGTAGAGCTCGGTAAAATGAACAAAGAATTTATGGACAACGTTTGAGGTCAAGAAGTGAGATAACAAAGGCATTGGGATTATTTTTGCACGTGTGTTATGGTTAATTCCAAATTGTTGGAATATTTAGACTAGCTCCCTAATAATATTGGGAGTGTGTGTTCTAAAGACAAATCACCATTGTGAGTATCCCTCGATTTAAATGGAATGAAGATCCATACGATTTATTTAGTTGAGTTATTAAAAAGGGTTGCATGATGACATGATGCAATGATGAATGCCACGAACCAAACAAATCACATGACGAAAACTCGGAAATTAAGGAAGGCATCTGAAGCTCCGGTCTTGGGGCGTCACATCATAATATGTGCAATTCACTTTATGTCTATGGATATCCTTGTATGTTCCTTGTGGGACTAACCCATGCAGGTATTGAAAGTGCAACGCTCCAATGGATTGCTCCAAATGATCTACATCAACATTGAGCATCCACATCTTCACTATCTACATGAAGTCATGATCGACAAAACCCAAGGTTAGTTCATCCCTCTTAGGGGAGATATCACATCTAGGGGGAGCTTTGCTCTAAAAACTGAGCTAAAGCAACTCTAATGGTGTGAACACATTGATGCTTTATGTAAAAATGGTAACCCCACTTGTGCTTAAACGATGAGTATGACCTACGATCAAATGTTCTCGTCTGACTCCTAAGTCAATATACTCATATATAGATGACCTAGCCATCGCCAATTGCTTGATAGATGCTAGAATTGTTTGTGCATGCTTTGACACATGTTTACTATCTTATTGTGTGAGCATGTTGGTTGCATATTTATTCCATTCGAGGATATCCATTTTTTGTTTTGATTGTCTTGGATTTTATTGGCCAAATGGATGGGCAAGAATGCCTAAGAACCTTCTCTAGCTATCTATGCTCTTCTTGTCTCAAATTTTATTCATGCTACATCACCAAAATTGAACAAGTCTTTTTCGGACCCTCCGGGTGAGGAGCACTCGGAGCCACCAATCCGTCAAGGGCTGCTTTCCAAAACCTTCTTGTGCATTTCGGTCAGACCAACTCACTCAAACTCGG
Organism: Triticum dicoccoides; assembly: GCF_002162155.2. Lineage (NCBI taxonomy): Eukaryota > Viridiplantae > Streptophyta > Magnoliopsida > Poales > Poaceae > Triticum > Triticum dicoccoides. The sequence goes on along the minus strand of NC_041392.1, from coordinate 329,456,312 downwards.
TCACACCGAAAGCACTAGACTGATCTAGGTTTTCATCTCGGTGCTACCACTTAGAATGACTCGGTCCCACCGAGGTGCAATAACTGCATGCAGTCTTGCATCTCGGTGCCACCGGCGGCACATGGGTATATATACTCAGCGGACCCGTTCGGTTGAAAAATACTTCAAACCTCATGTGTCTACGCCCCATTGCTGCCGCCCCCTTGGTCTATGGACCATCGCCGTCTTTGCCTATGCGCCTTCGCCTCATGTCTCCGTCGTCGTCAATGGGAATCAACACCGATGTTGTCGCCGTAGAGAATCGTCACTGAACTAGGGTATGATTCTATCTCCTCATGCTATCACCTTAAGATTTAACGCACAAGGATAATGCCTAGTATCTTGCCCTGTTTGAAATCATTCTATCCATAGAAAAATTCCATTAGATTAAATTCAAAGAAAAAATTTAGGGTTAGGTTTCCGCCGAACTCATCTTGGACCGACCGAAATGAAACTTTCGGTCCCACTGATTGGCTTTGGCCATTGCACTGAGTACAACTCGGTGCCACCGAAATGTACTAATCGGTGAGACCGACAATAGAATCTCAGTGAAACCCTAGTGTCTCGGAGCCACCAAACCACAACTCATTCTAATAGATCTCGTGTGTTTAGACTTTGTTAATGCTTCGGTGTCACCAAGATGTGCATATCGGTAGCTCCAAAATGCCTTCTACAGAAAAATAAAACTAAAGTTTGGATTCAATTTTTTGGAAAAAAAACATCTGCTTTTTGTGATGCTCATCTACTCTGCCCATACATATCTATTCATAGGGTCTGCTTGCAAGATGTCAGATGTTACTGATAGCCAGAACAGGTCAGAGCAAGAGGTCAATCTTAGTGAGGGCACAAGCCCTAGCGGAAGCTATGATGATGGCAGCAGAAGCACTCCAAGCAATCTTCCCAAAGCTGCCACAAGGACTAGGAAGAAGAGAACCTCAGAGAGTGAGGATGAGGATTTTGTTGCTGATGAGGAAGTAACCTCAAGGAAGAAAGTGTTAAGGAAAGAGTGTGGCACTGCAGCTGTTACCAAGCCAGGTGCAAAGCAAAAGACAGCTGCAAGATGATTTCCTATGTCAAAGCCAAGAAAGACTTCAGCTATCCAAGGGCAAGTGAACCCTACTCGTGAAGAACCAAGTGGTGTTGGAGGTGAGGCCAGCAAGAAAAAGAGAAAAAAAAGAGAGCAAAGAAGACCATTGTCAGAGTGAGAGGCAGACCATCTATGATGGTGGATGATGAAGAAGAGGACGAAGAGGAACCAGCTGCACCTCCTGCTAAATCTCAGAAGCTCATGGCAGATGCCATGAAGTCAGCTACTGCTCCCTCCAAGCCCAAGCCTAAACCTAAGGCTGCTGCCCCCAAGAGGTCAACTAGCAACATTCTAGCTGCTGAAAAGAACAAGGCCCAGTGCCAGGAGTTCGAGAGGATGATGAGACACTAGTGCTCATAAAGTTAAAGCCAAAGATGCCAGATCATGATGATGGACATCCAGTTGCTGAAAACATGAAGCTCAAAAAGGACAGTGGTCTCAGAGAATGGAGAAAAATTGATCCTTATTCTGCAAGGAGAAGAACAGCTTGTGATTATCGTTTCCATACCCGTGAACAACAAGATTTCTATGAGACAGTGCTGCTAGACAAGAAGCCCATCATAAGCAACATGAAATGGGTGGACTAGAAGCACATAGATGCAAAAGAAGACTACTTCTCCCATGTTCATGAGAGTTTCAAGCTTGCTGGAGTTGATGCTTTTGTTGGACAAAAGCTTACAAAATGGAATGATGAGATGGTGATGCAATTCTACTCCACAGCATATTTTTATCCGGATGGGAAAATTGTGTGGATGACTGAGGACACTAGATACCAGTCATTTATCTCTGAGTGGGCTGCTCTCATCAATGCCCCAAAGGAAGATGAAAACATTGTTGATGTTTATGGGAAGCCCAGGATGGACCACAACACTATGGAAAACATGTACAAGACCATTCCTGACAAGGACTTGGAAACTCATAAGATTGGATCTATATATCATTTGCTTGCTGGTTTGGTCACAACAAAGTACATTTTGAGGCATGCCTTGTTTCCCAAATCAGGAGATGGGATAATGATTTGTGGCCATTCCATCAATTTGCTACACTTGTTTGATTCACCACCGCAGAAGTTCAAAGTCATGAGCCTAATTGTTGAGTCATTCAAGAGGACTGTTGTTGACCAGAAAAGGTCTTGTGGATATGCACCACATATTCAGATGCTTATCAACTCTAAGGTTGGTACAGACACATATCTACTTGACAGTGAACACCTTCCTCTTCAGCTAGGATTGGAGGAGAATGAAGTGGCGATGGATGCTTCACACCCAACTTCAGTTAAGGCTCAAGAGAAGGTAGAGGCAGCAGAAGCAACAACAAGGGTGGCAAAGGAAGCAAATGCACCAAATGCCCCAATAGCCAATCTCAAAACCAAGCAAGACCAGATGACATATCTGCTAGAAGCAACACTGAGGATTGAGCGAAGTCTGGCCAACTTAGCCAAGAACCAGGAGAGCTTAGAGCGAATAGTGGAAGACAAGATATACAATCTTGATGTCAAGGTCACTGAGATATAGTCTATTGTTAAACAGCTTAGAGATGATGCTAAGAGTGGAGATGATAGGCAGACGACTGAAAGATATCAGACTGTGCCAAGGGCACCCAGGTCATCAGTTGTGCCAGTTGCAGACATGAGGCCTAGTCACTCTGCACCTGCCGCCACTACTACAGTGCCACCTCTAGTATCAACACCACCATCTCAGCAGACATCATCTGAGGCATTTGCAGAAGGAGAGCTCTCAACATTGTCTACGCACACCGGAGCGACAAGCTAGAAGACCCCTTCATGAGGTCCCGGAGATCGTGCCTAGAGTGTCGTATAGCAATATACTTTTTCGAGCTTTTTGGTAACTTGTTGCCAAAGGGGAAGAAAATGTATAGATCATTGGTTGAGAGAGAGAGAGAGTGTGTGTGTCTCGTTCTTTTGCTCATTGGTTTTTATTGCCCGTTGCTACTTTGTACATTTGATTGATGCTACTTATTGTTTTGTGCTCGTGAGATACTACGTTTTGTTTTGTGGTTGATCATACTATGCTTCTCTCTATGATTTCTTGTGTCCGGCCATTCACTTATGTATTTGGTGATGTGTGCATATTAATTAACTCTTATAATTTTATGCGCTCCACCAAGATGTATGTGACATGGAAGAGTGACTCATGATCCTAATCGATTGTGCATTTGCATTCAAACGCAAAGTTTTAATAATGCACAAATTTACGGGAACTCTTGCTTATCACATACTTCTCAAAGCGATGATGTACTTCATTCACTTTATCATTTATTGAAGCTTTGATCTATATGTTGTCATGAATTACCAAAAAGGGGGAGAATGAAAGTGCAACTAATCACCGGGTGGTTTTGGTAATTCATAACAACATATAGCTCATTGATAACCCACGAGTATAGGGGATCACAACAGTTTTCGAGGGTAGATTATTACACCCAAATTTATAGGTTCGGCACAAGGGGAGCCAAAGAATATTTGCAAGTATTAGTAGCTGAGTTATCAATTCAACCACACCTGGAGATTAATTATCTGTAGTAAAGTGATCAGTAGCAAAGTAGTATGATAGTTTTGATAATAGTGGTGACGGCAATAGTAATGGTAAGAGTGATAGCAATGATTTTGTAGCAAGTGTAACAGTAGCAGCAGCAATACACTACTAGGGAAAAGCTTATAGACAGGCTGTAACACCCTCGATACGACTATATCTCCCACGTGTCGAGGCACGACTTAGAGGCATAATCGCATTGAAGGCATATGTCGCAAGTTAGGCAATCTTCACAACATCCCATGTTATATAGATAATAAAAGGGGAGATAACATAGTTGGCTTACACTCGCCACGTCAATCAAGTACATAAATAACATTACATCATCCAAACACTCATGGCCCGACTACGGCGCCAAAATAAAAGATAACCCAACATGCGACACGGTCCTGATCACCCCCAACTGGGCACCACTACTGATCATCAGGAAAGGAAACATAGTAACGTTGAGAGTCTTCGTCGAACTCCCACTTGAGCTCAAGCGCGTCTCCTGGAGCGGAATCATCAGGCCCTGCATCTGGTGTAATAGTAATCTGTGAGCCACAGGGACTCAGCAATCTCGCACCCTCGCGATCAAGACTATTTAAGCTTATAGGTAAGGCAAGGTAAATATATGGAGCTGCAGCAAGCAACTAGCAAATATGGTGGCTAACTTATTTGCAAAAGAGAGCAAGAAGAGGAGGCAAAGCGCGAGCGAGAAACTAGAGAACATCCTGCGCAAGCATTACTCCAACACCGTGTCCGCTTCCCGGACTCCGCGGAGAAGAGGCCATCACGGTAACACACTTAGTTGATTCATTTTAGTTAAGTTAAGGTTCAAGTTATCTACAACCGGACATTAATAAATTCCCATCTGCCCATAACCGCGGGCATGGCTTTCGAAAGTTCAAATCCCTGCAGGGGAGTCCCAACTTAGCCCATGACAAGCTCTCACGGTCAATGAAGGAATAGACCTCCTCCCGAGACGTTTCGATCAGACTCGGTACCTCGGTTCTTCAAGACACTTCGACAGGTTAAAACAAGACCAGCAACACCGCCCGAATGTGCCGACAAATCCCGATAAGAGCTGCACATATCTCATTCTCAGGGCACAATCGGATAAGCAATCCGTACAACTAAAACCAGCCCTCGAGTTTCCCCGAGGTGGCGCTGCAAGGGGCTCTAGGTTGGACCAACACTCAGAGGAGCACTAGCCCGGGGGGGGTTAAAATAAGATGACCCTCGGGCTCCGGAAACCCAAGGGAAAAGAGGCTAGGTGGCAAATGGTAAAACCAAGATTGGGCATTGCTGGAAAAGCTTTAATCAAGGCGAACTATCAAGGGGTTCGCATTATAACCCAACCGCGTAAGGAACGCAAAATCCGGGAACATAACACCGATATGATGGAAATTAGGGCGGCAAGAGTGGAACAAAACACTAGGCGAGAGGCCGAGCCTTCCACCCTTTACCAAGTATATAGATGCATTAAGATAACATGGCAATATAATGATATCCCAACAAGTAATGAATGTTCCGACAAGGAACGGCCTCCAATCTTCACCTGCAACTAGCTACGCTATAAGAGGGGCTGAGCAAAGTGGTAACATAGCCAATCAACGGTTTGCTAGGACATGGTGGGTTAGAGGTTTGACTTGGAAATTTGGGAGGCTTGAAAGCAAGTGGTAGGCATCGTAGCATTGGCATAGCAAAAGAGCGAGCATCTAGCAAAGCAAAGATAGTAGTGATTTCGAGGGTATGATCATCTTGCCTGCAAAGTTGTCAGAGTTGACTGGATCCTCAAAAGCAAACTCAACGGGCTCCTCGTTAGCGAACTCGTCTCCCGGCTCTACCCAAACAAGACAAACAAGCAACAAGGACACAATCAACCACGTGCAAGGATCAAACAATATGATGCAAAGATGATATGCTATGTGGGATGCGATGCGGGATGCATATGCAAGATGTGACAAGGGATGCATGAACCTGGCCTCAACTTGGAAATCCAAGTGTGCCACTGGAAATATGAGATGAAATCGTTTGAAAACGATATAAAGAACGCCGAAATCGGAGTTACGGCTTGGAAATGGCAAGCAAAACAAATATGACACTAGTCTGCGATTTACAGCAAGTAGCCATCTAAATGCAAAGAGATGAACAAGCTACAACACTCAAACATGACAACAAAAATACATGGCAGGGATGAATTCAAGATGCTTAACAAAAGTCTAGCACCGAGCTACAGTCAATTCATCCATTAACAGGTTCAAACAAGCATGGCAAAAATGCATATGGCAAACAGATTTCAGACTTAGTGAAATCAACACTTGTCTGCAATTTCAGATCAGGTAGCACTCTTAGGAGCAACAAAACTACATGCTATAGGACCTGAACATGGCAAAGTAAAGCATGGCATGGAGCTACTCAAAGATCTTAACAAAAGTTCCTTAGTGACCTTGAGCCAAAAGGGATCAGAAAATACAATTGCAAGCATGTGAACATGGCAAAAACATAATCAGATCACACACTTGGTGAAAACTGGCACATGCTGAAACAGATATCAAGTAGGCATGTTTACGAGCTCGATGCACTCACTACGGAGAAAGTCATGAAAAGCTAAGCATACATCTATCAAAAACACACAAAATATAAGCTAGACATGGCAAGATCAATAGCATAGCATGCACGGATCAACTACAACATCATCGGCAAAATTGCAAACAAGTTGACAATCTGCCCAGATTCTCAAAGTAGAAAAAGTAGAGCTCGATTGACTCAAGCTAGGGTGCTCCATAATTGCAAACAAAGACATGGATGGATAGAGCATTACAAGATTAACAAAACATCCTTACTTATCATCCTCAAAAGAGGCACGGATCACTAGGAAACAACATGAACATATGACCATATGAGATAAACAGCTCAAGGACTTAGTGGAAATGCTAAGTCCCTGAAATCAGAATTACCATGTGCACCACTTTGCAAGCTTGTGCTAGTCACCACACACATCACAAAATTACATGGGTTGCACCTCTGGAAAGATGACAAAACCCTTAACAAAACATATGTAGAACTCATGGGCATATCATGCACACATTAATCATGGCAAAAAAGACAAATATCTAAATGGAGTAGCAGATCTGACAATTATCTCAAGTAGCCCTCTTCTAACAGCATTTAGGGCATCAAGATGAACTCAAATGAAAATGATGCAATGGAATGAAATGATGTACTCTCTGAGATGAACATTTTGATATGCTATATGCCAAAAACGGAGTTACGGATGCGGAGATACGACACGATGAACAGGAGCACTTGAAACTGAAAAACACGGGGACTTAGTAGAATTTCGACCTCCGGATCTAGGGTTTGACCCGAGCACGCAAAACGAGGATGGCCGGGGAGCTCGCTGGAGTTCGAAGACGGCGGCCGGCGAGGTTGGGGCGCCGGATCCGGTCGCTCCTCGACTGGATCGGGCCGGAGGAGGGAGCTGGTCGGCCGCGGCGGAGACGGGTGGCGGCTGCGGAAGCCGAGGCGGCGGGGCGGAGATGGTGCAACGGTGGAGCGCGGCGGTGTCCGCGGCGGCCCGGTGCGGCGGCGTGTGCCGGCGGGCGCGGAGGAAGACGAAGGCGGGCGGCGGCGCGGAGGACTGGGCCTCGGGGGCCCGACCTGGGCCTCCCGGGCCGGAGCGGCGGCGGCGGTGATGAAGGCCACGTGGTGGCGTGCGATTGGGCGGCGGTGGCGGCGCGGACGCGTCCGGTCCGGACGGACAATGTCCGGCGCGCGCGAGGGGTGGATCTAGGGTTTTTCGGGAGGAAGGAGAAGGAGATTTTCGGGGGCTCTTTAAATAGGCATAGGAGGAGCTAGGAGAGTCCAAATGAGGTGCGGTTTTCGACCACGCGATCGTGATCGAACGCCCTAGATGATGGAGAAGGCTTAGGTGGGTTTTGGGACAAATTGGAGGGGTGTTGGGCTGCAACACACACGAGGCCTTTTCGGTCCCTCGGTTAACCGTCGGAGTATCAAACGAAGTCCAAATGATATGAAACTTGACAGGCGGTCTACCGGTAGTAAACCAAGGCCGCTTGGCAAGTCTCGGTCCAATCTGGAAATGTTTAATCCCCACACACACAAAAAAGGTAGAAAAATGAACACCGGAGGAGAACGAAACGCCGGAATGCAAAACGGACAACGGGGAAAATGCTCGAATGCATGAGACGAACACGTATGCAAATGCAATGCACATGATGACATGATATGAGATGCATGACAACGATAACAACACACAGAGACAAAGACCCGAACCCGAGAAAATAAAATAACTTAACGCCGGAAACGGCAAGAGTTGGAGTACAAATTGGGAAAGTTACATCTGGGGTGTTACAACACTCCACCACTACGAAAGGATCTCGTCCCGAGATCTAGGACTGAAAGAACATCGGGTACTCAGAACGGAGGTGATCCTCGCGTTCCCAGGTAGCTTCACGGTCGGAATGGTGTGACCACTTGACTTTGAGAAATTTTATTGACTTATTGCGAGTCTTGCGTTCAATCTCTTCCAGAATAGCAACTGGGTGCTCACAATAAGATAGATCCTCTTGGAGCTCAATGTCCTCGAAGTTGACGGTGTGGTCAGGAGTCTTGAAGCACTTTCGAAGTTGCGAGACATGGAACACGTCATGAACATTTGCAAAGTTTGAAAGAAGCTCGAGTTGATAGGCGAGGTCGCCTCTCTTGCTGACAATCTTGAAAGGTCCCACATATCTGGGGGCAAGCTTCCCTTTGATACCGAAGCGACGAGTACCTTTCATAGGAGAAACGCGGAGGTAAACATGATCTCCGATCTCGAAAGCCAAATCACGGTGCTTACTATCATAGTAGCTCTTCTGGCGGGATTGGGCTGCTTTGAGGTTATCACGAATGACTTTGCACATTTCCTCTGCCTATGTGATTAAGTCATTATCCAAAAGCTGACGTTCACCGGTTTCAGACCAGTTGAGAGGGGTACGGCACTTCCTGCCATACAGAATTTCAAATGGGGCCTTGCCCGAACTTGCTTGAAAACTGTTGTTGTAGGAGAATTCAGCATAAGGAAGACAATCCTCCCACTTCATGCCGAAGGAGATCACACAAGCCCTGAGCATATATTCAAGAATCTGGTTGACACGCTCGACTTGACTGCTAGTTTGAGGATGGAAAGTTGTGCTGAAGCGGATGTTGGAGCCCATGGCCTTATGAAAAGAATCCCAAAACTTTGATGTAAAGATGCTGCCACGGTCTGAAGAGATCACTTGAGGAATACCGTGCAGAGAGACAATTCGAGAGGTATAGAGTTCCGCCAATTGAGCTGCAATGATCGACTCTTTGATAGGCAGAAAGTGAGCCACTTTAGTGAGTTTGTCGATGACAACGAATATAGCATCATTGCCACGCTTGGACTTTGGAAACCCAGTCACGAAGTCCGTCTCAATGTGGTCAAACTTCCATTCTGGAATGGCAAGAGGTTGGAGGAGACCAGCTGGCCTTTGGTGTTCTGCCTTCACTCTTCTGCAGACATCACATTCATTCATGAATTGAGCAATCTCACGCTTCATTCGAGTCCACCAATAAGCCTGCTTAAGGTCCTGATACATCTTCGTGCTCCCAGGGTGGATGGAGAGGAGAGAATTGTGAGCCTCGTTCAAGATCACTTTACGGAGGTCACCTTTGGGTACAACAATACGATCCTCGAAGAAGAGAGTGTCCTTGTCATCAAGGCGGTAGCACTTGTACTTGGGTTGACTCTTGGCAATCCCAATCTTCACCTTTTTCACCTTAGCATCAAGAAGCTGGGCTTGGCGAATCTGGTCTTCTAAGGTAGGAGAGACTTGAAGGTTGGCGAGGAAACCTTGAGGAACAACTTGCAGATTAAGTTTGCAGAAAGCTTCACAAAGCTCGGGTTGATAAGGCTTGAGAATAAGACTGTTGCAATAAGCCTTTCTGCTCAATGCGTCAGCAATCACATTGGCCTTGCCTGGAGTATACTCGATACTCGGATTATACTCTTGAATCATTTCGACCCATCGAGTTTGCATGAGGTTGAGATTAGGCTGAGTGAAGATGTACTTGAGACTCTTGTGGTCAGTGAAGATGTCCACTTTTCTTCCCAATAAGAGATGTCTCCAAGTCAAAAGAGCATGCACAACTGCCGCCAACTCGAGATCATGAGTGGGGTAGTTATTCTCATTAGGCTTCAACTGGCGAGAGGTATAAGCAACAACTTTCTTCTCTTGCATCAATACTGCGCCAAGACCTTGGAGAGAGGCATCACAAAAGACCTCGTATGGCTTGGATTCATCAGGCGGAGTCAGAACTGGAGCAGTGATCAATTTCTCTTTCAAAGTGTTGAAATCAATGTCACACTCCGGAGACCAAACGTACTTGACGTGCTTCTAGAGAAGATTAGAGAGAGGCTTCGCGATCTTAGAAAAGTTTTCAACGAATCTACGACAGTAGCTTGCGAGACCGAGGAAGCTACGGAGTTGCTTCACGTTCTGAGGAGGTTCCCAATTCACAATTGCAGACACCTTCTTAGGATTCACGGCAATGCCCTTGGCAGAGATGATATGACCAAGATAAAGAACCTCATCGAGCCAAAATTCACACTTGGAGAACTTGGCGTAGAACTGATGTTCCCTGAGCTTATCAAATACCAAACGCAAGTGCTTGGCATGATCTTCCTTGTTCTTCGAGAAAACCAGAATGTCGTCGAGATAGACCAAAACAAAGTCATTGGTGTAGGCCTTGAAGATGAAGTTCATCATGCGAGAGAACATCAGAGGAGAGTTGACGAGGCCAAAAGACATGACAGTGTATTCGTAAGAACCATAGCTTGTCCTGAAAGCCGTCTTGGGAATATCTTGCTCACGGATTCGAATCTGATGATAACCCATACGGAGATCAAGCTTGGAGAATACTTGGGCACCTTTGAGTTGTTCGAACAGCTCGTTGATATTGGGAAGTGGGTATTTGTTCTTGATGGTCTTCTTGTTCAATGGACGGTAATCAACACAAAGTCGGTCCGTTCCATCCTTCTTCTTCACAAAAAGAACACCACAACCCCACGGAGAAGAACTAGGCCTTATGAGACCCATTTTCTCTTGAATATCGAGTTGCTTCGTCAGCTCCTTCAACTCTTCAGGTCCGAGCTTGTAAGGACATTTGCACACAGGTTCCGTGCCAGGCTCAAGATCAATAACGAATTCAACTGGCCGGTGCGGAGGCATTCCTGGAAGCTCTTCTGGAAAGACATCTTGATATTCGCAAACGACTGGAATTTGCGAGATGGCATCGAGTTCACCCTTATCATTGAGAGAAAACAGACGGATGGTATTATCCCGAGCAGCAAAGACAATTGCATCCTTAGATGAATGAGTCAAATGAATATGTCTGGCTGCACAATCAAGCTGAGCCTTGTGCTTAGAAAGCCAATCCATTCCGAGAATAAGATCAATATCTGAGTCACCAAGAACATTTGGAGAGGACAAGAACTTATAGTCACCCAAAGTGATTGTAACATCCGGAACGCATACTCGAGATGATATTTGACGGGCCGGAGAGACAATAGCCAACGGTTTTGGCAACACTTGAGTAACAAAATCATGCTTAGATGCAAAAGGTCTCGAGATGAAACAATGCGATGCACCAGTGTCAAAAAGAACTCTTGCGGGAATATCATTAACAGGATGGTTACCCATAATGACATCTGATGAATCCTCTACCTGAGCTGCATTCATCAAGTTGACCTTGGCGTGCTTGGGGTTATGCTTGACCACAGCTGTACTTGCCGATCTGATAGAAGGAGGAGGAGGAAGACACCTCTAGTTGAAACACTTGTTGGCATAGTGACCCTTCTATTCGCACTTGTTGCACGTGACCTCTGAAAGCGGACGGTGATACGGAGCACTCGATCTTGGAGCTTGAGCCGAAGTCTTGTTCTGAAAGCCAGGGTTGGGTGGGTGGGAAGAACCACTGCCACCTTTACTCTTCTGCTGATACGGCTGACGGAACGGAGGAGGAGGAAGTCAATACTTCTGCTGCTTGGCCACTTGAGTAGAGGAAGAAGGAGTAACATCTGTGACTCGCTTCTTGGAAGCATCACACCTCAATTGAGCAGCCTCTTGCTTCAATGCCATGTTGTAGAACTCATCGTATCTCAAGGGCTCAAAGAGAACAAGAGCTAGCTGAATTTCTTCTCTCCGACCACCCCTGAACTGGTATATCATGCTCTTCTCATCAGGTACGTCCTGCTTAGCAAAGCGGGCGAGTTTCTGGAACAACTTGTTGTAGTCATAGATAGACAAAGAGCCTTGCTTCAGGTTGCGGAATTCCTCACGCTTGCTTTCAACCATGCTTTGAGGAATATGATGAGCTCGGAAATCTTGACGGAATTCATCCCAGGTGATAACACGTCCACCTCTGGAATCCTTGTACTGCTGGAACCAATCTGCAGCTTGATCTTTGAGTTGGAAGGAAGCGAACTTGACAAAGTCCTCAGGCCTAACATTACTGCACTCGAAATGCTTGCACAGATCCACAAGCCAATCGTCAGCATCGGTTGCCTCAACACAATTGCTGAAAGTCTTTGGCCCGTTAGCAAGGAACTGGTTGAGTGTAGCAAAGTGATTCTGATTGTTGCCTTGATTCCCTTGGTTGCCTTGATTGCGCTCTTGAAGAATTTGCATGATCAATTGTGTGTTTGCATTGGTTGCGGCCATCACAGCTTGCCATGCCTCCGGAGGAGGGGGAGGTGGTGACAGATCAGGATTCGGAGTCGTGCGCGTTGGAGGAACCATCCTTAGGAGGTTGACATCCATTAGCACATTGATAGACAAATATTGAAGCTGAATCCAACGGAATGAAAATTGCAACATATCGTCTTCACATCCGAACAAAATGAACGAATGCATTCCTCTTGAAATGGTCACATATCCATAAATTGAGAAGCCACTTAGAATTAAGGTAGAGAAATAAATCACCCAGGTATGGATCAAGAACGAATAATCGGTAAGAAATCCCAATCTCAAACCAATATCCATGGAAGAAGAACTAGAGCTACAAGAATTCCCACCTATGAAACTCCCGAACCTTTCCGGTTATGCAATCAGGTGTTGGGGATACAGGGGAAGCATAATATCTCACCCAAATCTAGCAAATCCTTCATCCAGCTGTATCCATCCTTCAACACATAACCAAGAAAAACTTCGGAAACCATCTACCTATACCTTCGAAAAGCATCCGTTATACAAGTTATGGCGATACTCCCGAACTCCCGCCCCAGTACTGGGTGGCGTCGAGGTTATCTCAACAACGAACTGCATAAAAGAGATTTTCGATGTCGGCGTACTAAACTCAGGTATTCCAGAATTGCAACGATGAAATTATGACGACAACACCTTAGAGCTCAACTCCCCGGGACACTTCCACAAAACCCCTGACAGGAGGCACCAAGACAATGTTATCATCATAAAACGATCGGAACGATTCCAAGATACCCGCGTGATCCTAAAAAAATTTAGTGAAATTTGAGAAGAGAAGAGTCAAAACTCTACGTCAGGATGCCTTACCAGAGCGATGAGGAGACTGAGAAGTAAAAAGAATTCCTAAACTCTCCGATATATAATTCCTAAATGACTCAAAACATTTTTCTAGACACAACTCGGCCGCTAAAAACGATCAAGCAATGGGGCTCCTAAGGTCGGAGAAGGCTCTGATACCAACTTGTAACACCCTCGATGCGACTATATCTCCCACGTGTCGAGGCACGACTTAGAGGCATAATCGCATTGAAGGCATATGTCGCAAGTTAGGCAATCTTCACAACATCCCATGTTATATAGATAATAAAAGGGGAGATAACATAGTTGGCTTACACTCGCCACATCAATCAAGTACATAAATAACATTACATCATCCAAACACTCATGGCCCGACTACGGTGCCAAAATAAAAGATAACCCAACATGCGACACGGTTCCGATCACCCCCAACTGGGCACCACTACTGATCATCAGGAAAGGAAACATAGTAATGTTGAGAGTCTTCGTCGAACTCCCACTTGAGCTCAAGCGCGTCTCCTGGAGCGGAATCATCAGGCCCTGTATCTGGTGTAATAGTAATCTGTGAGCCACAGGGACTCAGCAATCTCGCACCCTCGCGATCAAGACTATTTAAGCTTATAGGTAAGGCAAGGTAAATATATGGAGTTGTAGCAAGCGACTAGCAAATATGGTGGCTAACTTATTCGCAAAAGAGAGCGAGAAGAGGAGGCAAAGCGCGAGCGAGAAACTAGAGAACATCCTGCGCAAGCATTACTCCAACACCGTGTCCACTTCCCGGACTCCTCCGAGAAGAGGCCATCACGGTAACACACTCAGTTGATTCATTTTAGTTAAGTTAAGTTCAAGTTATCTACAACCGGACATTAACAAATTCCCATCTGCCCATAACCGCGGGCATGGCTTTCGAAAGTTCAAATCCCTGCAGGGGAGTCCCAACTTAGCCCATGACAAGCTCTCATGGTCAACGAAGGAATAGACCTCCTCCCGAGACGTTCCGATCAGACTCGGTACCTCGGTTCTTCAAGACACTTCGACAGGTTAAAACAAGACCAGCAACACCGCATGTGCCGACAAATCCCGATAGGAGCTGCACATATCTCGTTCTCAGGGCACAATTGGATAAGCAATCCGTACAACTAAAACCGGCCCTCGAGTTTCCCCGAGGTGGCGCTGCAAGGGGCTCTAGGTTGGACCAACACTCAGAGGAGCACTGGCCCGGGGGGGTTTAAAATAAGATGACCCTTGGGCTCCGGAAACCCAAGGGAAAATAGGCTAGGTGGCAAATGGTAAAACCAAGGTTGGGCATTGCTGGAAAAGCTTTAATTAAGGCAAACTATCAAGGGGTTCCCATTATAACGCAACCGCGTAAGGAACGCAAAATCCGGGAACATAACACCGATATGATGGAAATTAGGGCGGCAAGAGTGGAACAAAACACTAGGCGAGAGGCCGAGCCTTCCACCCTTTACCAAGTATATAGATGCATTAAGATAACATGGCAATATAATGATATTCCAACAAGTAATGAATGTTCCAACAAGGAATGGCTATAAGAGGGGCTGAGCAAAGCGGTAACATAGCCAATCAACGGTTTGCTAGGACATGGTGGGTTAGAGGTTTGACTTGGCAATTTGGGAGGCTTGAAAGCAAGTGGTAGGCATCGTAGCATTGGCATAGCAAAAGAGCGAGCATCTAGCAAAGCAAAGATAGTAGTGATTTCGAGGGTATGATCATCTTGCCTGCAAAGTTGTCAGAGTTGACTGGATCCTCGAAAGCAAACTCAACGGGCTCCTCGTTAGTGAACTCATCTCCCGGCTCTACGCAAACAAGACAAACAATCAACAAGGACACAATCAACCACGTGCAAGGATCAAACAATATGATGCAAAGATGATATGCTATGCGGGATGCGATGCGGGATGCATATGCAAGATGTGACAAGGGATGCATGAACCTGGCCTCAACTTGGAAATCCAAGTGTGCCATTGGAAAGATGAGATGAAATCGCTTGAAAACGATATAAAGAACGCCGGAATCGGAGTTACGGTTTGGAAACGGCAAGCAAAACAAATATGACACCGGTCTGCGATTTACAGCAAGTAGCCATCTAAATGCAAAGAGATGAACAAGCTACAGCACTCAAACATGACAACAAAAATACATGGCAGGGATGAATTCAAGATGCTTAATAAAAGTCTAGCACTGAGCTATAGCCAATTCATCCATTAACAGGTTCAAACAAGCATGGCAAAAATGCATATGGCAAACAGATTTCAGACTTAGTGAAATCAACACTTGTCTGCAATTTCAGATCAGGTAGCACTCTTAGGAGCAACAAAACTACATGCTACAGGACCTGAACATGGCAAAGTAAAGCATGGCATGGAGCTACTCAAAGATCTTAACAAAAGTCCCTTAGTGACCTTGAGCCAAAAGGGATCAGAAAATACAATTGCAAGCATGTGAACATGGCAAAAACATAATCAGATCACAGACTTGGTGAAAACTGGCACATGCTGAAACAGATATCAAGTAGGCATGTTTACGAGCTCGATGCACTCACTACGGAGAAAGTCATGAAATGCTAAGTATACATCTATCAAGAACACACAAAATATAAGCTAGACATGGCAAGATCAATAGCATAGCATGCACGGATCAACTACAACATTATCGGCCAAATTGCAAACAAGTTGACAATCTGCCCAGATTCACAAAGTAGCAAAAGTAGAGCTCGATTGACTCAAGCTAGGGTGCTCCATAATTGCAAACAAAGACATGGATGGATAGAGAATTACAAGATTAACAAAACATCCTTACTTGTCATCCTCAAAAGAGGCACGGATCACTAGGAAACAACAGGAACATATGACCATATGAGATAAACAGCTCAAGGACTTAGTGGAAATGCTAAGTCCCTGAAATCAGAATTACCAAGTGCACCACTTTGCAAGCTTGTGCTAGTCACCACACACATCACAAAATTACATGGGTTGCACCTCTGGAAAGATGACAAAACCCTTAACAAAACATATATAGAACTCATGGGCATATCATGCACACATTAATCATGGCAAAAAAGACAAATATCTAAATGGAGTAGCAGATCTGACAATTATCTCAAGTAGCCCTCTTCTAACAGCATTTAGGGCATCAAGATGAACTCAAATGAAAATGATGGAATGGAATGAAATGATGTACTCCCTGAGGTGAACATTTTGATATGCTATATGCCAAAAACGGAGTTACGGATGCGGAGATACGACACGATGAATAGGAGCACTTGAAACTAAAAAACACGGGGACTTAGTAGAATTTCGACCTCCGGATCTAGGGTTTGACCCGAGCACGCAAAACGAGGATGGCCGGGGAGCTCGCCGGAGTTCGAAGGCGGCGGCCGGCGAGGTTGGGGTGCCGGATCCGGTCGCTCCTCGACCGGATCGGGCCGGAGGAGGGAGCTGGCCGGCCGCGGCGGAGACGGGCGGCGGCTGCGGAAGCCGAGGTGGCGGGGCGGAGATGGTGCGGCGGTGGAGCGCGGCG